>NC_068981.1:66059917-66067521 GCF_001194135.2 Octopus bimaculoides
CTCTCAAGGCTTTGGTTGGCCCAAGGCTACAGAAGAAGATGAACTTCTTTCAGTTTCTGTCTACCAAATCCACTCTCAAGGCTTTGGTTGGCCCAAGGCTACAGAAGAAGATGAACTTCTTTCAGTTTCTGTCTACCAAATCCACTCTCAAGAACCATGTGGTTGGGAAGCAAGCTTCTTACTACACAGCCACTCCTATTTTTTTTATTTAATAAGCATTCTGATTCAGCTTTGATGTAAAAAGCAAACAAATATACCACAGCTTTTCTGCCTCCATAGGCGGAGACAGCTGAAGCAATCTAATGAGTTTCTAGTTTACTTAGCTTCATCAGAGAGATTAGTTGCTTATGGTTATCTGTAATGTATACAAATTTGGTCATAAATTGGTTGGTCTAATTTGCATTACATTTCTCATTTACATTCATTTACATTGTCAGTGAGTGCACTGTTAAACAAATGAGACCTGTTTAGCTGACTTCTACTTTAGATACGCTGTAAAAAGTTATAATCTACTAATCTCTCTCTGGACAGAAGATAGGTATTCTTTCACTGATAAGAGTCTATGAAGAGCAGAAACTAGTCAAACTAATCCCATATTTCTTTTTTTTGCCCACTGAGAGATTAAACTTCTGTTGTGACCTGTTTATTTACTGTTCACAGTGAGGCTAAAATTCTATATTTACTAAAATAGACATTTGCAATTAAGAATATATAATATTTTTTCCAATGTTTCTCAACTAACTTTTCTTCAAACTCTTGATTCTGCAAGAAGCCACCAGTGGTTTGCAATGAATAAACAAGGTTAATTATATGCAATGAATTATTCAGTAATTTTTGTGTTTATTATACATGTATGGCATATTGCTTAAGGACAGAAAATCCTGTCATCTGTAGGTAGTAAGGAAATCCCACAGAAAAAATAAACTCTTAATAGAGACTTGTTGGGGAATTTGGTCTAAATAAGGTCTTGGTTAAGGTGAAATTTCTTAAATCTTCTTTATGGCATCTGATGGATTAAGCACTGCCAAGCATTTTAATGATAGGTTTATGATTTATTTAAACTTTTATGAAATTAAACTTCATGAAAATGGAAACAAAGGTTAAATTATATAATCACTTTCATATAAGGTAAATAGCATTCTGTATATCATACATAGTATAGATATACTGTTGAAAGCTTGAAAACTGTAGTATTTGTCTTGAGAAAGTATCCCATGTAAATGCAGTGTTAAAAAATCACCCAATGGTGAGACTGCTATTTTTGAACAACTATTTCTTCTGTTGTTCATAAAGAATTTTTATTGTTAGGGTTTTCAGAGATATGGAATGTATTTCCATGTTTCTCCAACAGTAAAAATGTTGGGGAAACACTGGTTTATATAGTAAAATATTAGTGATATATACAGTAAAATATGACAGGTATATAGTGTAGATATACTAATAATATTTAATATTATCACAAAATATTAACAAAATAAAAGTCAATATAACTGTGAGAATGCTTTAATGGTTAGCACAACTTTATCACAATGCAATTGTTTTAGTTTCAATACACATTATTGGACAAAATCAATTGCCAGATAAATGCAGCTTCGGAATATTTATTTATCTATTGAAAACACATCTAACATGTGAGATCCAACAATAAGTGTATATTTAGTTAGTATGCAGAGTGTTCCCGTGTGTTACTTTCCCCTTAATCATATATCATTAAAATCCAAAGATCAGTGAGAGCAATGTTTGACTGAGATGAATAAGGTGGTATCAGAATGCTGAGAGATTGTTTGACTGCATGCGTGTGCATATGCATGTAGGGTGGGCAGAGGGAGCAGATAAAAGAAACATTTGAAAATAACTAGTTTCGTTTTGGTCTTCTTTTATTTTTGTCTTCAAGTTTCTATTTATATATTCATACATATATATAAAAAGAAAAGACACAAAAACTCTAAAGAAAGAATTGTTTGCGTGTGTACATGTGTGTTTGAAGAAGATAGTCTTGGTAAGATGAGAATTGGAAAATACTTAGTTTTTACCTTTTATTTCTTTTTTAAAATATATTATTGCCCTGAAGATTTTACTAAAAATATTACAAAGTCTATGAAGGAAAAAATCTTTGTATGTGACTCTGTGTGTGTGTGTGTGTGTGTGTGTGTGTGTGTGTGTGCACGTGTGTGTTTGTCTCTGTTGTTGATAATGGTGGGATGGTGTGCTATCGTTAGATTTCCATTGGAAAATACATACTTTTTATCCTTTATTATTTTTTTCTGTTCTTAAAGATCATGTTAAAAAAATTGCAAAGATTCTGTAAGAAACTTTGTGTGTTTGCTAAAAATAAGCTAAGGGAAGTAACTCGTGTAGGCCAATGATCTGAATTTAGATAATTCCAGTAGGTGGTGATGGACTGGATGATGTATGCAAAAAATTCTTAATATAAGTATGTGTACATATATGTGAATAAATAAGTATAAGTTCATGTGTGCATGTGTGTGTGTATAAATGTGTGTAAGAGTGTGTGTATGTATGTGCGCACGTGTTCGCGTGTGTGCATGTGTATGCTTGTATTTGTGTGTGGGGGTATGGGTTTGTGTTTGCATGTGTGTGTGTTTTGGAAAGAAAAGTACATGAAGATAAAAATCTCAGCCTCGAGTTCAACGTTTTCCTTTCTCTATTTCTTTGTGCATATATTTTATATGATTCTAAAGATTCTATTAAAAAGAAAGATTTCCAAAGATCTAAAGAGAAGAAATTTCCATGTATACATTTCTTTCTCTCTCTTTCTTTGTGAGAGAGTGTGTGCACATGTATATCTATGTACACACACACACACACACACACACACACACATTTATATAGACATATATACCATTGTTTTTTGATGTCTATATTTCCATGTTTGTATGGGTCGGACGGAATTTGTTGAAGCAGATATCTCAGCCAGATACTCTTCCTGTCACTAGCCTTCTCTTGTTTCCAGGTGAGTTAATATTTGTCCATACCTGGACATGTTTCATGGGCTCACTCTTCCCTCCAAACTCTGTTAAACATATCCAAAGGCTAAGTGATGGTGTTAAACTGGGTGAAGTATTAAGCCTATCAATCTTTAATCAAATAGCTTACTGTCGCAACCATTCCACCACTCCAGTTCAAATTTGATGTCTGTGAGTTTTATTTTCTGTTTTCTAATCAACTGAATTAATCTTAGTGACTTACTCATGCTTATTTTATAGATCACAAAGGCATGAAAAGTAAAGTTGATCATAATTTAATTTGAACTCATTATTGAACACATTATTGAAATAATGTGCTCAAATCAAATAAAGCAAACCAATGAATCCAACAGACCATAATATGGTACCTTTTATTTTAGCTTTGATAATGATTTACTGTTTTGTAGGAGAAGCAATAAGTCAAGAGAATTGATCCTAGTCCAAGGAGTGATAGTGATTTTATTGATCCTCATAGAAACAGCAAGCAAAATTGACCTGAATGGATTTGAACTCAGAATGTAGAGGACTGGAAGTAAATACTGAATAATATTTTGTCTAGTGTAAGGTAGCGTGCTGGCAGAATTGTTAGCACCCTGGAAAAATGCTTAGCAGCATTTCATCTGTCTTCATGTCCTGAGTTCAAATTTTGCCCAAGTTGACTTTGTCTTTCATCCTTTTGGGGGTTGATAAAATGAGTACCAGTTGAACACTGGGATTGATCTAATCAATCTATCCCCTCTCCCGAGATTGTTGGCCTTGTGCCAAAATTTGAAATAAATACTTTGTCTAGTGTAAGGCAGTGAGTTGGCAGAATAATTTGCAAGCTGCTCAAAATGCTTAGCCCTTCTCCTAAACTTGCTGGCCTTGTGCCAAAATTTGAAACCGATATTTTGTCTAGTGCTTGATTGTCATCTTATCCACTAATGCTTAAGATAGAAAAGACAAAAACAAAAAAAAGAAACAAGTGTTGATTTCTATTTAATGGAACTTAAGTTCAGAAACTTATGAAATAAAAATATAAATATGAAATATAAATATAAAGTTGCCATATTTATGTCTATTCCAAGGGCACAGGCCCTGTAAGTAGCATTAATTTACTTCAGCTTGGAATTGAAACCTTGCTGATAGAATATTTCTTTTGTCAAAATACTTTTCTAATTTAGATTTGATATATTGACTATAACAACACTTTTTTTGTCAATTTCTGTGTTAAAAGGTTTTGTTTTCTTTGTATTTAATTTAATATAACTCTGAAACAGAAGCAATTTCTACTTATATCAGCCATTTCACTGATCTTGATCAGAATAATTGTTACTGACTATAAAAATATTTACAAATATTGAAAGATGAATAAACGAAAACAGAGAGAAAGAAAATATCCCTCCCATTGAATATAATAATTATAGTTCACATTGAATATAAATATTGCTTATGATTATTACATTGATTTTTATTTTCAAAAATGCCAAAATAATGTTTGTGTTTAATGAATGACCTTATCTTTTCTCTCAATGTTTCATCAAATTTAGTTCAATTTTTTTTTAATAGAAATCAATATAGTTTTCTCTTTAAAAATGCTATATTCATTTTCCCCCCACGCTCTTTTGTCTTGAATCCATAACTTCAATGGTTCCACCACAAAAATGGATGATGTTTACATAAATTTTTTAAGTAAATGTTGTTTTTACTGCTGGATATCCCTACTGCTGTCATATCATTCAATATAGATTTCTAGTTATTTGACAGAAAAGTTAACTTTTTTAACAGGCATTGTTAGGTCAATAGAGTTGATATGTTGTTTTATTGTCTCTAGAGAGATAAAATAAAACTATATAGATGAAGAACATAGTGGCATGAAAACACTTGTCTTGCTGATAATTCATTTTCCTCCCATATTTTCCAACATTGAAGTCAAATTTTTCCAACCAAAATTTACAGACCAAAAAATAGATCAACAAATATACCAAGACAACATTGGAAGACTTAAAATTCCTAGTGAAATGTAACAGGATTTGGAGAGATAGTCATGATGTTTAAATGTTTACACTACATTTTTACACTATATACTACACTGACTTATATGCCAGAAAATACAGTACGTATCTCTTATTTTGGTTTCCTGTCATTGTTTTAAGCAGTCTTGTGGACTGGCACCTATTTACAGTTTCTGCATCATTAAATATATAAAAGATAGATATTTCTCTGGTTAAATCTCCCAATCATTTCATTACAAATAGAGCCACTACTATGGGTCACTGAAGTTGCTAGAAATAGTAACCCAGTTTCCCTGAAATCACATCCATCAGAAATATTTAGCACAGAACCTGCATGGTGTGACACAGTAGTGATTACAAAAAAGGTGTAGTAGATGGATCAGTGGCACCACAGTTTGCTAGTTCAGAGGAATCATTGCTACTCATCTACTAAGAGGGTTCTTGAATCTCTTAACTTAATAGCTTCATTATTTTCAGCCAGAATTACACAAATTTGTTTGCAATAGTCAAACTCAACTATCATGTAAGTTGCAAGAAGTATAGAGATAATGATGATTTGGAAGTGTAACAGAAAGTATTGAAAGTTTTGTAAACCAAAAGCACAAAAATAATATCTAAAAAAGAGTTATTACGTGAGTATTTTAAACTCATATATTTCTACCGTTCCATTCACTAAACTGCAGACAGGACAACAACAAATCTAACAATATTAACAACTATGGCTACAAATAACAGCAAATAGTAACTTCATCATCATAATCGACATCAGCATCAGAAACAACAAATAAAAAACAATAGCATACAATAAACAATAACAACAGCAATAACTTTTCCTAACCACATGAATTAGTATCTTCTCTATTTCATTCAGTGATTATTATATTTTTACAAAATGGTGTTGAATCTATTCCGTCTAGATGAATGACTAATTAGTCAAAGAAGTATAATTACTCAATGAATAAATGTTATTAGATATTGATTAATTTGTACTTTCTAGAATTGTAGCAATAGCATCACTTATACAGAAAATATCAGATGATATTAAATTTTCAACATGTAATATTAGTAGTGGAGTGATGATATTAATGTCTCACTTATTTTACTTGGTAAGATCTGTTACTGTAAGAGATATTTTAATGGTTTAGTCAGGAGAAAGGGATGGTTCCCATGATATTTACAGGCCCTCCAAGGTTTATGGGATTTATATGGTTGATGATCAGTTTGAGTATCTGCAAACGGTTGTCTGCAGAAAAAAATATGGGCAGGTAGAGGATTCCAGAAAGTTGATGGTCTGACTTAGAATAAGAGGTTGTTGTGCTTTTATATGATGTCTCTCAAATCTCCAAATTTACATTTCGTCCTAATTAACATGTCTCACCAGCTTTATGCATGGTTTCATATGTCATCAGAACTGAAGTGGCTTGATAGAAGATAGCTGACATGTTGCATTTTGGAGATTCCTGATGCACCCATCAATGTAGCTTAAGCACTCTTTTGCTATGTCTGTTATGGTCTGACTTCAGCTTGTTTGCTCATGTCCATAGCTTTGTAGTTAGATGATAGATGCCAGTGAAAAGTATGCGGGAAAGAGATTATAGTAAGGGTGATAACAGAGAGATATGTGTGCTGTGAGTTTAGAGTAGAGGTGGTATGCAAATAGCGAGTTCAGAGAAGTAGAGGTGATTACTGTATTGATAGAATAGGCAGAGAGAATGGAGAGTCATAGTAATTGAAATGGGTTGGCAAGAGAGTTTTTGCCAATACTCACAGCAAACTGAGTTTGGTTTCCAGGTTTGTTTCTCCAGTTGTAACGTAGCTCTTTACCATTTGAATTACTTTAATAATGCCCCTGGGAAAGACTCAAACATCAAAACTCCCTTCTCTTTCCCTCTTAACTGAACAGGGCAGTTCAGATCATAATTCAATTAGGGATACATCTAAATATGAGTAACCAAAGATTGGACTCTGTTTATAACACTGTTGTTCATACAGACAGCTAGCAGGGGAAATAAATATTTATCTCTACCAAGGCACCCAACATCTAGGTATAGACTTGTGAATGAAAAACGAGATGATGTAGTTTTAATTCTTAGTTCATCATGAAAATAGTTTCATTTCTCTGATATCCCTAATACCTTTCATAAATGTATGAACAGTATAAATTCCTATTGGTGCCCTATCACAAGAATACAATTTTTCTTCATGCTTTGTTGACAATTTATTCCTATATCTAGCCTTTTGAGAAAAATAAAAATATAGATCTTTCTCTTGGCTCATAAAATAAAATGGAATTGTTGAGCTTCACATCTTTCAATAGCATATATTGAAAAATTGGATCAATGTACCCTTATGACACTATCATAGCAAGGTTTGGGTGCATGTTTAAGAAGTTTACTTTGCAACTGTATGGTTCTTGCAAGTATGTGGTCTTGCTTTCAATCCCACTACATGGCATCTTGAAAAGTGTTTTATACAATAGCCTCAGTTTGACCAAATTATGTGAGTTGAATTTCGTTGATAGACACAAGAAGTAGTGTTTGTGTTTATTATTTATTGGCATAATGACCCATTAGAGATACATTAATATGTATATATATATATATATATATATATATATATATAT
>NC_068981.1:66067981-66073581 GCF_001194135.2 Octopus bimaculoides
TGTGTGTGTGTGTGTGTGTGTGTGTGTGTGTGTGTGTGTGTGTGTGTGTGTGTGTGTGTGTGTGTGTGTTAATATATTTGAAAATCAAAGGAATCATTAGATTGTATGAACAATAATTTTGATAGAGTTAATGGTAAATAAAACTATTTATTCTTAAATTATTATTATTACTTGTGAGAATATGAAATGCCAATATAGCATTTTAATTAACTATGAATTATTTTCAAAGTCAATTAGTCATTACTTCTAGTTTTAACAATCACTAATTTCTAATTAATATAATTTATACTATTAATCATAGTTAGTGTTTATCATGTACCACGTGATCATGATGAATTCAGTTTGATTATGATACAGTAGCTGCATTCTACATCATCAAGATTTGTGCACAATATATTTTTTATTATAATAATAAGAAGAGGATACAAAAGGATAATATTTAAGGAGTATATTAATATTTACGAAATTATATCTATTATCCAATAAATATTTACTATATTTCACTTTGATATTTTTATTTTAATATAGTTATCATTTTTTATAATGAAATACCTACTTATATCTATTAGATAATTAATTTATAATTTTAGTAACTTTTTATTTTAGCTGTAATTTTCAAATATATATTTGTAGGCATGCACACAGGATAACCCACTCTCCCTTTTACTGTTAAGAAGTCTACATTTAGAAGTTAAAATTTGAAAAATATTGACACAAAGACTACAATGAATATTTCCAATTTTATGGGAATTAATATGGCTTATGGTTTCCCACTTTAGGTTATACTTTTTATTTTTGTTCTTTAAGTCCCAAATAAATTTGCTTAGATTGGTACAAGATAATTTATTTCTATTTCTAAAACTGCATTTTTTGGTTAGCAATTCACTTTTTTATGTAATTTTCCATTGATCCAATATAAAAATAGTTTTTCCCTTGGATTCCACTTTACATTTATATACTACATTTTTTTACTTGCAATAATTTTTAAACAAACAGTTATCTTTAAATTTGTAATCACAATATATATTTTTATTTTTATTTTTATTTTCTTTCATAGAATTAAATTCAGTATTATTATTGTTCATAAGTGTTAGTTTCTTGGTTAAGGTGGGATCCAATGTGGGTTGTTTCCTTTGTACTTTAGATGGTTTATTAGCACATTCACTATAATCAGAATCATCTATGTTGTCCTGTAATGTATTGGTACTAAATTGAGCCATATTACTCAATTATATTACTTAGGTTTTCGCAAGCAAAGTTTAGTGTCCAATGAAGGAAAGGTACGCATAAGTGGGCTATTGCTTATATCATACGAAAGATTGCTTTGGTCCAATGGAAGAATATCTGGCATGTTTAAAAAAGATGAGGGTTTGAGTCACACAGGCAGCCTTCATATTTTTCTATCTAAAAGCACTTAACCTAATATTTACATGCTTTTAATTATAGCTTTATCTACTTTGAGTCCTACAGTTAAAAACAAATTATTACATGTCCTCTCAAAGTTTCTAAATTCTTATAATGTAAACCATTTATGTATGTATGTATGTATGTATGTATGTATGTAAGTATGTACGTACCTATGTATGTATGTATATGTGTGTGTATGTAAGTATGTATGTAATGTATATATGTATGTGTGTGTATATATATATATATATACATACATACATAAATACACATACACACACACACACATATAATCATCTAACGTTTGATTTTCCATGCTCGCATTGGTCAGATAGACTCATGTGTTTCGTGTGTGCGTGTGCATGCATTTATGCATGTGCATTAAATTCCAGGCCTAGTACATATGTTAAAAAACAATTACTATCATTATCATGACCATGATCATGATTATTATTATTATTATTATTATTATTATTATTATTATTATTATTATTATTATTATTATTGACTGAGAGAGCAGTGCATGCTATTAAAGTGACACTGGGATAAAATTTATGAAGCCCAGTATACTCATCATGACTGCCTGTCTGATGAGGGCACACTGGACACACGCATCACAACCATATGTGCACGACACAGTGATCTCATATCAAGATAAACAGTGCATGACCTTGCAGGTGGGGTCCAGTTAGAATTTTCTTCAGGCTAAGTAGCCTAATCTGTTCAAATCGTTTATGGATAATGGTTGTTTAAAGATGTTGAACGAAACACTCATGTCTCCAGAGGTTAAATGTTCAAATTCCAAAGAATTCCTCTCAACACATAGGTATGATGTTTTCTCACTACTTCTGCTCCTGATCAGAGATGCATGAAAAAACATGCCCAACTGGTTAATGTCAAATAACTGACAAATGAATCTGTGGTATTGAGCAGAATATTTCCTGTAACCCATCTTTTATACCAAGACAAAACAATGTACATGATAACATGAGAGCCAGGGCCTGGTACTGCATCAGGGCATATCATCTTCCCCCTCCTCCTCTCCTCCTCCTCCCCCTCCTCCTCCTCCTCATCATCATCATCATCATCATCATCATCACCATCACCATCATATCATCATCATCATCATCATCATCATCATCATCATCATCATCATCATCATCATTATTATTATTATTATTATTATTATTAATGTTTGTTGAAGTATGCAGACATCTCTAGAGATTACTCTGAGAGAATTGGATTGCTACCAAATATTGTATCACAGTCTGTTTTTTTTCTCTTTCTTTTTTTAATTATTGTGCAAATAGAGGGCTTTGAAATTTTTGGATATGTATCCAACTATCTGGACATATATCCAACTATTTAAAATAGCAGACAAAAAATGTCTAGTACTTTAGAGATATTTAAATTTTTTTACTCCGTGTTTACATTCATTTCTATATGGCCCCTGGTTCTAAAGCAGCAGGAAATGTCACCAGAATTCAACAGAATAATCAGACGCATACATTTTGTCAAATGAAAATATCATTTACATTACACAAAAGGCACTGACAACAGTAACAACAAAAACAAGAACACTTTTGCTATTGGTTATGATCAAAGTGAAGTGTTTGACATTATTCATCTCAGCTGATGGAAGGAAAATGACAGCAATGTATCGCTGAAGAAAATGCTTCTATGCCTAAAGAATTTATTCAAGAATGGGCAAGAAGTAAGTTGACTTATCCCTGTTTTGCAAATGAGAGGTAGATTTTCAATTGTCCTCAAAAGTAACAACTGAGGACTGCCACAATTCTAAGTGACACATAGAAAAGCATTTCATCTGCTGATTTTAAGCAGGGCATATAGGAATGTGTGTCTGATCTTGAAGACTAAAGACAAGGCGACAAAATAAGTAGAGATAGTGCACTTCATACTACTGTTCATCACAAACAACACAATATGAGGGTTACAGTAAAGAACATTACAGTGACCTTCATGTTGTGTTGTCCGTGATGTAGTACAGGTAGGACGAGGTGCAAGCTGATGAGACATGAAATGACATGCAATTGAGTGGGTTGGCATGGACATGCAAATCCTGATGATCCCTGAAAACCACAGAACAATCCAAAATCTATACTCCACTGTGGGTAAAGAATGAATGGCATTAAGATTAGAGATGCAAGGTAGAAACTCCAGTTGTTATATGTGTAAGAGTAAGAACCATTTCAAGACTTTTTGCTCAGAGGAGTTGGAAAGACAGAGAATGAGAGAAATTGAGTAAGAGCAAAGGCAGTAAGGATAACAGCAGTAGGTCATCGAAGCTGTTGTTTCTAGGTCATTACCAACTGGATCACTGGTTATAGCTGTGGGCTGTAGATCACTACCAACTGGAGCACTGGTTGTAAAAAAACTGCCACATTCTTAGTGCCAGAAGATGATGACCAAAGGTCAATTTCTTGGCCACAAATAGTAATATCACCCCATAATTCTGTGTCAATAAGGAGAGAATAGGCAATAAGCAACAGTGAGAAAGTTTGGGGAACAGTGGGAAAAAAACACATCCATGAAATAATTAAAAAGAAAGAGTAAATCTGACTCAAAAGAATGCAGAACATCTTATGGGAATGCATGAAGTTCACAGATTCTTGAAAAGGAACTTGAATGATTTTCAAGAAAATTTAGGCAAATTTTGAGGACCGTTGCCAGTACCTCCTGATTGGCCTTCATGCCAGGTGACATGTAAAAGCACCCACTACACTCTCGGAGTGGTTGGCGTTAGGAAGGGCATCCAGCTGTGGAAACTCTGCCAAATCAGATTGGAGCCTGGTGTAGCCATCTGGTTTCACCAGTCCTCAGTCAAATCGTCCAACCCATGCTAGCATGGAAAGCAGACGTTAAACGATGATGATGATGATGATGATGATATGGGCTCCTATTATGAGTATTATGTAAGAGAGAGGCTGCTGGTGAGAACTGTTATATGTTAACCACCTCAAGAATAATGGGCCTTTTTTTCTCAGCATTAATTGTTTCAAAGTGTACATGCAGGTGTATTTGTTTATTCCCATATACAATTTGAGCAACAGTTAAATGAAAAGGGCTGTGGAGCACCCTTACTCAATCAAATCAGTAATCTTTTGTATTTTATTTTCTTCCCGTTATATCTTGTTTTAATTATTGTGTTTTATCATACTTTCTTTTTTAATTTCTTTCTGTGCAAATAAATATAGGCATAGGAGTGGCTGCGTGGTAAGTAACTTGCTTACCAACCACATGGTTCTGGGTTCAGTCCCACTGCATGGCACCTTGGGCAAGTGTCTTCTACTATAGCCTCGGGCCGACCAAAGCCTTGTGAGTGGATTTGGTAGATGAAACTGAAAGAAGCCTGTTGTATATATGTATATATATATATATATATATATATATATATATATATATATATGTATGTGTGTGTATATGTTTGTGTGTCCGTATTTGTCCTCCCAACATCGCTTGACAACTGATGCTGGTGTGTTTACGTCCCCGTAACTTAGCGGTTCGGCAAAAGAGACCGATAGAATAGGTACTAGGCTTACAAAGAATAAGTCCCGGGGTCGATTTGCTCGACTAAAGGTGGTGCTCCAGCATGGCCGCAGTCGAATGACTGAAACAATTAAAAGAGTAAAAGAGTATGTATGGAATGATGGATGGATATATATGTGCCTGCTTTTAAAATTTTAATATGCTCTTCTATATATTGAATAACATCTCTCACCAATTCATTTTCATATTTGTAAACTTCTCTTTCATACTCCAATTTCGCTTTTTTTTCTCTGTAACTTCCTGTAAAACTTATTTTTGCATCTCTTCAAGCCCTTGTGGCTAATAAACAAAAGATATATCATTGTTGTCATTGTCACCATCAGCTTCAGTGGTGGCGTCATCATTATTGTTATCAATATTTATTCTTGCATTGAAAAACCTTGAATAGGATCACAATAATTCTTCATAATATTTCCCTTGAATGATTTCTTTAAATCATATTTCCTTAATTCAAAGACTTAGTTTTCTAAAACCTAACCACACTACCCTAACCCAAAACATTCTTCCTGAAATTACTTCTGCTCTATGCACTGTCTACTATAATCCTGAACATATTGAAATATGGACATTAAATAATGATAGTGGTGATAAATATATATATATATACATATATATATATATATATA
>NC_068981.1:66073662-66092964 GCF_001194135.2 Octopus bimaculoides
ATATATGTATATATATATGTGTGCATATATATGTATGTGTATATATATATATATATGTGTGTGTGTGTGAACACACACACACATTTATCACAAACATATACAAATAATATATATAAATGCATATCAATGAAAGAACCTGAATACCATTGCAAAGCTCATTACAATTAAGAATCATTTTTCTATCAAACAACATCTTGCCATATGAAGAAAAAAATCATATTAGGTAATATAATCTACAATTTCAGGTAATAAAAGGTTCAAGTGCAATGACTAGAATGCTTTTGATCATAAATACTGTGGAAGTCAAAGTAGGGAGAACTGTAGCTGTAAGAAAAGAAATAACTCCATATTTTCTCAATATTTAGCTCAATATTTTTTTTCCCCATGCATTGATATTACTTCACACAATAAAATTGCTGACACCCATTGCTTTGTAAGACTATTCTCCAAATCCTGACTATTTAATACATTGCTATTATTTTGACTTCCTTAGAAGTTTGAGAAATGGTAGATTGCTGAACAAAAGCCTTTAAAATGCTTAGAATAAATTCCGCTATAGGGACTTTGCTCTGCATCCCTTCTAAGTCGATAAAATAAATATAAATTATTTATTGGGTTTGATTCACTAGACCATACATTAATATCTATTAATTCTGCTATTGCATGAATTTAAGACGCTTTTTTTTCTCCAAGGTGGCTATATGATTGAGAAGCTTGTTTCCAACTATGCAGTCTTAGATTCAGTCCCACTGTGTGGTATTTTGATTAAGGGTCTTCTACTATAGCCCCCTTGTGAATAGCTTTGGTAAACAGAAGCTGAAAGAAACTTGCCTCTTTCCCACACAATTACATATACTTGATGGTCCTCTTTCAGTTTCTGTCCACAAAATCCATTCACAAGGCTTTGGTCAGCCCAAGGCTATAGTAGAAGACACTTGTCTAAGGTGCTATGCAATGGAACTGAACCCAGATCTATGCAGCTAGGAAGCAATCTTCTTACTACACAGCTACTCCTGCTATTGTCTAGATTGGCAAATTTCAATACACATGCCTAAGAAACAAAAGATTCAACTATTAACTGTTACCAAACCATTGGAACAGACCAAAGTCTATTAATAATTGATTGTTCAATGCTTAGTCTTTAAATGAGGCAATTACTTGCGAAAACTGATTTCCTTTAACCTTTTTCTTGAATATTTGAAGTGAATCTCAGCAGCTTAGTGATTATATTATTTGGTGAGAATTTCTTAATTCATGTAGTTAGGATGAAAGGTTTTTTTTTTTATGGAATTTCTGATACTTTTATTAATGCTAACAACAGCTGTTGGTGACAGAAATTGCTTTAAATAATACTGAAATTGGGAAGTATCAAAGGAAAATTATACGAGAAATAGTAAAAGGATAAATGAGACAGAGAAAAGAGAGAGAGAGAGAGAGAGAGAGAGAGAGAGAGAGAGAGAGAGAGAGAGAGAGAGAGAGTTATATTAGTAGAGAGAAAGAAAGGAGGAGGGGGAGTAGGTAGAATGAAAAGATGAGAGAGGAAGAGATAGAGAGAGAAATAGAGACTGAGAGAAAGGGAAAAAGAGAGAGATAGAGAGGATAGGAGAGAAAAGGAGAGAGGATAGGAGAGTGAAGGAGAGGAGGAGTGAGAGATAAAAAAGAAGAGAAGAGAGAGGGAAAGAAAGGAGGGAGAGAGAGAGAGAAAGGGGGAAGAGAGAAAGAGAGAGAGAGAGAAAGACAATGAAGAAATGAATGGAGAGAGACAAGAAAGAGAAAGAGAAGAAGAATAGAGGGGAAGTAGAAGATAATCAAGAATTAGCGTTACAAGAGTAATATTGATGACGGTGACAATGTCAATTTGATATTGGTTGTAGTGATAGTTGGAGCATCTATATTTTTGTTGACATCATCTTTATTTTGATAGAGTGTTGCACAAAATACCTTGTGGTATTTATTCTTGCTCTTTATGCTTTGAGTTCAAATCCTGCTGAGATCATCTCTCCTATCCTCACTATCTCTCTCTCTTTTCTCTTTCTCTCACTCTCTATTTTTCTCTCTATCTCTTCCTCTCTCATCTTTTCATTCCACTCTTGGGAGAAGAACAAGGTTGATACTGGTCATCTTCATCTCAATAGATTGTCTCCTCTTCCAAAAACATTACTAGTGATGTAACAAAAGGACTGTATTTAAAATATGGAAGACATTGAGAATGTGTGGGATTACTTTTTCATTTCAACAAATCCTAGTGCTTTTATGCACCACAAGTTCATATGAAAGGTCCTCTCATGGTAAATAATGCAGTATTCTGTGTTCTAACACAACATCCACTTTAAGTAGAAGTAAAATATAATACCTTTTGGTATTAATACTGCTTCTGTTGCTGTTAATTGTCTTTTAATAATCCCACTGGCTATTTGCAACATCAGCACCTGAATAGACACTGAGATTCTAGATATTGCTGACAGGAGAATCAGCTTCTATGTCTTGCCAGATGTCTGCCATTGACAAGGCCAAGAACGGCTGAAATCTCATGATCTGGCAGTACCAGCAGACATAGGGGATGATTCTTGCTCATAAGTGATATAAACATGAATGCTTTTATGCACCACAAGTCTATAAGAGAGGTTCTCTCATAGTAAATAATGCAGTATTATGTGTTCTAACACAACATCCACTTCAAGTTCATGATAAATAGATCCTAATATGTGATAAATTTGTTCATTCATCTTGCCTTACTTGCATGTCTCAAAATATTTTCAGTCACATGAATTTAGGAGTAATCCTATTATTGAAAAATATTACCATTCAGTGGGAGATCATAAGATCATGACTCTACAAAAGACAGAATTAAAATTGTTGCTCAAGGTGTTAGCAAAGAGGTTGATCCAAAAGATATTATGACTAACTGAACTACACACTCATAACATGAAAGAAAGATATATTTTTGCTAAGTAGACGGAGATATTGTTAAATAACCTGAAGTTACATGCTGCACCTACTAAGGTACAGCATGTAAGACTCTACACATAATCTATGCTTCTTATCTGTTTAGCTACCCATAAGCTATAAAAAGAACAAAAATCTAAACAGAGTGAAACATTATGTACTTTCAAAGACCAAAAAGGCTGCAGAAGGTGGTCATGATGTGTAACAAGATAAATGTTGAAGAATCGTTTCTCTCTTGATGAGTCGACTGAGAAAAAACAGCTACTAGTAAGAGATACAAAAGCTATATATGTCACCAAAACAACATAACTTTAGTTACCAAACACAAAATAAATGAGATAATTCCCCACCATACATAAAAACAATAATAAAGTAAGAAAAATAAATAAATAATGAGGTTTTGTTAGCCAAAACACTAAGGTAATTAAGAAGCAGATAAGATAGGCATTAAGGAGCACAATAGACGTGCAATTCAAATATGAACCTTTCAAATTCCAAGAAAAATGGCATCTTACTGAAATAGCTATAATTTCGTGAGGAATGTTTGTGTTAGTAGAGTTGGGCTTGATTCCATGCTCAGAAATATATGTCTGACTATTAGGCCATAACTCTTATAAGCCAATTATAACATAGCAAATATGATTAGTTGCTGATGCAACTAATTGTGTTTTGATTAAAGAATCAATTATTGTAACAAAGAAACCTAAATTTGGCTTAAGATTTCATCTAATAGATCAAAGACCAGCAAGTATGGCTCACGAAACTTCTTATTGCATCTAATTATATTATTGCAAAGCCTGCAAAATTAAAATGAAATAACAATTAACCTCTTCTCTTTTGCTATCATGCTTAGTTTTTAAAAAATTTAATCATGATTTGACCATCACTTCTTAAATAGCGTTAAGCAGAAATCACAAATAATCAATAGATGAGGAGATATAATATAATTAACAGAGCACAATTTAACCAATAGGAGTTATCAGTAGATGAATACATTATATGCACCCTTTTATTGGTTACTCCTATTATTATATAAGCACTTATTTTCTGGTCCATCTAATCACAGATGGAAGATATAGCCAGACAAAGTTAGAGGCACTAGGTAATATTTATTGAAGAAATCATTGATTTAAAACTGGACATCTGAAGGAAGATATTAATCTTATTCCCAACACTCATAATTCTTGTCTGTTTGATGGTGTTTAAAATCAAGTCAACTGTAATCACTGTACAGTGATGTCTTAAGGCATGAGCATACTAAGAAGTTGTGCAGGAATCCAAAGGGTCTGGGAACCCAAAGAGTTTATGGGTCCAATTCTGATTTATGTATACTGTAATTTGGTGTCAGTAAATATATACTATAGGACCCTGTGCATTGATTTGTCCAAGGACATGTAATGTTACTAAGACAGCTTTGTCATTGTACAACAGCAGTACACAGTCAATAGCTATTTCTATGTAAGAGGCAATCTATATGTAAGTTGCTTGACCCGTTAGAAATTGTGATCAAATATTTCTCAAATCACTCCTTTTTTTACCTTTTTGGGCTTGCCAGTATGGTAAGTATGGTAAGTAAGTTATCATCTTCCTACTCATTATCAACTGAAGTAAATATTAGACCACAGCAGATAAACCCAGGGATATCTAGTGATAATTTTCACTAACTTAGAAGATCTGACTATGAAGATGGCCTGACATCTCTCTCTGTCTTCAAAAAGAGATCATCTGCAAGAAGAAAACTGACAGGATGAGTCTCTTGGCTATGTACAAGTTTTATATACTTCATATATCTATATATCTTTTGATATATTTTATTTATCTAGAATAGCTAATAGTACAGTTGTAACAGCAGATTTAATGTAATTTGAGAAGATGAAATGGCTGGCAATCTGTAGTAATCACTAATATGGTCATCAGTCAAGTAATAAATGAAGGTTCATGTTAAGCCAGTGAACCAGTTGTGCTTCTCCGACATACACTGATGTTTATATATGTAACCATACTCATCAAGAGAAAATGTATTCCCAAAATTAATTCTAAAGCAATAGACCTGAAAAGAAGACAGGCTAGCTATAGCTGTGTTGCTGTTTGAACAATGACAGTGATGGCGTTGCTGCTGCTACTGATGATGATGATGATGATGATGATGATGATGATGATGCTGATAACTATGATTAATGTGAAACTAAAGATGACAATAAGAACTAATTTGGGTAATTGATATCTTCTACATAAGCAAGCACCATTTTTAACTTCACTTTTATTAGCTTAAATATACTGTACTACTAATCTTTATGATGTTTTGTTGCGAAGTGTAGATTATGATGAAGTTGCTTTGGGAGATGAACACTCAACCTAATTTTGATACCTAACTCACCTCAAATATGTTGGTAATTTCTTTGAAAAACAATTTCCCAGGCTCTATAAATCTGTGGACTTTTGCATTCAGTATAAAATCAATCATTCTCTACCATGCCATGCTATCAAATTATTTCTACAAGATAGTAAGACATGTTTGAAATAAATTTGATTATCATCAAATCAAATTCTTTCTTGAGAACTAATCTAGTGTTGAATTCAGAACAGATACAAACAAATGAATCAAAGGTGAATAACCAAATTTATTTATACTTGCATTTAAATCTAATTTTAAAGCATATATATTCTGATTATGATTGTCAGCTCTTGATTTTCATGCCAATATCATCAATCTGTTATTCTTCTGTGATTTTTGTAATTCATGTAATATAACAAACAGTACATCAGTTTTCACTGATAACTATCTTTTCCTTTGGTCTAATAGAAAGGTAGGTGGAAAAGCCATTTTGACACTAGAGTAAGTAGAATGTATCTATACCGACAAAAATAGAAAAGAAATCTATCATAACTATGTAATCTATATTGGTTTCAAATTTTGGCACAAGACCAGCAATTTCGGGGGAGTGGGTATGTTGATTACATTGATCCCAGTGTTCAATCAGTATTTATTTTATCAACCCTGAAAGGATGAAAAGCAAAATTTGAACTCAGAATTTGAACTCAGGCTGTTTGGGTTTTTTAATTTAACTCTTTTAATTCATTTAGGCTTTTGGAGATTTTATCAGTGATAAAGTTTCAAATCTGTACATGGTTAAAATTTTGCCTATGGGCCAGAGAATCTTCACTCTTGATCTCAAAAAAATCCACTACATATTCCACTGTGCAACATGATTTTTGTCCTTGGGTAGCAACTGTTATTTCCTATTTGGTTACCCCAAGGAAGTATGAAAAATAGCTAATATTTCCTTCAAACTTTGCTTTTGTTACTTTTATTTAAACCCCAAAGAATCCCTTTCAACACATGGCTATGATGCTCCACCACTACTCATGCTCATCATCAGAAATGCACATATTGTCACCCACTATGAGACAAGCTCAAATAGTTAAGGTCAACCAACTGACAAACAAATCTGTGGTATTGAGCAGAATATTTTCTATAACAATATTTCTGCTTCAGCAACTCAGTGCTGAATCTGTCTAAAATGTAATGGGACATTGGTCTGTTTCAAAACATTGTTGTCCAGGTCACAAAATCAAAGTTTGAAGGGAATGGTAGTCATTTCTTTTGATTTCTAGGTAGAAGTAAATAGCAAATAACACTTACAAAGATAAGAAAAGAAGAAAATTAGAATTAAAATTTTGTTACTCAGCGTAATTCCTCACAATTTTATTTAATTAGCTAATGTAAGCTACTAAACATGATATATGTCACTAGTCTTATTTGTTGTTCCATCTTTTTCATTACACATGAGTTCACTTTGCAACTATGAAGTTCTGAGTTTGATTTATTTGAACAGTACCTTGAGCAAGAATCTTTTACCATAGCTTCAGGATGACTAAAATATTTTGTGAATAAAGTTTGATAGACAGAAACTGCACAAAGGCCCATCATGTATTATCATCACTGACAACACCATTTAGTGTCCATGTTTCATGCTGGCATAGGTTGAATGATTTGATAGAATCTGATAGGTCCAAGGATCACAATGTGCTTCAGTATCTGCTTTGGCTTGATTTCTACAGCAGGATGCCCTTCCTTATGCCAACCACTTTACAGCATATACTGGTTGCTTTTTTCATGCCACTAGCACTGGTGAGATCATCATGCGGCTCACAAGGCTCTGAACCTGATGATGGTGTTGGCTTTACATTAGGAAATGTGGGGTTAAAGTATGAAAGAAGAAAGGGAAGAACAGGTTCTTGGAGAGGAGCTACATGGCTACATGTAGCTACATGGAAGAATATGTCTGTATATGTGCAATATCACTGAAGTATGTCAATAAAAGATGAAGATACTAATGAGAAAACTGGAGAGCCAGGACGTTTGAATAACAACATCCTGTATGGTATTTATGCTGTGGCAAGTTGCACAGTTATTCACATTGTCAGATTTATGAGGATCAGTAATTTGTCTATTGTAAATCTGGAACTAACAGCACTATATATAAATATGATATAAAATAAGAAAAAGTAAATATTTATAATATAGGCACATACTTGGCTGTGTGGTTAAGAAGCTCGCTTTGCAGCCATGTGGTTTTGTGTTCAGTCCCATTGCACAGCATCTTAGGTTAGTGTCTTCAACTATAGTCCCGGAGCAACCAATGCCTTGTGAGAAACTTTGGTGGACAGAAACTGTGTGGAAGCCTGTCATGTATATTTGTACATATGTATGAGGGGGTGCTGAAAAGTTCCTGGTTTTAGTGGCAAAAGGCCTGGTTGGAGGCCCAACCTTCGAAGTTCTTTTATAGGGCTTAGAAAAACTGAAGGACTGCTGTCATAAGTGTGTTAATCTGAGAGGAGAATATGTTGAATAAAATCATAATTAACTGATTCTCCTGTGTTTTCTTTTTTTTTCTTTTACCCAAAGCCAGGAGCTTTTTAGCACATTCTTGTACAAGTGTGTGTGTGTGTGTTATGTCTGTCTGTTTGTCTGTTTGTCTTTGTGTTTGTGAAACTATTTTTGCTTGACAACCAGTGTTGGTTTCTTCATATCCCCATAACTTAGTAGCTAATCAAAAGAAAGTTGTAGAATAAATATCAAACTTAAAAATAAATTCTGTTGCCAATTTGTGTAACTAAACCCTTTAAGGTGTGTCCCAGCATGGCTGCAGTCCAATGACTAAAGCAAGCAATAAATAAAAAAATAAATGTAATTTCTTTATATTCATTATCTTGAGTGGAGGCGCAATGGCCTAGTGGTTAGGGCAGCGGACTCGCAGTCATAGGATTGCGGTTTCGATTCCCAGACCGGGCATTGTGAGTGTTTATTGAGCGAAAACACCTAAAGCTCCACGAGGCTCCCACAGGGGATGGTAGTGAACCCTGCTGTACTCTTTCACCACAACTTTCCCTCACTCTTACTTCCTGTTTCTGTTGTACCTGTATTTCAAAGGGCCAGCCTTGTCACACTGTGTCACGCTGAATCTCTCTCGAGAACTATGTTAAGGGTACACATGTCTGTGGAGTGCTCAGCCACTGGCACGTTAATTTCATGAGCAGGCTGTTCTGTTGATCAGATCAACTGGAACCCTTGTCATCGTAATCGTCATTATCTTGGATAACCTGCCTAAATTAACATAAATTGCACTTGCATATACAACATGCCACACAATTAGGTACAATGTGTACAAGACCAAATACCTTACAGTTTAAATTTTGTCACCAGCTACTTTATATCTCATCACTAGCAGACATTTAGAGAATAAATGCTGTCTGCTCTTTATCTGTTTAGTTGCTTGATACAGCTTAAGCCAAATTACCAGCAGGAGATCATACTTAACCACATGCATTTATTTTTGTTTTAAACAAGCTGCAGAGTGAAGGCATTGACTTTTGTTTCTAAATGCATCACTACTGTTCTATGAACTGTGCATTTGCAATGCAGTGATGAAAGGGTTATTATAACAGTGTATTCAGTAGTTGTTCACTCTGCTAGAAATAGCACCCTATTATTCCTCAAATAACTGCCAACTGTCTTAAAAAGAAAAAAAATGAAAAAAAAAATAGACACATTAGATGATGTGGTCCTGGATTACTTGCATATAAGGAAAAGCAGGATGATCAGAGCTGGAATGCTTTGATCATAGGTCTGCTTGATCAGAGTTGCCTGGGGCTAAACAGCAATGACAACCACAGTATTAGATGAGAGTGTATGTGAGTGTGTTCGTGTGTGTGTATGTGTGTGTGTGTGTGCGTGTGCATGTGTGTGTGTGTGTGCATGCGTGCATATGATAATCAAGATATGAATAGACTGTTTCTGAGGAGGCAAGATTGTCAAGGTGACAGAACTTAGGATTAAAAGACCTTATAAGGTTTAATATTTAGGTGCTCTAAAGGGGTGAGCTGGTAGAATTATTAGCATGCCAAGCAAGATGCTTAGAGGCATTTTGTCTGTCTTTCATTATGAGTTCAAATTCCGCTGAGGTCAACTTTGCCTTCCATCCTTTTGGGGTCAATAAAATAAGTACCAGTTGAGCACTAGGATTGTTTTAATCGACTTACCTCATATCTGAAATTGCTGGCCTTATACCCTTTGGGCTTGATCTGAAGATATTGCTTTATTGTTATTATTATTATTATTATTATTATTATTATTATTATTATTTACTTCCAAGTAAGTAGTGATCTGGTAGAATCATTAGCATGATGGACAAAATACTTAGTATTATTTCTTTCAATATTTCACTTTCTGAGTTCAAATTCTGCTGAGGTTAGCTTTGCCTTTCATCCTTTTGGGGATGATAAAATAAAGTACCAGTCAAGTATTGGGGTCAGTAAAACTGACTTGCCCCCTCCCCTCAAACTGCTGGCCATGTGCCAAAATTAGTGAGATCATTATTTAGACCCGGGTCAGTCTTGACTTACAGATATGTAATCCAAGACATTCCTACTCCATGACCACCCTGTCTGTTTTAGAGTATCTCTAAGACTACATTATACAATTCTTTTCTGTGTTCTGTCTTTTAGTGAGAGAGTAGAGTGTAATTAAAGGATATTTGACTGCTAAGTCTGATACATCAAGTGACTATGTAAAATCTCTTCTGTTGGTTTGAGCTAAGATAGAGTGACAAGATCTGCTGAGTAAGTTTTATGCTCTTAGTAACCTGACTCCTTATGTGGTTTAATTACCTGATTGTAATAAATTTGCCTTGCTAGTAACCTTGTGTTTGATGTGAACATAAAAAAACCCCAAAAACAATTATATTTCCTATAAAAATAAGACAACTATAACCCATATATCAAAGTGATGAAGTTGTAGAGAAGACGCTTCAAAACCTTCTAAGGTCGCTTTTGATTCTCATATCTCTCATGTCAATAAAATAATGAGTGCCAGAAAAGTTCTTGGGTTAATTTATACACGTTTATTATTTCTCAGGTAAATTTCAAGCCTTGTACCTTATCAAAAGAGATCAATATATTTTGCTTTATTGTAATAATTTCCAATATAATTACTGTTAATATTCCCAACAAAGAACATAACTTTGAACAAATATTTCTCTTACAGCCATATTTTTTGTAAGCTTCTGTCTAATTTTGGTTCTTGCTTCTTACTTTCATTTGCTTCTGGCACAAACAAGTTGAAAGAAGTGCTTATGCTAATTGAAATAGCAAAGAGAAGAATACGCATGCACAGGCACACACACACACACACACACACACACACACATAAATGGATATATGGAAAAAGAAGAGGAAAGTGTGAAAAAGAATAATGTTGATGCATTATTCAATTTTCCTTTACTTAAGAGGAAACACCTTACTATACACACACACACACACACACACTCACACACACATATATATGTACCCACACACACATTTACACATGCCCACACACATCATTATTGTTCATGTTCCATGCTGCCATTTGTTAGATGTGTGTATGCTTGTGTGTGTGTGTGTGTGTGTGTGTGTTTGTGTGTGATCATCATCATCATTTAATGTCCATTTTCCACCATGCTGATACGTACACTTTTCCATGCTCACATGGGTTGGACTGAATTTGTTGAGGTGGATTTTCTATAGCCAGATGCCCCTTTCTATTGCCAATCTCTCACCTGCTTCCAAGTTAGGCTGTATTTCTACATTCTTGGAAGATTGGAAATGAAGAACGTCACTTGCATGTGGTTAATACTCACTTAGAACTACCATATGATGTCAAGGCAAGGAGACAGTAACACACACACACACACACACACATAGAATTCCATATGTATTTCTCTTCGTTATTGCACTTGTATCAGACATTGTTAATCTGGAATCTGAGTATGTCACAGATTGCATGGAGTAAATTAGACAAATTATGAGAGATTGTTTATATGGTATATAAGCTTTTATAACAAAAAAACTTTTAGTTACATATGTAAATTACATTATCAAAATTCATTGTCAAATCTTCAGAGACATGTAATATTTATAAGTGGCATTACTGAGTTGTTGAAATGTTGACAGAAGTAACCATTGAAGTGATAGCAACCAAGCATCATACAATCTGTCAGTCAAAGACAAACTGTATAATGTTCGTGTATGAAGAATGATGTTACTTGGCAGCAAAATGTGAGTTGTGAATGCAAAGGGTATGTGAAGACTTGAAAGAAATAAAGCTTGCAAACTTCACTGGATGTGCTATGTCAGTGTGCATGTACTACAAAGTGCAAATGTGCTAAGAAAAATATCTCTTGCCCCATCCCACCCAAACATGCTTTTCCTCAAGAAAGTTTTGGTGGCATTAAGTGGAAGTGAATGGCTTAAATGAAGAATCAAAACTAAATTACTAATCTGGTCCATTTAATGGAACTTCTAAGAAATCTGTCCAATAATTATTATTATTCTTTAATTATTACCTTGATAAGCATCAAAAGCCCAGTCATAATGAATTGATTATACATTATAAATATGTCATTAATAACCATGTTGAAGATTAATGGAGAAGTACTATACTAGTATATATATATATCTAATGCATAAAACTCTGGACTTGAGCCAACAAGTAAACTTTCAGACCATTTACTCCAGCTTGCTAAAGTAACAGCAAAATCTCTATTTATGTTAATTGCTATGTATCATTTATTTTTTTTTTTCATTTCACACAAAAAAATGACACAGATAATATCAAGCAATATTTCTGCTAATATTACAATTACTATTATCACCAACAGCACCAACAACAATGCTACTATTCTATTACCAATGTTAATATAGCCTCTAGACGTAAATCAAAGCATCAACTATTTCTGTAAGTTAGCCTCTGTACAAGTGATTGCCTGTCTAAAATAATTAATTCTGATGTAGCAAAACTTACTATGCACACTATATTTTATTTTTGTCTTGAATATAACAATTAAAACTTTGAAACATGCAAAAAAATGTTGGACTGAAAATTAAATGCAATATGCTTGGATTGTCAAACACCACACAACACAAACAAGATATTCGCAGTAATGGTGTCTATAATATGATCTCAAAACAAATTAAATAATAAAACATCCAATGCATGGAATCTAAGTGTCATTTATAAATATTAAAAACTGACAAAAAAACAATTATTTGCTTCAACATATACTCATAGGACACAATATGGTCAACTGGTTTGGAAGTATGCTTTACAATCATAAAATCCTGTCTTCAATCTCACTGCATGGCATTTTGGGCATGTGTGTTTTACTATTGCCTCAGTCAACTGAAGTCCTGTGGCTAAAATTGGAGAGGTGAAAACTGTGTAGAAGTCAGTCAGATGGATTGTACTCATAATTTAAAGGGCCAGCCTTGTTACATATTGTGCCCCATTGACCCTGCTTGAGTTTGACAATGCTTTTTATCCTTTCAGAGTCATCAAAAATAAAGTACCAATAATGTACTTGAGTAGACTCAGTCTGTTATACCATTCTCCTATAAGTATATGGCTTTTGTGAACTAATGAAATCATTATGAAAAAAGGAACAAAGATATGATTTAGTTGCTAGACAACTGACAACTGGGATATGGATGAATTTGAACATGGTTACAATCATTCTGCAGTGTCCAGGGACATAGTATAGCATTCTATTTATTGTAGTTTGCTTAGCTCACAATGTGCTCAAACCCTAACTCATTGTAAAATGGTAGTAGTGGTGGTGGTGGTGGTTTTGATGAATTTGAGTCTATAATCCATTGAATCAAGGAATCACTTAAAAATATATATTTTCATCATGTGTATTTCTGTAACATTTTAATATCATATTATTGTATCATGGTATGAAGTTATTTACCTCTGCTTCTGTAGCTGTAGATTTCTTTTGTGGGAGTTACAGAAGTTAGATATAATTACATTCATACCATTAAGTGATGTTGGAAGCAATGTGCTGTTTTGTGTACCATTCTCAACATTCTCCTAATTCTACACTTGCACAGTTGCTATCTTTCATTGGTTGATTATGTATTTGTCCTGGTATCTTAGGAACTATTGAAGAAATGAAGACCCAATATTTAAAAAATTATTACTAAGCAAAGTTTTTAAATATACATATTTAAAAAAATGGACGTACAATGATAAAAATGATGCTGATGATGATGATGATGATAGTAGTGGAGGTGGTGTTGCTGGTGAGGCTTATAAACAAAAATCAATCACTCAATAAATGAAATTAAGAGAAATGTATTCGCACACTTAATTACATAGCAACATAATTTCTTACTGACATTGATTATTAATAATACTAACGACATGTGGTAAGAAACATTTCTTTTTGCGTTCATTCTTTAATTATTTATCATTTTGGTTTATATTGGGTCAAATATTTCTTCTGATCATGCAATAAATCATTTCAAATTGCAGCACAAGGCCAGCAATTTTCAGGAACGAGGGAAGTTAATTACGTTGTCCTCAATGTTCCACTGGTACTTATTTTATCAACCCTAAAATGATGAAAGGCAAAACTGACTTCAGCAGTATTTGAACTCAGAATGTAGAGTCAGAAGAAAGGGCACTATGCATTTTGTCCAACATGGTAATGGTTCTGCCAGCTTGTGATCATACAAAATCTTGTAATAAATGAAAATGGGTATACATCAAGCTCAGTTTGTTTTAGTCATTTGTTTTAGCCATTTGTTCAGTTTTACATCTATAGCAGTTAGCCACTTGTAACTTTGTTTTCAAGTGCTATGACTGGCCTAATATTTCCCTTTCAAACTGTTTTTGTTTGAGTGTAGACAATCGAAAAAGAGCAGTTTAGTCTTGGCTGGTTTCTAAACACTACTGACACATAGCCCATTTGTAAAAAATAATTGTATGTTTTTCTATCAAATAGCATAGTTTTAACAAGCACACTCACATACACACATCATCATCATCACACATATATACACATACACAAATATGTATTAAATGATACACTATGGAACATATTACTTCAATAATTCTAATTAATAACATATCCCAGAAGATTTATGTTTGATTATTGACTGGTATATACAGAGTATGATTGAGAGAGGATGAATGATTTTCATTACTCTAAAACTGAATGTGATGCATTTATATTGAAATTATGGTTGTCCTGATGTTAGAAATGTATGCTTTTTCTATATATTGTAAAATAATGCTTAATGATAGATATATTGTTGTATAAAATATTCCTATCTGTTTTGCATACTAACTGCAGTATAATATTAAAAAGTAGCAGTTACACATTGCAAATCAGTAAAAGAAAGATGCACACACACACACACACACACACACGCACACACGCACACACGCACAAATGAGTAGGTGTGTATAAAATATAACAAAACAATTCTGTGTGTGTGTGTAGCATTTGTAGTAGCTATTATTAAATTCCACATCATAGTAAGTATGATGCTTGACAGTTTACACATAACAGCAGCTGTTGTCACATACTAAAAACAAAGCACTTGTAGATTTTGCATCACTACCAACTCTAAGAACTCATATCTTTAACTTATATCTTCTAGTGTGTGTACATGTGTGCGTTGGTGTAGGTGTATATGTGTGTGTTGGTGTAGGTGTATATTTGTGTGTTGGTGTAGGTGTATATATGTGTAGTGAAAGAGAAGTTGGCATAAACAATAGAAAGATTATTTATTTGCCTTCTAGAATCTAGTACAGTATCTTAGCTTCTCGTTATAAAATTCTTATCCCTTGAGGAATTTGAATGCGTTAAGGTAAGATACTGAACTAGATTCTTCTTAGATTGAGAAAGATATACTAGAGTTGGACTGGAAACTGACAGAAATGGTAAGGCAACAAATTAATTATCTTACACATGTTTGTTTTTGTCTCCCAACATTCAAAGTTCAAATTCCATCAGAGATAATTTTGTGCTTGGTTCCTGTGAGAGTTAATAAATTAACAATTAGTTATACACATATACACACATATGCACACAACATACACACATATGCATATGACATATACACAGGTATATAGAGAGTGTCTCGACTAAATTTGATGATTTTTTTATACCTCCTTTTTGCAGGAACAGCTTAATTTATTTGGTGAACAGTCAACAGAGAGCATAAAGATTTAAAGTAGTAGTTGAAGAAACGTTATCTGACATGGAGGATTGGAAGCCATTTGGACATTGGAAAGAGCTACCTGTATCATGATGATTCATGATACAGGTGTCAAAATACCAACATCATGCTCTGTGAACACTGTAAAAGCTGTAAGATATGACATGGACGGCTACAACAGAGACTATGAAGCTGTGGCCAGCAGGAAGGGATTCAGCAGATATTCTAACTGTGTCTGCATGCCACAATTCATCCCCACATCTTTGAACAGGGTCTTAGGCTAAATTCAGATGGTTATGGGAAGCTGCTGGAGACTGTGGTCAATCCCTGGCTGGAGAGGGTTGCTATTGAAAAGCCATATGTATGGCAGCATGATTTGGCTCCTTTCCAAACTTCTGGAGAGTTAGAAGTGGTTGTTGGAGAATTTATTACAACTTCACCAACCCCAATATCTGGCCTTCACATTCCCCCCGATTGTAATCCTGTGGATTACTATGTGTGGAGCACACTTTATTAAAACACCAACCACTCTGCCTGCAACACCAAGCCACAAGATCAAGGAGGTGTTCAAATATCTTCCCAGAAATACAATGAGGAACTCATGCACTAGCTTCCAGAGCAACCTTGAGACTATGGAAGAATAGAATGTTATTCTTTGAATTTTTTGCGATAACTTTATTTTTGGATGAGATATTGTATTATCTTTGCCTTTAATGCAAATTGTCAAATTTAACCCAAACACACTTTATATACATACATATGTGTATATGTGTATATGTATGTATATGTATGTATATGTATGTGAATATGCATACACACACTCGCATATACATATATATGTACATATATATTCTTTTATTCTTTTACTTGGCCATACTGGAGTAAGGGTCTTAGTCGAAGAAATTGATCCCAGGACTTCTTTGTAAGTCTGGCACTTCTGTTGGTCTCTTTTGCCGAACCACTAAATTACGGGGACATAAACACACCAGCATTGGCTGTCAAGTGATGGCATGGAGACAGACAGGCAGACAGACAGACAGACACACACACACACACACGCACACACATACACACACACACACATATATATAATATATATATATAACAGGCGTCTTTCAGTTTCTGTCTACCAAATCCGCTCACAAGGCTTTGGTCATCCTGAGGCTATAATAGAAGACACTTGCCCAAGGTGGCATGCAGTGAGACTGAACCCAGAACCATGTGCTTGGGAAGCAAGCTTCTTACCACACAGCTACACCTCTGCCTATATATACAGAGTCTACCAAAAAAATGTATACACATTTCAAGAGAAGAAATATCTGTATAAATATTTAACTTGTATAATTACCTCTATAAATATAGACACCTCTTTCAATGTTTTATCAGACTGTGATAACACTGAATAAATTACAATAACACTGAATAAAAATATTTATACAGATTTTTCCTTTCCTGAAATGTGTATGCATTTTTTGGGCGAACTCTGTATACATACACACACACACACACACAAATATATAAACACACACAGAGATGTAATATGGTGGTGGCTTTAATTCAAAAGTAAAGAACTAAAGTCTCTCTATTGGGTGGTGGAGGAAACTTATTAAAACCTCTCTGCTTGTCCTGCAAAAATTAAATTAGAAGCAGTACTTCTAAGATGACGACATACTGTTAAGTAGAAATACATTGCTAATGTCAAGAAACTGATAATTCATCTTCTATTCTATATACCATTTCAGTCTATTCTATATAACATTTCAGTCTAGCCATGCTGTTTATGTGCTTCAAAAAGGTTCAAACATAAAAAGAGTCTGTCTTTACCTCTTGAAGAAATTTATAATCATTATAGTTATAAACTCTGTGCAGGAAAAAAGGTTTTACATTATTTTCTAATACATCTTTTGACATGACTTGTTATAGGTGTCTTTTCAACTTTATATAGTATACTATGTTCCATAAATATATTGGGTAAAATCTTTTATCTTTTAACTTTTACTTGTTTCAGTTATTGGACTATGCTGGGGCACCATCTTGAAGGGTTTTGATTAAATGAAGGTCCACAGCTCTTCAATACCCTACTACAAAGATTAAGAAATCTACATAATGTGGATATAGATGTCTTCAAAAAGGAACTAGACATCCTCCTCTCCACAATATCAGATGAACCAACAGCTCGGCAAGAAGTACAGACAAGGGCAGCGGAATCAAACTCTCTCATACACTAAATGGGCCAACAGCTGAGACAAAGGCACGTACAGGAGTGGTGATGTGAACCCCTCTGTCAAAGGAAATCAGAAAAACTACAGTGATGCTCCAACATAACTGCAGCTGCATGACTGCAACAAATAAAAGAATAAAAGAAAGTACTTATTCTATTAATCTCTTCTGATGAACCACTAAGTTACAGGGACATAAATAAATCAGCATTGGTTGTCAAGCTGTGGTAAGAGACAGAATTTAAAAAGTCAAAAGTAAATTATTATACCCAAGTAAAAGCAAAAAAAGAAAAAAATTTTGCTTCCCAACCACGTGGTTCTGGATTCAGTCCCACTGTGTGGCACCTTGGACATGTGTCTTCTACTATAGCCTCAGGCCAACCAAAGCCTTGTGAGTGGATTTGGTAGATGGAAACTATGTATGTACCCTATCACCACTTGACAACTGTTGTTGGTGTGTTTACATCCCTATAACTTAGCAGTTTAGTAAAGGAGACTGATAAAATAAGTATCTAGCTTAAAATACAATAAGTACTGGAATTGATTCATTTGACTAAAAATTCAAGGCAGTGCCCCACTATGACCACAGTCTAATTAATGAAACAGGTAGAAGATAAAAGATAAATAAAAATATTTTCTTAAGAATTTAAACAAATCCTTGCTTTAAGGTGCAGGATTTACTGTTCCATTTCAATTTTTCCAAAATAGCTACCAATATCTTTACTTATCATTGAACCAACTAGCATTTGGTTCTTCTTAAATATGAAATGGACTCAAAAAGTAAGTATATGTCTCCAAATCATTGGAGTGCATACAATGGATGAGAGTTTTATAGCTGGTGACATTTCATAAAAAGCTTGATACATAAACCTCTTAGAGAGAGAAGAAATGAAGTATAAAGAATTAAGTCTCTACAAGCAAAACAATGGAAACTTCTGCTGCTGCAAATTTGAACTTTCAAGTTAGCTGAGAGGACATTACTTTACCCAATCAGTCATGCACATACATGCCCACACGCAACACACACAAACATGCGACACACAAACACACACACACACACACACACACACACACACACACACACACACACACACACACACACACACACACACACACACACACACATACTCACACACAACTGCACAATGTACATATACACGTATGGATACTATGCATACACACAGCACATTACAATCACCTCACACACATGTACACATCTCAAAACACTGATAACACATCAGATGCATATTACATATACACTCCTTAAAACCTTAACAGCACAGCAGGTATATATACCACATCATACATCTCAAAAACTTCACAGCCCATACAATACACGCTGGATATTACACATCTCAAAACCCCCAACAATACACCAGGTCAGAAGCCACACAACACACTAAATGCATGCCATATATCACACCTCTTACTCACAAGCATACAGCTGCCATGAAATACACAAACATCACAAAAATCAACACCAAAACACTTCATATATTACATACATACACATACAAGCACACACCAAACCACACACTTACACACACACGCGCGCACACACACACACACACACACACACACACACACA
>NC_068981.1:66092974-66094600 GCF_001194135.2 Octopus bimaculoides
CACTTACACACACACGCGCGCACACACACACACACACACACACACACACACACACACACACACACACTGCACACACGTGTGACACAAACACACAGAATGACTCAAACACACAGACATTATTTTATTATCACACTTTAAAAGTTGGAATAGTTAACAAGGAAATAAACTGGAGAAGACCTACACATGTCTGCGTCAAAGATGAAGAATGAAGGAAACTTGTATAAGTCATGGTGGAGTTAAATTTGGATCAGGCATTCAAAATTGATTTATTGCTTCGAAAATCATTTTCCCCTTCTAAACGTTTATTTTTTTCCTTCCACTAGCAGAATTCTTCCAGATCAATTGGGTTATTTGTAACTGCTTGTACGCAGATTTATATTTATCTCTGTTCTGTTGTGTGTGTGTGTGTGTGTGTGTGTGTGTGTGTGTGTGTGTGTGTGTGTGTGTGTGTGTGTGTGTGTGTACTCTATATACTTAAAAGCCTAAGTTCAAAAACTAATTAGATCACTGTTGAAATACTACTACTACTACTACTACTACTACTACTACTACTACTACTACTACTACTAATAATAATAATAATAATACTGGAAACAGAGCTAAATGCAAAAAGCAAGATAATAGATATCAACAATCTAGCTGTTCTAGTTATAAATTACAGCTACAATATTTTTAACTGGACTCTTAATGAACTAATCAAAATAGACAGGAAAACAAGAAAAATAATGACAGGATTCACCACCCAAAATCTAACATAGAAAGGCTATATATACAACGTATCGAAAGTGGTAGAAGCCTTATACAGCTAGAAAACTATTACAAAATAACCACCATAGGACTACAGAAATACCTGCTTCAGAAGCAAGGAAAACTAATACAAATAGCCACAAAACACGAACAAAACAAAAAACTGTTTTCAGTCTTTAAGGAAGCTGACAAATGCAAAAAAGAAGTCATAGTACCTAACAACTATGAAGAAAAAGAAGAAACAACAAAAGCTGTAAAACATCTGAAATCCAAACTAAAACTAGAACAGCAATGGATCATGATAAAACAATGGCAAGAAAAGCTCCTTTATGGCAAATACTGGGATAAATTAAACAGAAAAGAAATAGACAAAGCAAAATCTCAACAATGGCTGAGAAGCTCAGGACTCAAAGCAGAGACTGAAGGATTTTAAATTTCAGCACAAGATCAAAGCCTTCCCACCAGAAATTACCAAACACATGTAATGAAAAGAAATACAACATGTAACTTCAGAATATGTGGAGATGGAGAAGAAACAATAAATCATATTCTCTCTGACTGCCACGTCCTGGCTAAGAAGGAATATATTCACAGACACGACAAAGCTGGGACCTATATACACTGGAAGCTATGCTAACACTATGGAATCATCATCATCATCATCATCATCGTTTAACGTCCGCTTTCCATGCTAGCATGGGTTGGACGATTTGACTGAGGACTGGTGAAACCGGATGGCAACACCAGGCTCCAGTCTGATTTGGCAGAGTTTCTACAGCTGGATGCCCTTCCTAACGCCAACCACTCAGAGAGTGTAGTGGGTGCTTTTACGTGTCACCCGCACGAAAACGGCCACGCTCGAAATGGTGTCTTTTATGT
>NC_068981.1:66098053-66098753 GCF_001194135.2 Octopus bimaculoides
AATAATAATAATAATAATAATAATAATAATAATAATAATAATAATAATCAGAGACAAATACATAACAAAAATACCAGGACTTACAAATATATATAACATACAGAAAATTGCACTACTGGGTACTGCACACATCCTACGCAAAACACTTTCAATACAGTAAACATAAGAGCACCACAGCAAACCACAGCACATACCCAAGGCGCACAGAGCTGCGCTCGGTAGTGAAGTGAAAGCGCGTTATAAAAATAAAACTACTGAACAACAACAATAATAATAATAATAATAATAATAATAATAATCTTTTTTACTATAGGCACAAGGCCTGAAATTTTGGGGTAGAGGGCTAGTTGATGACATCAACCCCAGTGTGTAACAAGTGTATATTTCATCAACCCTGAAAGGATGGAAGGCAAAGTTGACTTTGACAGAATTTGAACTCAGAAAATAAGGCCGGATGAAATGCTGCTAAACATTTTGCCTTGCCAGCTTGCTGCCTTATTATTCTTACTTGTTTCAGTCATGTGACTGTGGCTATGCTGGAGCATCACCTTTAGTCGAGCAAATCGACCCCAGGACTTATTCTTTGTAAGCCTAGTACTTATTCTATCGGTCTCTTTTGCCGAACCACTAAGTTACGGGGATGTAAACACACCAGCATCGGTTGTCAAGCGATGTTGGGGGGACAAACATATACACACAT
>NC_068981.1:66098985-66102015 GCF_001194135.2 Octopus bimaculoides
TAATAATAATAATAATAATAATAATAATAATAATAATAATAATAATAATAATAATAATTAGAAGAAGAAGAAGAAGTACAACAACAACAACAACAACAATAATATTTCTATCATAGGTGTAAGGCTAGAAATTTTGGGTGAGAGGGCTAGTCAATTACATTGAACCAGTGCATAACTGGTACTTAATTTATCAATCCTGAAAGGATGAAAATCAAAATGAACTTTGGTGGGATTTCAACTCAGAACATTAAGCCAGAAGAAATGTTGTGAAACATTTTTCCCTGTATGCTAATAATATATAGCATTGTAAAATATGAATGTGTTCTAGTTTTAATTTTTTTTATCAGCATTTTGTTATAGTTTTGTATGAGTTTCTTACAGTTTGTTTAGAACATTAAATTCTCTAAATTGGCATCAATATTTCTAGAACATCACAGTGTCACATTCAGGATAAAGTCAAGTTAGTATGTATTGTTGCTTCTTTATCAGAAGTTGGGCCAATGTGAGTAGTGTAGACAACCATTAAAATTATATATCATCAATCAGGTAGATTTAAAAAAAAATTTTTGATTAGAGAATGTTGTCTGTATGTTTATTCTAGCATATTTTAGTTCTGTTATGAATGTTCATCCCATTATTAATCATCAGTTTTTTGTGAACAACACTCTATAGCATTGATGTATTGTTCATTGTTGTTTTGCTAATTTTATTTTGTGTTGTATAAAAGGACAAGGGAATAGAGCTCCTTCGGTCATGAATGACCATGGGATTGCACTTAAAAAGTTCTCCTTGAAGGCACAAGTCCAGGCAAGGTTGTTTATGGAAGACCAGCAGTCGCCTATGCATACCAGCTCCCCCTCTCCATGCCATGATGTTATCCAAAAGAAAGGCAAACACTGATACAGCTTGGTACCAATGACGTCGCAAACTCACTTCTACAGCTGAGTGAACTGGAGCAATGTGAAATAAAGTGTCTTGTTCAAGACTCTCTACTTCATGAGCCCAACACTTTAACACTGAGCCATGTGCTGTGTAATGCAATGTTATTTATTATTGCTCCTTGTAGCAGATGCATAGTCAATCAAAAGGAAAATACTGTACTTGAATGGCCACGAAACTGTTAGAGTTGTGAAGTTTATAGCTTTCACATTTGAAATCAAATTTATAAATCACATTGGCCATCAGTAATTTGTTCATGAGTTTACATGCTTATGGCTTTTAATTTTAATTTTAATTTTAGTGTTTTTGTAGTATATTATTAATGTTAATTTGCATTTAGAGTAATGCATTTTGTGTTTCATTTTGAAAGCTTTTAATTAAATGTGATCATTTTTTGCTATGGTATGTATTTGATGCATTTTGTACACTTTCTGTGCAGTTTGTGTATTTTTAATAGGTATAGAATGTCAGAAGTGCTGAGTGCATTGTGTTTCTCATTGTATTGTTCTAAGGCTTTATCCATTAGCTTATCAAGAACCGCAATGTTGATTAGTGTTTGTTATATTTGATGACTTTCTTTATCTAATGTTTTATCTGTAAAGGTTTCATTCATTCCATTCATGCAAATGCTTTTCTAAGTAGGCATTTTACCAATGGCATCTGGTATCTGTGTAGCCATTTACTGTCTCCATGTAAGTATATGAAAATCTTTATTTGTTACTGTGGTGGAAGTGGAAACAATACACATGGGTTTTTTTCTGTCTGAAAGCTTATATCTGATTAAGACTTTTTCTTCCTACAGGTCCATTATAACAAATATGTCATCCACATACCAAGTGGATATTGTATATTAATGTCTTGGTATCACTTCCTTTCTTAGAGCATTCTGATTGTGAGCCCTAAAGAAGAACCCATTATTACTCTATCTTTCTGCTTTAATAATTTGCTTTGTGGACAGTGACAAAGTACTTCTAAGAATAGAGGACAAAAATAATTTCTTCAGTACATCAGTGGTTTTATTTTGGGGTGTAATTAGTAACATATTCCAATATCACTACATCTTGAAGATGAAACTTTGAAGATCTTAAAATGTTGATGATAGATTTAGAAACCTTACTGTTCCAAAGAAACTGCAAATAATTAATAAGAAAATATGAAAAGAACTTTGATAATAAGACAAAACTAAGGGACAGCTTGTGTTTTCAGTACAACTTGTGTAAAAAGAAGAACAGTTCCTTTATATATATATATATATATATATATATATGGGAGAATTTACGAAAAAAACAACAGACGAAGACAGGTGGTGTAAACAACAAATGGATGTATTAGTTTAACGCTCGGGAATAGAGAAAGTCTTTGACGTTTCGAGCTATGCTCTTCAATTGAAAGGAACACAGAAAGAAATGAGAGAAACAAGGAGAAAACAAATATAAATGTAGTGGTCATATAAATATGTGTCTGTGTGTGTGTGTATATATATATACACACTAGTGTGAAAGTGTGTGGTTTAGTGGCTAGGGTATTCGGCTTATGATCATAATATTGTGAGTTCAATTCCTGACAACATGTGTCCTTGAGCAAGACATTTTCTTTCATGTCGCTCCAATCCACTCAGCTGGCAAAAATGAGCAGTACCTGAATTTCAAAGGGCCAGCCTTGTCACACACTGTGTCACACTGAGGCTCCCTGATGTTAAGTGTACATATGTCTGTGGTGTGCTCAGCCACTTGCACGTTAATTTCATGAGTAAGCTGTTCCATTGATCAGATCAACTAGAACCCTTACTACTAACCAATGTAGTGCCAGTATTTACACAAGTGTGTGGCCAAATGACAGAAAAGGGTACTCAACACATTTAGTAGGAGTTTCATGTATTATTTAAAACAGTTTGATTCAGTTCCATGCTACTTCAAGTTTTGCAGGCCCCTAATGGGGGGGTCTGACTCCTTCAGAAGCCTGAAGGAATTGAGCTCTTGTTAGGGACCTGTGAAACTTAAAGTAGCACAGAACCAAATGAAACTGTTTTAAATAATGTGTATGTGTGTGTGTGTGTGTGTGTGTGTGTGTGTGTGTGTGTGTGTGTGTGTG
>NC_068981.1:66102025-66104016 GCF_001194135.2 Octopus bimaculoides
TGTGTGTGTATGTGTGATCATCATCATTAGCTGATGTCCATAGTCATGCTGGCATGGGTTGGACAGTTTGGCAGGATCCACTGGGTCTAAGGACTGCATCATGCTCCAATGTCTGCCTTTGCATGGCTAACATTGGAACATAACACAGATTATGTGAAAATATCTATCACACACCAGCACAGAATATGGATGTTAAATGATAATGATCATGATTATTATATTTCTCTCTATATATGTGTGTGTGTGTGTGTGTGTGTGTGTGTGTGTGTGTGTGTGTGTATGCATGTGTACATGTAAGTATGTGTGCTTATGCATGTGTGTGTGTGTATATAATGTATGTGTGTGTGTGTATATATAATGTGTGTGTGCGCGTGTATATATAACACATGTGTGTGTGTATAGAAATCAATGCCATACAAAATTATTTGACAACATTTTTGTCAGAATTGGTTAACTTGTACACCTGATCACTCAGTTCATGAACTGCTACACACACACACACACTCACACACACACACACACATGCACACACACACACATATTTATATGTATAAATGCACTTGGCTATACAAACAGAAGAAAAAGTGTTCAATACAAATATTAATGGATAGCTATTCATTCAGAGTTGATGTTGATGAATGATAGACTTCATTGCAACTTCCCTATTTTTTTTTTCTAGGCTTATTCAGCAACAGGAACAATCAAATACATCAACATAGCACAATTTTGCCAAGCATTTCTTTCTCTTTGTATGACATGTCCATGCTTTCACACATCCACAGAGTTATTTCTTTCACATTCATAGGCCAATGTCTTTAATATTCAGGCATTCTCCCAGCTCAACTTTGCTTCACCTTTCATGCAACTTATTATTAGAAAATAATACTTCACATTTTCCTATTGAGAGTTTGCAGATCTTCTGCATTCAATGCCAATATCTCATTGCAACACGCTTTCCATATAATATATTTTCACATGGAAAGAGAAACGTTTGTTGCTAAGGAAAGTAAACATCCCTTGGAAATACCGCTGATGGTTTTTTTAATTATCATTACTATACGATTGTTACAAGCATTTATAGCACTGGTTAAATCACTTGGAAAGTAGAAATGATATCTAATGAGTTGTCTGAGAAGTTCATGAATTCCTTTCATGGACACTTAATTCTAACTACTTTTGGTTCTCAGTTAGTTTGCCAGACATTCCATATATCTTATGTACCCATATATTGCGTTTAGTATATATCATTGAGTTTTTTCCTGTTTTGCATTGGAAATGTGCTCTTTGTATTAAATGGTTGTGTAGCTAACAAGTTTGTTTACCAACCACGTGCTTTTGAGATCAGTTCATCTACACAGCACTATGGTCAGATGTCTTTTACTATAGCCCCAGGCTAACTAAAACTGCATCAGTGAATATGGTAAATGGAGACTGAAAGAGGTTGACTGTGTATATGTGTGTGCATATATATGTATATTCTTTTATTCTTTTATTCTTCTATTTGTTTCAGTAATTTGACTGTGGCCATGCTGGAACATTGCCTTGAAAGGTTTTAGTAGAACAAATTCATCCCAGGACTTATTATTTTAAGCCTAGTACTCCATCTAATAGTCTCTTTTGCTGAACCCCTATTGTCGTCGTCGTCGTCGTCATCATTTAACGTCCGCTTTCCATGCTAGCATGGGTTGGACGATTTGACTGAGGACTGGTGAAACCAGATGGCTACACCAGGCTCCAATCTGATTTGGCAGAGTTTCTACAGCTGGATGCCCGTCCTAACGCCAACCACTCAGAGAGTGTAGTGGGTGCTTTTATGTGCCACCGGCACGAGGGCCAGTCAGGCGGTACTGGCACACACCAACATCAGTTGTAAAGTGGTGATGGGGAGACAAACAGACACAAAGATGCATTCACACAGATACATATGTACATACATACATACATACATACATACACACACATATATATATATATATATATATATATATATA
>NC_068981.1:66104077-66105543 GCF_001194135.2 Octopus bimaculoides
ATATATATAGAATAATTACTGTGATGCATTGTGTAGAATATATTGTATAAAAGATCATGGGTAAGGCCAAAACAATGTGAAGTAAATGCAAGGTAAATCACATGAAAACAAATATGTGAATTAATGTAGACTTACCTTGTATTCAATATTTCGAGGTTATGACCCCATTTTCAAGAAATTGATGATTGTTGCCGATGTGTGGAGTGGATGATGTGCATGTGTGTGAGCATGTGAGGAGTGGACATGTCCACTCCACACACGCTCACACACATGCACATCGGCAACAGTTATCAATTTCTTGAAAATGGGGTCATAACCCTGAAATATTGACATTGTATGGTAAGTGTGAGAGACTGAACATGGTCAGTCTATACATAAAACAGATATAATATTCAGGCCGGATATAGCTTGTTTAAATTCTCAAAGGTTAAGTGTTCATTCTCTTTTAATATGCATTATATACATTTTACATACATTAGACTATGTTCATACTTTTATCTACAGTGATTATTCTCTATTAACAGGACAATTCCTTAAATATATGGGTCTAGGATGAACTTCCTTTGTAGAGAAATATAGCAATTATAAAATACACAAATTAGCTTGACATTTCACTTAGTATCTGTTCAAGCATGTGGCTGGCTGTGGAGGCACACTATTGAAAAGGCCACAATATGTTGAAATGCATCTAGCATTCTCACTGATCATAGTTGGGAGAAAATTTTCGTCTCCCTCTTACATTGATTGTGTTTTTAACACAGTACGTCCATAGGTGATGTTATCTCAGGGAAAATATTGCAATAACAGGTCTATCAACAGTGTGTATACATTAAGTGTGATATATAACTTCAAATACAATATACATGAACAGTAAATATACAACTGGATGAGACCTCCGTCTATTGTTGCTAGCTTTCCCAGTTCTTCAGGGACCTATTTTTGACAGTTAAGTAGACTGAATACCTTGCCTATAGACACTACAAGAATTCTCTCCTGCAAGTTTCAGTCACCAAACCACAAAATAGGTGCAGGAGTGGCTGTGTGGTAAGTAGCTTGCTTACCAACCACATGGTTCCAGGTTCAGTCCCCTGCTGTGTGGCACCTTGGGCAAGTGTCTTCTACTAGAGCCTTGGACCGACCAAAGCCTTGTAAGTGGATTTGGTAGATGGAAACTGAAAGAAGCCCATCGTATATATGTATATATATGTGTGTGTGTATGTGTTTGTATGCCTGTGTTTGTCCCCCTAGCATTGCTTGACAACCGATGCTGGTGTGTTTATGTCCTCATAACTTAGCAGTTCGGCAAAACAAAAAAAATCTCTCAGATATCATCATTTCTATAAATAGATTTGGCATCATTTCTAAGAACAGCCAAACACCTACTGGGGTTTAAAAATCTTATCCCTACAACCCACACAAAACAATAAATTAAAATATCATCATTTCTAAAAATAGCCAAACACCTA
>NC_068981.1:66105905-66106804 GCF_001194135.2 Octopus bimaculoides
ATATATATATATATATATATATATATATATATACATGTATATTTTAAGATAGCTAATAAAAGGCAGCTGTGAAGTAATTGGTAAAATATTTAAGTATAATACAATAATATAGCAACGAAAGAACTGATAAAAGAATGGATAGAAATAAATTGTGGTGAGTGAGATTACATTAAAAGTGCTTTTAATTTGATATAAAAATTAAATGATAATAAATGAAATGATAAATATATTATAATGAATGTATCTGCTGTCACTATGCAAGGTACTTGTTAATCCTGAGTTTATAATTACTGAGGTCATATTATGCAGTAAAACAAGAGAGAGAGAGAGAGAGAGAGAGAGAGGGAAAAGAGAGAAAGTATATTTCATAATTCAGTTGTGGAGAAAAGCCTTGAGCTTGGAATTTGTAGTACATCCATGAGATGTTCAAGAAAATTAGATGTTATCATCATCATCATCATCATCGTTGGTTTGACGTCTACTTCTTGATTTCATAGGTTTAGTTATGTGTATTATTTACTACAGAAGAAAAGGATTTAAACATAGGACATAGTGATTTGTGGTTCAACCTCACAAACCTGCGATCCAATATTCCTGATCTTCTCCATATCCACCAAACCCATCCTTTCCATTAAAAAAATTCAAGCATTCAAGGTGTGTTGCTTTTGTAGCTTACTCTCTCTTTTACTTGTTTCAGTCATTTGACTGCGGCCATGCTGGAGCACCGCCTTTTTTAGTCGAGCAAATCGACCCCAGGACTTATTCTTTGGAAGCCTAGTACTTATTCTATCGGTCTCTTTTGCCGAACCACTAAGTTACGGGGACGTAAACACACCAGCATCGGTTGTCAAGCGATGTTGGGGGACAAACACAGACACACAAACATATACACACACATA
>NC_068981.1:66106861-66111754 GCF_001194135.2 Octopus bimaculoides
TATATATATACGACGGGCCTCTTTCAGTTTCCGTCTACCAAATCCACTCACAAGGCTTTGGTCGGCCTGAGGCTATAGTAGAAGACACTTGTCCAAGGTGCCATGCAGTGGGATTGAACCCAGATCCATGTGGTTGGTAAGCAAGCTACTTTCCACACAGCCAGTCCTGCACCTACTGGTTATTTTTTTCATATAAACCGTATTAAACACTGTTGAATTAGTTATGCTTTATAAAAAAGTATTTCATTAATTTATTTGGGGTGAATTGAAATTAATTTTTTTTTACTGAGAATGAATCTAGTAAATGTTTGGGAAGCCCTGCTCTATGGAATCACAACACATAATCTATGCAACTAACATCCAACAAAGAAACAACAATTCACATCCCAACATTATCAATACTCAACACTCACATAACTTACATACTACCAACCACTCACATTCTATGTAGGGGACACCTATTAATGTAACACAACCGATACAACATCACTCAACACTAAAACATAACATCAATCACATAGCATATATGAAAGACAAACACCACCCAACTAAAATAACATCTCATATTGCACATACTTTACAAAATGTGTAAAACACTAAAATAACACCAGAACACCAGAAATAACAAATGAAATACCATATCAATGCTAAATTGATGTTGCACACACTTCAGGAACATGGAGGAGCATCTGATGGTGCAGTTATTATCTTATATAAAACTGTTGAAAATATGATATATAATAATAATGATAATGGTATCTTATTTAAGTACAAGGTCAGTGGTTGATAAGGGAAAAGGCTTAGTCAGTACCATCGACTCCCAACTCCATCAAGCACTTGACTAGTACTTCATTTTTCTAACCTCAGATCAAGGTAAAGCAAAGTTGACCTTGTAGAGATATGAGATGGAGCAAATGCTAACAGTTCGGCCACTCCAATGATGATGATGATGATGGTGACGATGATGACGATGATGATGAATTGTTTTATCTCTAATTATACTATTTAGTAACAGGAAATACAAAGCTTATGTAAACTTCATAAATCCCTGTGATAATCTTCTTTGAGTAGGTCTTAATCTATTATCAAAGTGCTGCCTGTTTTCATTACAATAAAACTTGGATCTATGTATGTTGCATGCTGTTTATAACTGTTTTGTGCATATATTTATCTTAGTGTGTGTGTGGGTAAGAGTTTCTATGAGTTTGTGTATGCGTGAGCACATATGTGCATGTGCATATGTGTCTGTATGTGTGTGTGTGTTTGCATGCGTGCATGTGTGTGTGTGTGTGTGTGTGCATGTGTGTGTGTGTGTGTGTGTGTTATGTGTGTATGCATAATTTGGCTTTAAGTAGCAACTCTTATTAGCTATACTGGGTAATTTAAAAAGAATGGTACAAAAAGAAAACACATGTGAGTGTTGTAATAAATATATTACACCATTTCTTTAGAATTGTACCATTCACTTTGAATTACTCTGTATATCTCATCGGCGGAATGGAGAGGGGAGGCTGTTATACATGGGCAACTGTTGGTCTTCCATAAACAACCTTACCTGGACTTGTGCTTCGGAGGATAACTTTCTAGGTTCAATTCCATTGTCATTCGTGACTGAAGGGGGTCCTTTCATTATTAAGGAAGCAAGCTAGCAAAATCATTAGCACACTGGACAAAATCCTTAGTGGCATTTTGCTTGTCTTTACATCCCAAGTTCAAATTCCACTAAGGTCAACTTTACCTTTCATCCTTTTAGGGTTGATAAAATAAGTATAGTTTGAGTTCTGGTATTAATGTAAATGACTACCTTAAATTTCAGGCCTTGTGCCAATAGTAAAAAAGGACAATTATTAATAAGGCAGCAAGCTGGCAGAATTGTTAGCATGCCAGGTAAAATGCTTATCAGTTTTGTGTCTGTCGCTATGTTCTGAGTTCAAATTCCACAGAGATCAACTTCACCTTTCATCCTTTCAGGGTCAATAAAATAAGTACCAGTTGAGTACTGGGGTCAAACAAATTGACTAGTCAGTTTCCTGAAATTTTCAGGCTTTGTGCCTATAGAAGAAAGGATTATTATTATTATTATTATTAATAGTTTTCCAATTAGGATATTTTGATACTGTTAGAGAAAATACTTTTACAGCTTTTAACAACTTCCTATGCAACATTTTGCCATTCTGTGATACACACAGTTGGTTAGTCATACTTAAATAAACAAATTAATTTATGTGATCTGCCAAGAGGCAGGAAGTTGGGGGAAAAGGAGACAGTGGACAATGGATGTAGCAAAGTTTGACATCATTACCATAAAGACATTATTTTACTCTCATAGTTGTCTTAGAGACAAAAATCAAATCTCAGACAAATAAATTCAATTTTCTAGAGCTTAAATTAAATTTTATAGAAAGAGCAGAGCATTGCAATTTTATAGAGATGCTGTTATATTTCTTATAGTTTGGCTTTTAACTTGAATTATCTATAACAGTAAGAGTAAACATTGTCATTTTAATAGGCTTAGTCTTGTTTGTTTGTCAGTTATAAAACACACAACATCTCTGTTTTGCTCTCTTCTTACGTCTCTCTCTCTCTCTCTCTTTTTCACACACATTGTTAATTGATTTTTAATTCATAATTCGCATAATTTGGATTAGTTGACGACCAATGCTTCTCATGTCTTCATCGTTCCAGGTTTACAAAGTGAAGTATGCTTTTGCTACATGAGTTTTAATTTCTGCTGAACAATTAATGGACAGTCTTTAATGATGTGATTTCACTAATAATAGTAATAATGAACATAAGCACATGTACAAAGATACTGAGGAAAGAACAAAGACAAATAAAATGCTTGTACCATGGGAAGATGAAAGTCAACATGTAAGATATATGTATATATACTGATGTCCAGTCATTCATCACTCATAAATGCAGCTGGTAACGTGTATTTTGGTATAATGTGTTACTTGATTAGGAAACAGCAATTATTAAATTGGTGCTACTACCCTGATTACATAGAGAGGAAGTGTGCTAGAAACCCAGCTGGACAAAAATAAATAAGATCTGTCAAAAGGATGGGTGAACCCAGCATGGAGTCACTGACTACTTAGCATTTGTATGTGGTGACATAGAAATACCCCAAGATGATGAATGAGAAAGTGAATACCCCAAGGTGGGTATAAGATGTTTTGGTGAGATTTATTTGGCATCACAGATTTGACACTGACTTATTGACATCAGATGTTCAAATGTTTCTCTCTATCTCTCTCTCTCTCTCTCTCTCTCTCTCTCTCTCTCTCTCTCTCTCTCTCTCTATATATATATATATATATATATATATATATATATACATACATACATATATATAAATAGATAAAATAGATATATAGATACATGTGCATGCACACACATATACATGAAATGCACATTAGTCCACACAATGCACACTCTAGGTTACTGAAACGCATACATACACATGCTCCCATACCCACACACAGGCCCACATAATTTTATGTTCCCCCACACATACATTCACATGCACTCATCCCCATTCACACTTATTCACTCACACACACCATTCTTACATACACGCACATGCTTGCACACCCTAGTTCAACTGGGTACCATTATTATCTCCCTTTCACTCAACTACTTTCAACCAGTCATTTCATCATCTTGAACTGTTAATCCATACACATTTTTTTTTCTCCTTCTGGATTTTTTTTTGTTCTCTCTCCATTTTTTCCTCGAAGAATGTAGGCTCAAAGAATGTAGGGTCAAAGGCTTTTCCATTCTTCCTGAGCATCAAACTAATACACCTGTTTGTTGTTCCCTTACTTGTTTTCATCTTTTGTTTTCTGTAAATTTGAACTATATATATATATATATATATATATATATATATATATATATATATATATATATATATATATATATCTGTATGTGTACATTTCTGGTGCATGCATGCATTTGTGTGTGTGAGTGTATGTTTGCCTCCAGTGCCAAGATGTACTTTTGCCAAAAGAGTTTGACTCTCCAGTCAGCCACACAAAATCATCAGCATTCAAACTGTAAGACTTCTGGGAATGACGGCTTGACTTAGGCTCTTTAGCCATGGTGAAGGAAGCTCATATAATAAAGAGTCATACTGAATATAAATAGTTCAAGCCAATATAGTCTTTGATTTGCAACCATTTGTAGTACTCATTGATTTTAATATTTGTTTTGTTTTTTTGTGATAAGTATGGCCAAGTGAAGCAGTTTAGCGCTGTGCAAGACATGCTTTCTTTTTATGAATATAAATATTTTTTACAATAACAGCTGTTACTCATTAGTGTAGATATCACTTTGCAGCTCATTAACAAATAACAGTTATTCTTATTAACTGATCTCAAAACATACACCAGTATGTTTGAAACAATGGTGCTATTGTAAGTGTAGCCTATATGCATCAACTTTAGGTATTCATTTACATTTCCTACCCTATTCACAAGTAAATGTGCAGTCAGGCTAGAAAGTTCAGTATGCATTGCTATTCTGTTTGCTTTCTGTGGTCAGTGGTGCATGATGTCAGGGTAGTACACTGTATCATTGGTGACTTGTTCAGCATTATTGCTACCAATATTTCTCACTTGCTCCTTGTAGTCATTTGTCCATTTTCTGATAATGAATTGATCCACATGTTTACTGAACGTCTGAAGCAATAGTGTGAAGGTAAACTCATGATTGTGTATGCATGTTTGTTTGTGTGTATGTGTGTGTGTGTGTGTGTGTGTGTGTGCGCACACATGCGTGTTTGTGTGTATGCCTGTGTGCGTATGTGTACACATGTGTGTGTCTATATGTGTGCATGTGTGTGTCGATGTGTGTGTATGTCTGTGTGTGTGTGTGTAAGTGTGTGTG
>NC_068981.1:66111874-66113110 GCF_001194135.2 Octopus bimaculoides
TATATATCTGTAAAAATATGTGACACTTATTTGGTAGCCATGATAAAACTCCGAGTTTCGGATGCCGGGGTGGGAGCCCATGCCAACATCTCTTCAGTTATCCGGCCATGGTGTGGGTTCCCACCCCTGCATCCGAAACTCAGAGTTTTATCATGGCTACCAAATAAGTGTCACATATTTTTACAGATAAATTCCTCTATTTACATAATATCGAGGTCTCTTTCTTTCTTTTGTTGTCCTTCCAATCTATATATATATATATATATATATATATATATACACAAATGTTCAAAAACTGCCTTAAAAATGCTTTGGCACAAACAGTAATTTCAGATGTTGATTGAGAGAGAAAAGCTCTGGACCGAAACAGATGGAGGAAAAAACTGCACAGTAGTTACTTGAAGTTTGAAAGAGAGAGAATGGAGCTCCAGAAGCTCAGGAGAAAGCTTAGAAAGACTGAACCAGTAGAAAATGAAGGAGTATTGATTTTCACATGTATGATTTATAGAAAGCAATGGTTAAGTCATGCAGGCCTGGTCAGCCATCAGAGAAGCCACAGGAATTGACACCTTGTAAATTATGACACAGCTATTGTTGACAACAAAACATGTGCAACCTGTGAAAAGGTGTGCCATTCAGTTGGAGGATTAAAGACATGTCAACAGACTTCATACTGTGGCACCGGTTCCTTTTGCCAGCACAACTGTGCATTATTCAATAAAATGTGCAAATCTTTGGTGGAGCTCAAGAATCAAATAAGGGCCTCACATTGCATTACTAATGACTCATTTCAAATTTCAATAATTCTTGCTAGCAATGGCTTTGCTTGTATACAAGAAAGTGGCCGCTATATATATCATCATCATTTAACATCCTCCTTCCATGCTGGCATGGGTTGGACGGTTTGACAGGAGCTGGCCATGGAGGAACCTGCGCCATGCTTCTGAGTGTATTCTGGCATGATTTTTATGGTTAGATGCTCTTCCTAACACTAACCACTCCGTAAAGTGGGTTGAGTGCTTTTTATGGGGAACTCACACAGGCGAGATCAGTTTTGGCATGGTTTTTCACAGCTGGATGCCCTTTGAAATGCCAATCACTTTGTGGACTGGGCGACTTTTAAATGGCACCTGCATTGGTTGGATCACCAAGTGACTTTGCAAGACACAGAGTCTTTGAGAGGGGAGGGGGGCATTGGAGGAGGTGATCTTGTGTCAGATGATGAAAGATTAGAGT
>NC_068981.1:66113520-66115967 GCF_001194135.2 Octopus bimaculoides
TGTGTGTGTGTGTGTGTGTGTGTATGTGTGTGTGTGTGTGTGTGTGTGTGTGTGTGTGTGTATGCATGTATGTATATCAGCTAAAGAATATTTCTCTGGTAGATGCCATTACTAAAATAATGAGGAGGAGACTGAAATGTTCAGCTGTGTAATATAAATGCCAACCTAAAACTATATAACATTGGCATTATGCCAAAGACATCCCAAACTTTAGACAACATGATGGACAACTTAAGAAGTGGAGCTCTGAAATCTGTGAAGATAGAAGGTTACTGCTCACAACAGTGGTGAGCAGAGTGTCTAATCAAAGTGAGTGGTTACTGATCATCTGAGCGAAAATCAAGTGGGGACTGAGTGATTTAAGTAAAGTAAAAATATATTAGTGATGTGTGGTTTGGATAGACAAAGTCGGCTTCATTTCACATTGCTCCCATTCACTCAACTGTAAATGGGTAACCCTGTGATGGAATAGTCTTCAAATCAGGGGGAACTTTGGTCTGCTTGCCTAATTCAAAGGCTAAAACAATGCAAAGCACATTGTAACCAGTGATGTATATAATGTCCAATTGTCTGATCAATACTGTGATATTGTGATGTAGTTACATAAAGATGAGGATCACTCCTGATATATACATATTGATTAGGCCTGGAAATAGCTGAACAAGTAGTCTCTACTGACAAGGCTATGGAAATTGCCAAAACTGAATGTTTAGTATACGGAATTCTCGAATCAGTGTTTTTGGGCGATTACAGTCCCCTGAGCAAATATATATATATATATATATATATATATATATATATACACAATTATGTGCTTTTACAGCAGCATTAGAGTATTTTAGCTCTTATTTCTAGCTGTATAGGTGTCTTGATGCCTTTAGTCGCAATTAGTGACAATTATATTATTTTCCTTTATGGTAACACATTATATGTATGGCTGTTTATATTAATTTGTATATATATGTCTGTCCTTTAGCTGTACAACTATCTTCTGCCATTTGACTCATAACTGGAACACTTGACCAGTACTACCAGCCTGAGCCAGACTGAATTCAGGAATAATGTTACAATTCTACATCCAACAAAACTCATGAACTCCCAAGCTGGACTCTCACCACTGAATGTAGTTTAAAGACTTGCCCGGGGCAAAGTAGTCTAATATCTTAGTGTAGCCTCCTTTTTTGTCACTCAATGACAAATGAAGCATCATCTTTCATTTGGCTCTTATATCTCAAACCAGACATCTCTAGACATTTCACTTAGGAAATATATCAAAAATCCTTTTAATTAATTTAATCAATAAATTTAGTAATTTATTTGAATGTAATTTTTGATTGTTTCATTGTATTTTAAATTTCATTTTAAAAGCATACACTGGAGCTTGATGCAGTCCTTGGACTCATTGGTTCCTGTCAAAACATCCAACCCATGCCAACATGAAACATGTAAGTTAAATGATGGTGATGATGATGATATTTTAACTCATCAATAAACATTAAAAGAAATGAAAACAACCAACAAATTCTAAGAGTTGTAGAAGCTGTTAATGCCACTGGCATAGCTGTATGGTTAACTGATACTGCTGGCATAACTGTATGGTTAATAAGTGTTCATTGTAACAATGTGGTCTCAGTTTCAGCCTTACTGAGAATACTGAGGGCAAATCTTTTTCCCTAACATTGGACTGCCAAAAGTTTTGTGCATGAAATATGGCGAATAAAAACTTGTGGTAACATGTTGGTAGTGCTCAATGTATTAGATACCATATAGAGAGTTTAAGAAACTTCATCTTAATAAGGACTTTATCTAGACCACATTACATAACAAATCCCTATTAAATGTTCTCTCCTTTCGTATAGAGTCACCTTACTAATTATAGATGATAGGATTTCTCTATCTCAGGGAGTGTGTGTAATACAGTTGCAAATATAAAATTAATTGTGTGTGTGTGTGTGCATGTGTGTGCACATGCGTGTGTCACTATTTCTTGCAGAATCCTTAGTAAACTGTCTTGAAATCTCAGGTTTCTTGTGTAATCGACTCAATGCATTGGTTTAGCCTCATCTGGTCTGTCATTTTACAATGATTTTATAACGAAGCCCACTAATACAGATATTCAGGTCATGTCTCCATTTTTAAGATAACATCCTCCCTTTCTCTCACAAGATTCTGAAAAAGCCAGCCTTCCCTTTCTGACTGAGCAAGGAAAAAAAATCACTCAATAAGCATGTTTTTTATAACTTTATCAGGAGAAGGGTATATGGTGATGCATTTACTGGTTATATTATTGAACTCTAACTGAATTCATCTCCTGGCAACAGGTTTCTACAATTAGAACAGGTTTTTTTCCATTTAGAAAATATGTGTTAGATTAAGTTGAGAATTAAGTGTTGTATATATATTATATATATATATATATATATATATATATATATATATATATATAT
>NC_068981.1:66116423-66120370 GCF_001194135.2 Octopus bimaculoides
ATTATATAAAATGGCAAGAGTAAAGTGTGTGTGTGTGTGTGTGTGTGTGTGTGTGTGCGTGTGTGTGTGTGTGTGTATAGCAAGGGAGAGAAAGGGGGAAAAAGAAGGACCTTCTCCTCCTCCTTATCATCATTATCATCAACATCATCTTCCACATACAAAAGCTAGTTTCCCTGTTGACCTTCCTCTGATATTGCTGCACCTTTTATGTGTCCAAAGCTAACACTGAGTGCATCTTATGGAGTTTCTACCTACACCTTTTCTACAGATTGAGCAGGGCCATCTACCTGAAGGGATTTGTGATTTGTCTGCCTTCCTACTTGTTAAGACTTTGGTTTTTGTTCTATTGATTTCAAATTTTGACACAAGGTGGGTAGAGGATAGCTTGATTATGTTGACCCCAGTGTTCAGCTGGGACTTATTTTATCAGCCCCAAAAGGATGAAAGGCAAAGTGGACCTCGGCAGCATTTGAACTCAGAATGTAAAGTCAGAAGAAATGCTACTAAGTATTTTTCCAGGTATGGTAACAATTCTGTTAGCTCGCACCTTTTTTTAGAAATTAAATGTTGAAGCCAGTTATAATGCTTATATTTGAAACACTTTTTAAAAAAAGTATTTGTTGGAATTAGAATATGAATAAAACATTGCCTTATCAGTGACCAAGATGATGTTCCAAGATCCAGTATAATTTTGTTATGTAAGTCCTTGCTTTCTTTAATAATTTCCGTAAAAAAAATTAACAAAGGGACACTAGTTTATAGAAATATCTAACAAGATACAAATCTGTTGTGTTTCTTCCCACAACAAAAGAAAAAAAAAGATAGTATGGTAGGGGGCGGCATTGGTAAAAGGCAATTCTATGAAAGGTGGGTGCTGAGCTATGGAATGTTAAGAACTACTGACCTAATAAGTCCTTTATATTTCAAAACAGCAAGGTCTGACTGAAGGAAGATTTGGCTCTTATTTCTAGTGAGTGAGTGTCCACATAGAGAATTGCTCATTGACTTGTATGTATATGCTTTGTTATTCTATGTCTTGCTGCATTGTATACAACAAAAGCAGTTAGCTTTGCTCCACTGATTCTTTTCTTATTCTAATCTCTAGAAATACCTAGTTCTCTCATTCCTTAGCAATCTAAATTTATCTGCTATTATCAACATTTATTCTTCAGATAGTGCCCAAGTGGTTCAAAAATTCATCCCAGGTATTCTCACTTGTATCAAGTTTCTTGGTGTAATTTCTTTTATACATGTCTCAATCTACACGTTCAAATTACCATGACACAGTCAAACACACAGACATGCACACACACACACACACACACACACACACACACACACACACACACACACACACACACACACACACACACACACACACACACACACAGTTACTAATAGAAATATAAGCCAGGTAGATAATTTTACATCCCTATATAACAATATCTAATATGGCCTATCATAAAAGCTGCCCCCTCCAGCTTCATGAAAATTATGAAACCTAATCGCAGCTAAAGTTATATAACAATAGCACAACCCCAACCAAAAAAATAGAAACAAAGAAGAGACCAAAATGACAATGTGGGATCAAATATCATCCATTTCTCTTCATACAACAATTGTTTGGTTATCTTACACACCATATTTGACAGTAAAGCTATGGCAGCTAATCTGAAATAACAGTTCACCTTTGAACTTATACATTAAAGCATTATTGTTTTATTTTTGGTGGTTCCATTATTGTTATCATATCACATAAAACTGCAATGTAACCTTTCCCATCTCATCATTTTATAATTTGCCTTTGTAATATCCCTCAGCTGTTTTTTTTGTGGCAACATTATTATTGTTACTATTATTATTCCATATATGCACGCAACAGAGTAAACTGTTGGAAAAGAAAAATTCCTAACATTGGGCTCCAACAAGTAACATTAGATGCCAATAACACTGTTTTCCTGAGCTACACTAAACTAAGTTTTATGCCTATTTCCTCTATCCATCTGTTCATATCTTTAGGGATAATGAACCTATAACTACAGGGATACATTTTACCTGCAATTTTCATAGTCTCTGTAACTCAATGGTTAGGTCCTGGTACTTTGCTATTTTATCTATATCGTTCATATTGACTTTCTCATCATTTGGCACTGTAAAGTCAATTATTTGGCACTTTCTATTCTCTTTGACTGATACTACTAAATCAGGCCTTCTAGCTTCTACTAATCTGTTCATCTGAATATTAAAGTCCCACAGCATTTTATATTTCTTACTTTCTGCTACTTTATTAGGTTCATGTTCATACCATTTATCAGTATGGACAAATCCTAGCTATCTTCATAACTCCCAGTGGATTACTCTCCTTAGGTTATCACATCTTGTATTCTTTCTGTGCCAGTATGCTACATTTACTTACTATATGAGTAACACTTTTCACTTTTGACTAACATAACCTACATTGGGAATCTACTTGGTTTTTGGCTATCTTGGCTTTCATCCAATTAGTCCTCAATGCTTGATCTTAGGCTGCTACTTACAAACTTTCTGTCTCTCTTTTCAACTTTCCTTTCTGAAACCATTACCATATCTGCAACTATCTTTGGGAATCTACCATGCAAAGCCTTCTCTTGCCAGTCAATTATTATTATTATTATTATTATTATTATTATTATTATTATTATTATTATTATTATTATCATTATTATTATTATTATTATTATTATTAAACATATTACCAGGCAACTATTGGAGTTAATATAATGAATTAATATACCTTCCCCTCAAAATTGCTGACCTTGTGCCTAAATCAGTAACCATTAGATAGATTATTATTATTATTATTATTATTATTATTATTATTATTATTATTATTATTTATGGTTTCTTTTCATTATAACTTTATTTCAGCTGCCTTAGTACTGGGCATTCTCTGGAGGCCAAGAGTAACAAGGGCACTTTTGTGTTGCTATGCATGCTAACATTTATCGTCATCATCATCATCATCATCATCATTATTATTATTATTATTGAAGGCAGTGGAAGGTAGAATTGGTAAAGGGATAAACAAAATGCTTTGCAGTGTTTAATTATGTCAGTTTAGAATGTGAGTTCAAATCCTGTCAAGGCTGATTTTATCATTCACCCTTCTAGGGTTAATAAACCAGAATAACACCCCTATGTTAATTTCAGTATTAATGAGTATGTTCTTTCCCTGCCTCCAAAAGTGTGGTCTTATTACAGTGTTAGAAATCACGATAATTATTATTATCAAACTTGTTGGGCTTGTGCCAAAATTTGAAACTATTATTATTATTATTGAGTAGTTTTATTTTTATAGCATGCTTTCACTTCACTACCGAGCGCAACTCTGTGCCTTGGCTATGTGCTGTGGTTTGCTGTGATACTCTGATGGTTACTGTATTGAAATTGTTTTGCGTAGGATGTGTGCAGTGCCCAGTAGTGCAATTTTCTGTATGTTATATTTATTTGTAAGTCCTGGTGTTTTTTATCCTATAGATAATAATAAAAAAAAATCATTGTTTGTACATATGCTATGACATTTTCAATAGTTAAGCCATAAGTTTTCTTTAATAGTATGTACCCCCTTTAACAGTTAACCAGTCAAGCCTATCTTTTTATTTTGGCAAGCAGGTAAGATTGCTAAAAGTATAGGCATGTAGGTAAGTAGACAGATAGGCTGGCTGATAGATTGGGAGATTGACAAAGATTATATGCATATATTATGACCATATATATCAATACAATCATCTTTTAACATCTGTTTTCCATGCTGGCTGTCCAACCCATGCCAGCATGGAAAATAGATGTTAAATCATGATGATGATCCCACACACACAGAATTTAAATATAGATAGATAGATAGCTTGAGAGAGAGAGAGAGAGAGAGAGAGAGAGAGAGAGAGAGAGAGAGAGAGAGAGAGAGAGAG
>NC_068981.1:66120380-66121817 GCF_001194135.2 Octopus bimaculoides
AGAGAGAGAGAGAGAGAGAGACACAGAGAGAGAGAGAGAGAGAGAGAGAGAGATTTACATACATATTGTAGTCTTCAGGAAATATTGAGAGAAATTTTTCTCAACTGAAAAAGGAAAATGTTAAGGCACTAATAGCTGACCTTCAAAACTAAAGACTCAACCAAAACACTGGCTGATATTGTCTGACAATTCTCTGACTTTACATTTGTGCCCCAGTACATGGTTCAAAGAAAAACAAAAGTGACAATAATCTCTCTCTCTCTCTCTCTCTCTCCCCCCCCCTCTCTCTCTCTCTCTGTATATATGAGGATGGGCAGTGAAATGTCTTTGTGCCAAGTATTAGAAATAGATGCTCAAACATATTGTCCCCTATCAATCTGTCATACCACACCTGCAGTGGCGACAACTTATAGAACCACACCATCATTGTGCAATGAGGAAGAAATAACAATTGTAGATGACAACTTACAAACAGAAAAAGCATGAAAAGGTTAAAAGAAAAAATCACTAAAAAGAAAACTTAATCTAAAACTACAAATATCAGTGAAGAAGAACAATTTCTTTGAAACAACTATGGTACCTCTCCGTAGGAAGAAAAAATGAAGAGGATGAAGAAAAACTAACGTTCACCATACTTTGAAAATAACACAAACAATCAATAGACAAAATTATACATTTTTGGTTCCACATACTCTTCAAAGAAGTTATGACAGAAAAACAGATCAGAATATAAACAATATGCAAAAGATAAATTATTGATAAAATTAAAACTAAGATACTAAATAAGAACTTAAATAAGAATAACCTGAAGGACTTGGAGTTTTTCAATGTTTAAAAAATGCTTCCTGATGTATTTGATTGCACTTGTACACAATTTGAGAAATGATAAGAACAGGGCTGTGGACTGCCCTGTGTTTCTTTTTACTTATATCTTGTTTTAATTATTGAGTGTTTTAACATACTTTTTTCGTACAATATATGTATGTATTTGTATGTATCTATGTGTGTGTGTGTGTATGCAGTTGCGTGTGTGTGTGCAGTTGCGTGTGTGTGTGTGCAGTTGTGTGTGTGTATGTGTGTGTGTGTGTGTGTTTGTGTGCACGTGTGTGTATGTATTTGAGGGAAAGAGGGAGTGTGTTTGTATATTTATGTATATATATATTTGTACATTTTAAAATCTTAATACAACCTTCCGTATATTGCATTACAACTCACCCTCTCTCTTTTGAAGTTGTATGTATATCATCATCATCATCATCATCATCGTTTAACGTCCGCTTTCCATGCTAGCATGGGTTGGACGATTTGACTGAGGACTGGTGAAACCGGATGGCAACACCAGGCTCCAGTCTGATTTGGCAGAGTTTCTACAGCTGGATGCCCTTCCTAACGCCAACCACTCAGAGAGTGTAGTGGGTGCTTTTACGTGTCACCCGC
>NC_068981.1:66122266-66128173 GCF_001194135.2 Octopus bimaculoides
TGGCACTTTTTCACGCAGCTATCCTCCTCCATTCTTACCACATGTCCATACCAGCGCAATCGTCTCTCTTGCACGCCACAACTGATGCTTCTAATGTTCAGCTTTTCTCTCAAGATACTTACACTCTGACGGGTATTCACATTGACATTACACATCCAACGGAGCATACTGGCTTCATTCCTTGCGAGCTTACGTATGTCCTCAGCAGTTACAGCCCATGTTTCACTGCCATGTAGCATGGTTGTTCGTACGCATGCGTCATACAGTCTGCCTTTTACTCTGAGTGAGAGTCCCTTTGTCGCCAGCAGGGGTAAGAGCTCTCTAAACTTTGCCCAGGCTATTCTTATTCTAGGCTATTCTTATTATATATATATATATAAATATCTTTCAAACAGTTTTCTCTTTTTCCTTTTATAACACCTAATAAACGTTTTGTATGTTTTGTATTTCTTCAAACCCTTGTGGTTAATAATAGTTGAATATAAAATGGGTAATCATCACTGGAATATCATAGTTTTTCTATAAGTCTTCTAAGTTAAGACTAATCTAGAAGTAAACAGCAACAACACATAAAAAAGTGGATCAAATAATTTTGTTTAATTTAGTTTTTTACTTATTGTTTCTTATAGTAAATTATAAAGCTAATATTACATGCAGAATAAGTGGCAACCTGGCAGAATAGTAAGCATTCCAGGCAAAATGCTAGGTGGTGTTTTGTCCTTCGGGGTTGATAAAATAAATACCAGTTGAGCATTGGGGTTGATGTCATCAACTTACTCCCCCGCACTCTGCCACATTAAAAAACAAACAAAAAAAAACTGCTGGCCTTGTGCCAAAAATTTGAAATCAGCATTACATGTGGGATGAAGCAGGGCTGATTTATTGAATGCAGTACATTGGTGATGCTGATTCTACCTACTAACTCTGTCAAGCTAGAGGGATTTGAGTTACTGAGGGAATCTCTACATGATAGCTTCATTTGCTAAAAAAAAAAAAGGAAAATAGGCAGCCAAATATTTCTTAGATTGCATCTAACATCTTAACAAAGAAGGGAAACCACATTGGATAATGTAGTCCTAGATACAATATGCATTAAAGAAGATGAATTGTATCCAGCTGGAGCACCTTCAGTCATATTTCTTTGAACAGATCTGACATGGAGCTAAACAACAGCCATGTGGGGGGATTAATGGCAAAATGAACCTTAGCTGTAATTTGAACACAGGAAATAAAAAGATGAAGATAAATATTGACAATGTAATTATTCTGCTACTTAACCAGTTGCATCAAATTCAAATTACAGCTGTCATTTCCCTTCAGCCTGTTTGTTGATATTCGCATCAACCGCATTCCCTATAGTTCTCTCTCTCTCTCTCTCTCTCTCTCTCTCTCCATGCACACACACATATATATGTATGTTTATATAGTGTCACCTGTGTATTACACTAAACGTATATACATTGTTGAAAATCATGATACTGTGGTTTTGTTTGAGAGAAAATCTCTTCATAAGCTGAGGCAAACATTGTTGTAGTAATGACTCATGTGAATGACAGATATGTTTCACCCCACTTAGAACTTGTCAATACAATGCACCCATTTGTTACTTGCTCAGATAAAATTCATGTTTTGATATATATATATACATAATAAACAGTGAATAATACATTGAATGGTACTGCAGAAAGCTTGCTGAGCTGAAAAAATCCCCTTAGTGAAGGCAATTGAAACAGTATTTAAATGAAAATCATCATTTGTGTATCATACAAAATGAATATACACCACTGAAGGGTATGATGCTGTGGATTTTGTCTGAGAGAAAATCTCTTCTTAGTCATATTGTGTTAAAACATAATATATACTAGAGTGAAATGAATACTGTCACAGCAGTGACTCATGAAATCAACACAGGCATTTCACCCCACTTGCAGCTTGTCAATGTCATGTACCCATTTGTCATTTGCTAAGATGAAATGTGTGCTTTGATATATAAGAAACAGTGAAAAGTACATTCACTGGACTCCAGAAAGCTTGCTGGGCTGTAAAAGACTCATTGAGTGTAATTGAAATAACATTATACACCGCAAAGTGGTTGGCATTAGGAAGGGCATCCAGCTATAGAAACCATGCCAAAACAAATACTGGTGTTTGGTATAGTTCTCTGGCTAGATAGCTTCTGTCAAACAACCCAACTATACCAGCATGGAAAATGGATGTTAAAGGATGATGATGATGATATTATATATGTATATATAATTTTCTCTATCTGGCTGTCAGCCTATCTATCTAATTTTCTATGTTTTGCTAAGTAGAATATGATTTGCTGAGGTCTCCTTAGTAAATTATATTCTACTGCATATATTTTCAGCAGGTGTATTTAGAAACCAAATGCACTCCATTCTAAATTGTTTATCGTCTTGAAATTTTGATCAGCTGATTTTATGGGATTTTTCTAAATTGCTTGTTGCCTTTGCATCAAACACTCCCAGAGGGAAATTTTTATCTACTAACCACTTGGATGATCCCAGCTAATTGAAGTTATACCACTATATTATACATGTGAGACACTATCACATTAAATTGCGCATTTGCTTGTTAATTAAGTCACAACACACACACAGACACACACACACAGACACACAGACACACACACACAGACACACACACACACACACACACACATACATACACATGCCTGTGCACACGCACTCACATATGAATATATAAACATGTATGCAAGCATACATGTGTTTGCACTTACGCACATGCATATATATATATATATATATATATATATATATATATATATATATATATATATATATATATACGTGTGTGTGCACATATATATGTATATATACTGGTACACACACAAACACAACAGATGAATTGCAAAGTCCATGGATCTCCTAGTTTTCAGTTTCTCTCTTCCTTCCTTCCTTCCTTCCTTCTTTCTTTCATCCATTCATTCCTTCATTCTTTCCTTCCTTCATTCGTTCGTTTTTTTCATTTGTTTGTTTGTTTGTTTGTTTGCTTATCTCTTTATTTGCTGCCATTCAGGCGTGTTTGAAATTTAATTGCAAAACCGTTTTGCATCAAAAAAAAAGAAGTAGCTTATAACGATTATTGTGGTGGTGGTGATGATGATGATGATGATGATGATGATGATGATGATGATGATGATGATTGCTATAGTTGTGATCGTTGTGGTGGAGGTGATAAAGGGATGGTGATAATGACTGTGGTGATAGCAAAAGGAGAAACGAGTAGTAGTAGTAGTAGTAGTATGGTGCTGTTGGTGGTGGTGGAGGAGGAGGAGGAGGAGGGGGAGGAGGAGAAGGAAGAGGAGGAGGACGAGGAGTGAAAGCTGGTGTGTAAGGATGGAATGGAGCTGAAAAAACCTCACCCACATACAAACAGATACAAGTATGAAACCAGAAAAAGTTCATGTACATACATACATACATACATACATACATATTTAAAACAGATTTTGCGTCTTTAAAACCATATGCTAACAAGTTTGATCACTGCTTACAGCCTAGTACTGAATTCATCCATCCTGAATGAACAAACAATTGTCTCCTTGAAACCTCTTTGCACATAATTAACATTCTAAGGTCTTTTTTTTTCTTTTTAATATTGTTAAATTTCATTTATTACAGCAAGTAACTGGACCCAATAAACAGATACTTCAATGTAATAAGCACATCTTTATCATATTTACTTGTGTATATATATAGTGTATAGATCTTTTTTGCTTCATTTTTTTCTTTTCACTTGTTTTACTCATTGGACTGCAACCATATTAGGGTACTGCCTTGGAGAGTTTAGGACAAATCACCTCCAGTACTTATTTTAAAATCTGATATTCATTTATCTCTTGCCAAAATGCTAAGTTACAGGGCTGTAAGCTTACCAAAACCAGTTATTAGTTGGTAGTGGTAATGTGGGGTGGGGTACAAACAAAATGGTATACACACATACATATATACATATACATTCATCATCATCATCATCGTTTAACGTCCGCTTTCCATGCTAGCATGGGTTGGACGATTTGACTGAGGACTGGTGAACCGGATGGCTGCACCAGGCTCCAATCTGATCTGGCAGAGTTTCTACAGCTGGATGCCCTTTCTAACACCAACCACTCCGAGAGTGTAGTGGGTGCTTTTATGTGCCACCGGCATGAGGGCCAGTCCAGCAGCACTGGCAACGACCTCGCTCAAATGATTTTCTAACGTGCCACCAGCACAAGTACCAGTAAGGCGACGTTGGTAACGATCACGCTCAAATGGTGGTATTTATGGGCCACTAGCATGGAAGCCAGACAGCTGCTCTAGCAATGATCATGCTCGGACAGTGCTGTTAGTGCTCCACTGGCACAAGTGCCAGTCATCGAATATGGTTCAATTACGATTTTGACTTCATATATATATCTTCTGGCCCTTAACCATTAATCCTTACACATTTTTCTCTCTCTGTTTTTTTTTTCTCTCCCCTTGTTTCCTCTCAATCATTTCTGTCAGAGAGCATAGACTCAAAATGTCAAAGGCTTTCCCATTCTTCCTGAGTGTCAAGCTAATAGACCTGCTTGTTGTTCCTTCACCTGCCTTTGTCTTTTGTTTTCTGTAAATTCAGTCTCTCTCTCTCTCTCTACTCTCTCTCTATGTATATATGTATATATATATATATACATATAAAACAAATAATAGGGCCTGGCGCAGCCCTCTGATTTGCCAGCTCTTGTCAAACTGCCCAATCATCCATGCCAGCATGGAGAACAGGTATAAATTGATGATGATGATGATGATGATGATGATATATATATTTATATATGGGAGTGATATTTTTATAATTTTTATATATGTGTGTATTTATGTGTACATATATGTATTGTTGTAAAGTGGTCTTTTGTCACTGTTGTATCTGTCTTTTTGATGGAAGTTATCACTCTGACAGATATTGTTATATCCAGAAGTTGTTGACAGAATGGTTCTATCTGGCACTGTACGACCCCCAGTCATACAGTGTTATTATCCTCAAAAGATTTGATCGTTATATGTCCACTCAGTATCACAGTATAATTACTATATCAGCACAGACACGACTATCTACATGTGCTCTTAACCTTCTGACTGGTTCTTGCGGACTAGCTACCGGTCTGTTTATAATGGCTGGCTACTACCACTTTTTACCATGAGGGGTGTACAGTTTCACTATACACCATGTACATATTTATAAATATGGGAATGCACAAGCGTTCTTGCATAAGACAATTAAAAAATTAATCTATGGTGAATGCATTTTCTTGCAAAAATCCTGGGCTAATGCAAGACAGTTAACAATTAAGATATTCTTGTAAGTTACCTCCAGTGATCTGTGTATTTACTTCAAAATTCCATTCAGTCTTATGTAACCTCATGTATTCTCATCTAAAATGGAGATGGATGCCAACACTTTCATGTGGCATACTTGAATAATTGCAACAAGCTTTTCACATGAAACCATTTGGTTGCTTTGCGAACCCACAAATAAAGTATATATATATATATGTGTGTGTGTGTGTGTGTGTGTGTGTTTGTAAGCTATGGTGTATATATATATATATATATATATATATACACACATATATTATGGGCTTCCACACAGTTTCCATCTACCAAATTCACTTATAAGGCATTGGTCGAACTGAGACTATGGTAGAAGATACTCACCCATGGTGCTGCACTGTGGGACTGAGTTTGAAGCCACCACATGGTAGAAAAGCAAGTTTCTTAACCATACTGGCATGCTTACCCTGTTGTTGATGTTGAAATTCCAGTGAAGGAACCTTGGATCTATGTTAGAAATCGGTTCTTGAAATAAACTGAGTAATGACATACATACATACATACAAACATA
>NC_068981.1:66128206-66131968 GCF_001194135.2 Octopus bimaculoides
TATATATATATATATATATATATATATATATATGAATAAAGTTATATATATATATATAAAGTTAATATTATCCTCTTAAAGGGATGAATACATTCAAGAAAACACTGGTTCAATACCTTATGTCTTTTGGAAATAAAATTTCCCTAAATCAATAGATACATATTAAGTATATAATCTGTATTAAATTAAGATAAGAAAATGGAGAGTGAGTGGTTAATATTTATTTATTAATAAATCGATAATCATTTCTTCCTGCAGCTGTAGGAAACAGCTGTACCCAAATTATAAGAAATGATTATCAATTTATTAGTAAATAAATATTAACCACTAACTCTCCATTTTCTTTTCTTAATTTTATATATATATATATATATATCATCATGATGATCATCATCATCATTTAGTATCTGCTTTCCATGGTTAGATGGTTTGGCTGAAACTGGTAAGCTGGAGAGCTGCACCAGGTTCCAATCTGATTTGGCATGATTTCTTTTGCTGGATGCCCTTCCTAAAGCCAACCTCTCCAAGAGTGTGATGGGTGCCACCAATATGGGTATCAATTATGTGACACCGGCATCAGCCAGAACTATGATTTCACTTAGCTTGATGAGTCTTCTCAAGCATCCCACTTGGCTTATATTCATTTATTAATATATATATATACATAAATAGAGAGAGGGAGAGAGAGAGAGAGAGAGAGAGAGAGAGAGAGAGAGAGAGAGAGAGAGAGAGAGAGAGAGAGAGAGAGAGAGAGGTGCATGTAACATGAATATAGATATATAATTGGAAGTTTGGGTTGATTTCACAATGAGTTGCAAATAATATAAAATCACATTCATTCTTGCACCACAAAAAGCCAAATCTTCAATTTATCATGTTTTTCTCTATTTTCAGAGTTTGGTTGAGACAAATGATATCTCATAGGATGCAAAATGCAAAGTGGACAGTGGTGTTAGGAGAGACAACTCATTCAAGCGTTAATATTGCATGGTATTTGTGTTTGCCTTTTGCCCTATACTGATACAGAGATACATGTATACATAGAATCTCTTTGAAAGTAAAACATGGAAGAGGATAAGCTATGACCAAATGCTTTGAAATTTTCAGCTTCTACAACCAAATTATAAACCCACATTTATACCAATAATAATTGATGAACTTGATTTTGTGAAAAGCTAAGGTTTTCAGATAAAAAAATCAACCAGCTAACTTGCACAAAACAAAAACAGCTTGTAAGTGGCACAGTAAAAATATGCAAGACTTTTCTCAACTTAAAAATGTGAGATTGTTTTTGTTATCTATATTCCAATGATGGACATTTGTATCTTTGTTAGAAACAAGTGACTTTATATTAGAAGAATTCAAGTAATTAAAAACAGAAGATAGCATACATACATAAATAGATAGATAGATAGATAGATAGATAGATAGATAGATAGATAGATAGACAGACAGATACGCACACACACACACACACACACAAGCTTACAGATAAGCACACTTACAAGAGGGCTTTCATTTACAAAATATTGAACAACCCAAAGAGAACTTCTAAAGAATACACCCATGCCTGTATCCACTCACAGATATTGATTTTATATTTTGGCAGAAAGAAAAAAAACAGCAGTTTCTCCTTTAAACTGTAATTAAGAAGGATTGCAAGTAATAAATGGAGTTTATTGATTAGGAATAGGGAGCAAGTAAATTTCAAGATCTTGTCTTTGATGGCGTGAAAGTGCTAATAGTGATAATCTATTTTATTATGCTATATTTTAATGAACATATTTTATCTATCTATCTATCTATCTGTCTGTCTGTATGTCTGTTTGTCTGCCTGCCTGCCTGCCTGCCTGCCTGTCTGTCTGTCTGTCCGTCCGTCCGTCTGTCCATTAAATGACGATGATATATATCATCATCATCATCATCATCATCGTTTAACGTCTGCTTTCCATGCTAGCATGGGTTGGACGATTTGACTGAGGACTGGTGAAACCGGATGGCAACACCAGGCTCCAATCTGATTTGGCAGAGTTTCTACAGCTGGATGCCCTTCCTAACGCCAACCACTCAGAGAGTGTAGGGTGTGCTTTTACGTGTCACCTGCATGAAGGCCAGTCAGGCGGTACTGGCAACGGCCATGCTCAAAATGGTGTATTTTATGTGCCACCTGCACAAGAGCCAGTCCAGGGTCACTGGCAACGAGCTCGCTCGAAAATCCTTACTCATGTCACGGGCACAAGTGCCAGAAAAGCGACGCTGGGCACAGGTGCTATCCCGATATATATATATATATATATATATATATATATATATATATATATATATACATATATATATAAAGCAATATAAGCATATTCTCATTTCTAAGTTGAGATTTCAGTGCTCTAACCCACTACATCAGGGTCTTATGACTAATATGAGAAAACCTCAAATTCACAGTCCATAAAAATCTACTTTGCACAACGTTGAAAAACTGCAAAGGAAAGATATGGTCAAGTGAATGTGCCCCAGGACATGCCTGTTACTTATTTTATGCAAGTTATATTGAATATTTTCCAGATTTGCTATATTTTCACATTGTTGTTTAAAACTATGTCACCTGAAAAAGCAGATATTCTATATTTTGTTCTGGCATCAGGGACTACATTATACAATGTGTTTTCCTTCGTATTTTTAAAATTGGTAAAAGGTGTGTTATAAGGGAGAATTTGCTGCTATTTCTAGTAGGTCAAGTGGCAATAAGTATTGAAACTCCTTTACCTTGTGCTACTTATTTTACCAGTGAGAGCCATGTTTAGTAAATAAGCACCAGGCATACGAGGATTTGAAATTAGAATGTAGAGGAATGAAACTAAATACTGCCAGGCACTTACTTTGGCAGTCTACCATTTCTGTCATTCCACTGCTTTACTCTATCTCATTTCTCATCTCAGAGTTATAGATATGTAAAAAAAACTAATTCAGAGAAAGAAATTCATGTATTATAAATGCGTGCATGCATGTGTGTGTGTGTGTGTGTGTGTATACACATACACACGCACACATACACATGCATATTCTAATTCTCTCTCTCTCTCTCCGTCTCTCCGTCTCTCCCTCTCCCCTCCCCCTCTCTTTCTATATATATTTCTTATTTAGGCATTGCAAGACTAATAACCTGGTGTAGAACTCAATATATGTATGTTTCAGAATGAAGTGTTAGATGAGTATAGAGCAGTAATAAGACAGTGAGAGATGACAAAGGAATAAATGATTATCTTATGGATTTTGTTAGCTTACAGCTGTTTCATGCTATCCCATGCAGTGGACTCATAGTTGAGTACCTGAATTACACCTTATAGCTTCATTGGAGCCTCAAATACATACACACACACACACACACACACAAACACATACATTTATATGAGCACCGTGTAGTGCTAAGAGCACTGTCCGAGCATGATCGTTGCCAGAGCAGCTGTCTGGCTTCCATGCCAGTGACACGTAATAGCACCATTTGAGCGTGATCGTTACCAGTGTCGCCTTCCTGGCACGTGAAATGACATTCGAGCGAGGTCATTGCCAGTGCCGCTGGACTGGCTCCTGTGCAGGTGGCACATAAAATACACCATTTTGAGCATGGCTGTTGCCAGTACTGCCTGACTGGCCTTCATGCTGGTGGCACATAAAAGCACCCACTACACTCTTGGAGTGGTTGGCATTAGGAAGGACATCCAGCTGTATAAACTCTGCCAAATCAGATTGGAGCCTGGTGTTGCCATC
>NC_068981.1:66132404-66135462 GCF_001194135.2 Octopus bimaculoides
ATATATATATATATATATATATATATATATATATGACGGGCTTCTTTCAGTTTCTGCTTACCAAATCCACTCACAAGGCCCGAAGCTATAGTAGAAGACACTTGCCCAAGGTACCAATAAGTCTCCTTGTGCAAGCATCACTGTATCATTAAGAAGTTTGCCTAACAGCTATATGGTTTTGGATTCATGCCCAATGTATGGAACTGAAAGCAAGTGTCTTCTACTTTAATCATAAGCTGACCAATACCATGTGAATGAAACTGATTGACAGAAGTTGTACAAAAGCCATGTGTGTGTGTGTGTGTGTGTGTGTGTGTGTGGTCATACTTGCAGCATGACCATGTGGTAAAGAAGCTGATTTCACAATCATATGATCCCAAGATTAATCTAATTCTGTGATGTCTTGAACAAATATCTTTCATCATAGCCTGGTGCCATCCCAAACTGTGTCATTAACCAGGTCCCAAAGGATACATTTTCAACCATAAGGAAACCAATAATATGAGGTTGAATTTGAAGTGAGAATGCAATGAGCTAGAAGACAAGCTGCAAAGCGTCTAATCTTAAATTCTAACAATTCCACCAACAAACTGCCTTAGACTGGCACTTTATTTATGTATCTTGTTAACCTCACTGGAGTTTGAACTCAAGGTGTAGAGAACTAGAACACACACTTCAAAATGTTTTATCTAAAGCTCCAATAACTCTGCTTGTCTTCTGTTTAATTTTAATATTTGTGTATGATGAGTTTGTACATCAAATGCAATTGTCAAGTATAACCACCTAGCATGAATCTCTTCGTAAGAATGTAATGTTTTTGCTGTGTGGGTCGATGTGAATTTATGCATGTACTGATTTCATGTAATGCACTATGTGTACATTACATTCTGGTGAATATGTTCAACACTTCCTTATCACATGGACAAATTTATCTCTCTTCCTCATTACACACACACACACACACACACTCGTGCATGTGAACAGACACACACATACACCCATGCACATGTGTACACATGCACACACACACACATATGCACACACATACCAACTTAAAGATGTATGAAATGTATATTTGTGTATATAAATCTTCCTGATGCATAGGTTAGTGAATGTGCGTATGGATGTCTGAGTCTGTGTGTGCGTGTGTGCATTGTGTCTGTGTTTGTGCATTGTGTCTGTGTTTGTGTATGTGTGTGCATGTATGTGTGTATAAAACAATTTTAGATTTTTTTATCTTCTTTTTATAGTTTTTGATGTTTTCCTCATAACAGATGTTTTAAGTCATATAATCAGTGTTGGAAAGGATTGGAATAATGCTTTCAAGTGTGTGTGTGTGTGTGTGTGTGTGTGTGTGTGTGCGTGCGTGTGTGTGCATAAATGTGTGCAAATAGCAACTGATTGAAATGGATCCTGCTTCAAGTGTATTATTACTAAAATAAATGTGAGTATTATACCAAGATATCAAGCTAAGAAGGTTAAGATAAGACAGAATAGGTGGATGATGGAGCTCACAATTGAAAAACAACAGACTGAGCAAACAAACATTGGTATATGTATGGCTGTGGGATTATAAAGTTCATTTAGTAACCAGAGGGTGCCAAGTTTGATTTCTCAGCAGGAGAATTCTAGGGCAGATGTCTCCAACTGTAACTTCAAAATTGACCAATAGCCTGTAAGGAAAATTTGCTATATGGAAACCTTGCAAGAGAGAGAGAGAGAGAGAGAGAGAGAGAGAGTGTGTGCCAGTTGCAATAAAGCAAAAAAAAAAACAAAACATGAAGCCTTTGATACTGTTTGGTAGAGTGGACTAACATTTATTTAAAGTTGGGCAGTGTGTATGTATGTTATCATTTTGTTTTATTTCTAGAATTCTTGCCAGTGGAGAAAGAGTCGGTTTCTAATCTAGATCCATGGCTTCTTCATTGGAATTTTAAATAACAAAAACCAACAAAGTGTTTGTACCTGTTTGTATGTGTGCAATATTTGGAGTCAGTGTGTGAGCAGATTTGCGTGGTTTGTTTTATATATATTTTCTCATTCAAATACTTGCATGTCAAGACACGAGCATATATACTTAGATACTCTATGCATGTATGTTGCCTATGCTTCAAACCATGCAGATGTGCAGCAAGACTGAATAGTCATCTGTCAGGTCATAAATGAAAAGTTAGAAATGCTATTGATAATGAGAATGCACCAGAAGATAATAATCATTTGTGAAAATGGAGCATTCACGATGCATGTCATTATTCAGTTTTATTTCAAGATTTCTTGTCAAGAGAGAAAGAGCCGGTTTCTAACCTAGGTCCAGGGTTCCTTCATTGGAATTTCAACAACATCAACAGGATATTTTTGTATGTGTGTACATACACTTGCAGATTTGTATGTTTTGTTTTATGTATGTATTTTCTGCCAGTGCCCCTGGACTGGCTCTTGTGCGGGTGGCACATAAAAGACACCATTTCAAGCGTGGCCGTTTTCGTGCGGGTGACACGTAAAAGCACCCACTACACTCTCTGAGTGGTTGGCGTTAGGAAGGGCATCCAGCTGTAGAAACTCTGCCAAATTAGATTGGAGCCTGGTGTTAACATCCGGTTTCACCAGTCCTCAGTCAAATCGTCCAACCCATGCTAGCATGGAAAGCGGACGTTAAACGATGATGATGATGATGATGATGATGATAGTTGAATATCTAGACATGCTTATATATATTTAAATAATAAACTTTTGATAAACTATGTATGTAGGTAGGTATGTGTGTGTGTGTGTGAATGTGTGTACATGTATGTATATGTATGTATTGCGCCTATAGGCACAGGAGTGGCTGTGTGGTAAGTAGCTTGCTTACCAACCACATGGTTCCGGGTTCATTCCCACTGCGTGGCACCTTGGGCAAGTGTTTTCTACTATAGCGTCAGGCCAACCAAAGCCTTGTGAGTGGATTTGGTAGACGGAAACTGAAAGAAGCCTGTCGTATATATATATATATATATCATCATCATCATCATCATCATCATCGTTTAACGTCCGCTTTCCATGCTAGCATGGGTTGGAC
>NC_068981.1:66137392-66139178 GCF_001194135.2 Octopus bimaculoides
ATATATATATATAAATATATATATATAAATATATATATATATATATGTATGTTTGTGTGTCTGTGTCCCCCCAACATCGCTTGACAACCGATGCTGGTGTGTTTAGGTCCCCGTAACTTAGCGGTTCAGCAAAAGAGACCGAAAGAATAAGTACTAGGCATTCAAAGAATAAGTCTTGGGGTCGATTTGCTCGACTAAAGACGGTGCTCCAGCATGGCCGCAGTCAAATGACTGAAACAAGTAAAAGTGTAAAAGAGTAAAATAGTACACATACTTATGTTAGACATACCAACATTTTATGTGTGGGATGGGGGGGGGTGTATGTGTGTGTATATGTGTATAGCTATACATATACACACATATATGAGATGTACATACATTTTATGTGTGTGTGTGTGTGTAAAGTGGAATAACAGCTTTTCATTCAAACATGTTAAATTTAAGACATGATAGTATGATTGGGATATCCCATAATCCTGTTTCACTAAGGACATGACACCCTCCCTTGTTACCTGTTATTTGTAAAGCTTGGTGGCAAGCAAGCAGAGAAAGCATGGTTGTGAGGTCCTTTTAATTCTGAACTGCTGAGAGTTTATTCAACTCTTTAATGTTGGTGTCATGAGAAATTGCAACAAGTACACTCTGTAAAGTGGTTGGCAATTGAAAGGACATCTAGCTATTGAAAGCAAGGCAAAACGACATGCATGAGACAAGACTATGACAGTAGTAGCTCCCAATAAGGAAGGACTCAGACTGCTATGACCCGTCCAACCCATGTTACTATGGAAAGTGGACCTAAAAATGATGATGATGATGGTGATGATTTGTTCGAGTTTGATCTGTTTGATGAAAGGTTTTTTCAAATTACCTCATTAGTCCATTTTAATACACTCACAGTCCCATCATCAGAATAAAGTGATGCTAATAAAAGCATGCTATTTGCCTGCTTTGAAGTAGTTTGCAAAGCATCATGGGAATATTGTTATAATTTATATAATCATCAACAACAGATTGAAAAATTCCTAGAATGGTAAGTTTTTGTTGATTTTATGATTTATTTTTCATGTGATGTGTCTGTATGATGGTTTTGGTTTGTATTTTACTCTTCATAAAGCTTCCATAGTTATTTTTCTCATTTTTATGTAATTTCATATAAAACTGCAGTGCTGCCATCTACTGTTTTTCTATTAACTCTATTTTGCTAAATGTATTGAATTGTGATTGGTCCTTGTTATAAATGCATGGTCAACCAAGGAGAAAGTGTGTCCAGTGTAACAGTTCAAGTCACAAAGCTTGCAATCTTCATGTCTACATTGAAATTTGTATATTACATTGGTTGTCTGAATAATGTTCTGTGGTTTGCAACTTTGTGGTTTCATGCCAAGGAGATTTTTCATTCTGTGTTATGGTAATATATTCTAATTAAGCTATGAATTAGTGGTTAGGTGTGGTGCATGTTTTATGAGTATTTTTAATGATATATATTCATCTATTTTGTAACAGGAGTGCATTTAGCACTTGTAGTATGCTCATGTGTTAATTTTTAGTGGGCACCACATACCACCTTGGAAAAGGGGGGCATAAACACTGAAAATATATACATGTATATCTATCTATCTATCTATCTATCTATCTATCTATCTATCTATGTGTGCATGTGTGTGTATGAATATATACATGTGTATGTGTTTATATATATATATATATATATATATATATATGACTCCTGTGCAGGTGGCACATAAAAAACACCATTTGAGCGTGGCTGTTGCCAGTACCGCCTGAC
>NC_068981.1:66139475-66142813 GCF_001194135.2 Octopus bimaculoides
GCGTGTGTGTGTGTGTGTGTGTGTGTGTGTGTGTGTGTATCATCATCATCATCTTGATCACTTAGTATTTTTCCATGCTTGCATGGACCAGATAGAATTTGTTGAGGGAGATTTTCTGCAACCCAATTCCCCTTCTGTCATTAACTCTTTCTGTCATAAACAAGGTTATATCTCCTCATGGTCAGACATTTTCCACAAAAGATTGGAGGCAAACAATCTCACATGTATGACAGTGATGCTCATTTACAATCATCACATGGTGTCAAAACAAGAGCAAACACGAACACATACCCACATGTACATATATAAGTACCTTCTCTCTACTAATATTCATTAAAATATATGGAAAATAAAAACAAACAAACAAGTGTCTTTGCATGTATGAAACGTGTGTGTGTATGTGCCAGTGTGTGTATGTGTGTGTGGGATTGGTGTTTGAGGGTGTATGTACGACTGTGTATATGTTCGTACTTGTGTTTACATGTCTGTATGTGTACTTATATATGTGAGCTTGCACATATAAACTTATGGACACCTGTATATACATTTTATGTACTAGTAAATCTCAAACAAGTAAGAGTAGATAAAGAGAGAGAGAGAGAGAGAGAGAGAGAGAGAGAGAGAGAGAGAGAGAGAGAAAGAGAAAGACAAAATGTATGTCAGCAAGTGTGTGTATATATGTGTGTGTGTCTGCATACACCCATGTGTGCATGTTCACTTGTATGGTGTAGAGACAAATGAAATGAGAAGCTGGGATGATTTAATATTACAGCTGGCATGTCAGATGTCATAGGTACATGATCAGCTGCCAAAAAAAGCAGTGTAGGTGGATTGTTATTTCTTTACTACCCACAAGGGACTACACACAGAGGGGACAAACAAGGACAGACAAACGGAATAAGTCGATTATACCGACCCCAGTGCGTAACTGGTACTTATTTAATCGACCCCGAAAGGATGAAAGGTAAAGTCGACCTCAGCGGAATTTGAACTCAGAACATAGCGGTAGACGAAATACCGCTAAGCATTTCGTGCTAACGTTTCTGCCAGCATTGTGATCTAGGAAAGACATAAAATAACTTACTATTGAGTAGAATATAACCTTATATATGCTATTAATTGTAATGTTTTTTATAGAGCAATGGTAATATCCAAATTCGTGTAATTAGAGATGTGGGTGTGTGTGTGTACATGTGTGTATTTGTGTGTGTGTACATATACATATAAATTATATAGGTTACAGCCTATATTCATGTGTGTGTGTGTGTGTGTGTGTGTATGATCTGAAGATGTTGCATTTCATGAATGAAATGACAAAGATCTGTGTCAGTTGGTGACATGCAGTGCAGGAGGAGACCTGACCACCCATGCAAGCAAAGCCAGCAAATGTTAAGATTGATAGTGATGGAGACTGGAAGGCATAGCACACACACACACACACATCTTCAGTCAACTTCTATCTTGGATATCTCCTCTCATCTCTCTATCACTCTCTCCCCTTTTCACTTTCACTGTACAACACTACTGGTATAACTGAGGATAGAAATGTGTTTCTCCCATTCTCTGTATCATTCCAGTGTAACTCAACCTCCTCATCTCTTCACACTTAACCTCTTTCATCCTTATCGCCCTGCACTTCTCACCCTTCACAAGGCACCAGATCTAAAAGAGTGCATCAGATCTCTACATGTACATTGTACATACAGATTTATCATTAACCTTCTTATACTTTCAGTCAACACTCCATCATCCTCGGGCCACTTATTGACATCCATTATATTACTCTTAACCATTTATCCACCTTTATTACTATTAATCAGTATTTTAACCCTTCGACCTTCTTTCTCTAATTACACTATTCCTACCATCACACTCCTATTCCCTTTCACTCACCAATCTATTATAGTTCTTCTCAGCCATTGCTTTCTTCTCTATTCACCTCCTTAGCTATGTAGCTAGGTTTGAATGTGCACATCATGTAGTGGTTAGAATTCTGTAATCTTACATGGTACAAAGCAATCCTACTGCTAGCATTGGTGCCACTGTAAGCTCCATCCAGGACACTCTGTAACGTGATTGCTGCATGTGTGGAGACATGGGGATCAAGAGAAACCTTTTTTGTCTTGCCAAGGATATGAGAACCTCTTTAGTGTTGGTGCCAAGATAAAACACACCTAGTACCTTCTGTGAAGTGGTTCATAACAGAAAGGGCATCCAGCCATAGGAATGAAACCGAAAATAAAATGTCGAAGCAACATATGGCCTCTGACTTGTCTAGGAATGGTAGTTGCTTTAAATAAAAACTGATTTGGACTGTGACAATCTATTCAATCCATGCCAGCATGGAAAGTGGGTATAAAACAATCCACTTTGATGTGGATATATGTGATAATAGATGGGTGTATGAATGGCAATGAACTAAAGAAGCTATGCAGTATGGCTTTGAATCAAGTAATTTCTTTCACTCACTTGCTATAATATATTGTCAATATATCTGATATTTCAGTGGAAAATATCCTGGATGTAATACAAGCAAAATTACTGGATTTTACATATTATTTTGATTTTGCTGTTACTTAAGGTTGTCACATCACCAACCTTTGCATAGCAAACTTTCATGAAGGTAAAATCCTGAAACAATTTTTTCTTTCATGCTTGTATACTATAATGTTAATAGCATACAACTTCCTTTTCTAGTGCTGACAGAAAATCTTGCCGAAATCTTACTTTCAACAGCTGTGATTTTGTTTTCTTCTTTTTCTCCTTCCCATCACCTCCTTTTGATGGCACCTATCATTGTTTCAACTAAATACACGTACATGCACACACATAAGCAAATAAGGCACATACATATATGTGTGAGTGTTGACATACATGCATATAAATATGCATTATATGTATGTATTTGTGTGCATGTGAGAGCACGTTTGTGTGAGTATGATAACACATAATAATGCTTGATGTTTTCCATAACAAATATGACAATAGCCCATTAATAATTGCCATAGCAATATCAAATGACAATCATATACAGTAGTGAGTGGAAGATTCTAAGAAATTACACTGACTTCACTATAAAACTGCAAACATTATGGCAATTAAGTATTGTGTCAATCATCCTATTTCTGACTGGCACAAATGGAACAACATACAACCACTTTTGTAAAGACTTTGACAGATTACATTTAAGAAGAGACAAAGACATGTTCCAGATAATAGAAATAATACTAAAACTGATATATATATAATTAGGGCATTCTTACACAGCACATATTCCTTTATTTCTTATTTCATACTTTTACTTGTTTGTCAGACACACACACACTCACACATGTATG
>NC_068981.1:66143179-66146692 GCF_001194135.2 Octopus bimaculoides
AATGTAATTGACTAGTCCCCTCCCAGAAAATTTCAGGCCTTGTGTCTACAGTAGAAAGGATTATCATATCATATTAGTTACAATATTAATTTAAATAAAGAAATATTATTACCGTTATTAATGATAATGATAGGGTGGCTAGCAAGTTTACACCTTTACAGGCAAAATATAAGCTACATTTAAATTCAGCAGGATATATGAATACCACTTGCTATAATTACTTGCTCCAAAACCACCAGTAACTCACTATTAAGATACACACAGGCAATGCGATGAACATATTATATTAATGATTTCTTATATATAATGAATTTAATAGATATGACAATAATCAATTCTATCATAAGCACAAAACCATAAACCCTGCAAGAGTAAACAGTAGATTATATCAATCCCAGTACTTTATTTCAACAACCCAGGGAGGGTGAAAAATAAAGTTGAATGTAGCAGTACTTGAACTCAGAACATAAAGAGAACTAAATGCAGAAAGGCATTTTATCTGGTGCTTTATCCATTCTGCCATAATAATAATCCTTTCTCTTTCGTCTGTCTTTACATTCTGTGTTCATATTCCGCTGAGGTCATCTTTGCCTTTCATCCTTTCGAGGTCGATAAATTAAGTACCAGTTGCATACTGGGGTTAATCTAATTGACAGGCCCTCCTCCCCCAAAATTTTGGGCCTTGAGCCTAGAGAGAAAAGAATAATAATCCTTTCTTAAAGTGGCAAGCTGGCAAAATTGTTAGCATGCTGGGCGAAATGCTTAGCGCTATTTCGTCTGCCATTACGTTCTGAGTTCAAATTCCGCCGAGGTCTACTTTACCTTTCATCCTTTCGAGGTCGGTAAATTAAGTACCAGTTATGCACTGGGGTCGATGTAATCAACTTAATCCCTTGTCTATCCTTGTTTGTCCCCTCTATTTTTAGTCCCTTGTGGGCAATAAAGAAATTAGAAACATTAGCATGCTGGGCAAAATGCATAGCAATATTTTGTCTGTCTTTATGTTCTAAGTTCAAATTCTGCTGAGGTCGACTTTGCCTTTCAACCTTTTGGGGTTGATAAATTAAGTACCAGTTGCATACTGGGGTCAATCTAATCGACTGGCCACCTCCCAAAAAGTTTCAGGCCTTGTGCTTAGAGTAGAAAAGAATAATAATCCTTTCTAGTGGGGGAGGGAAGCAGTCGAATGAATTGGCCTCAGTGTTTCACTGGTACTTAATTTATCGACCCCGAAAGGATGAAAGGCAAAGTCAACTTCAGCGGAATCAGAACTCAAAATTTAGCAGCAGACAAAATACTGCTAAGCATTTTGCCTGGTGTGCTAACAATTCTGTCAGCTTGCTGCCTTATTCTACAATAATAATAATAATAATTCTAATAAGGATTTCAAACTTAGTTGTAAGCTACAAATATTTTTGTCCCAAAGTGAGATCAGGTGATTTAACCCTTTAGCATTTTAAAAGATCATATTCAGCTAAAATAATCTACCTGCTTTATCTTCAAAGTGACCAGATTTAGCCTCTCACACTTAACTTACAATATTATTCTAATCATAAACTATCACGTCATTAAAATCTCAAAGCTACAAGGCAATGCATAATCAATTGATATCTATATGAATAAATAAGCATTACATTTGACAGAGAAATCTGAATGTTTAAGGGTTAATCAACCCCAACTATGAGACTGGTACACTATTTTATGAAACCCAGCCAGATGATTGACACCATTGACTTTGGTAGAACTTGAACTTAAAACATAATGGGAAATAATTACAGATTTGTGAAGACAAGAATTTTCAATAATGGTTATAAACATACATAGCACCAAAGAGAGAAGAAGAGAAAATGAATGAGTAGGAAAAGTGAAAAGTTGTTCTACACAAACACTAACACATGCATCATCTTGTTTTAGTGACATGACATCTAAAAAGACTGAAAGAAATTATCTAAAAAGACAACTCCATGAACTTGGAGATAGTGATGAAAGATTACATTGACAAAGAAAAGATGCAGACATTTGATGTTGAAGAAGAGTAGAAGAAACTGACAAAAATATAAAACAGTCAGGTAAAGAAATGATGTAGGTGTTGTTGACTGAACTCTTTGGAAATTTACAGTCTAAATATTGACACCTGATAATAAAATATTGAAATTGTTATTTTCTTTAAACATTAAAAATTCACATATAGAATAAAAATATTATGCTGGTCTATATTTGGAATTGGGATTTTTGAATATAGAGTTAAAAATCTTTCTCATTGAACAGAGATAGTGCCTCAATTATGAATAGCAGAATAGCAAAACTATTTAATATTTCATTTATAGTTATGAGTGTGTGTGTGTGTGTGTGTGTGTGTGCTTGCATGTATGTATGCATTTATTTATTTGTTATACTCATATGTCTGTATTCTTTTATTCTTTTATTCTTTTACTTGTTTCAGTCATTTTGACTGTGGCCATGCTGGAGCACCACCTTTAGTTGAACAAATCAACCCCAGTACTTATTCTTTGTAAGCCTAGTACTTATTCTATCGGTCTCTTTTCCCGAACTGGTAGGTTACGGGGATGTAAGCACACCAACATTGGTTGTCAAGCGATGGTGAGGGGACAAACACAGATACACAAGCACATATATGTATACACACACACACATATATATATATATATATATATGACGGGCTTCTTTCAGTTTCCATCTACCAAATCCACTCACAAGACTTTGGTTGGTCCGAGGCTATAGCGGAAAACACTTGCCTAAGGTGCAATGCAGTGGGACTGAATCCAGAATCATGTGGTTGGGAAGCAAGCTTCTTACCACACTGCCACACCTGCATATTCTTTATCTAAATTAAATGTTTTTTTCAAAGTGATGCCAAATGTTTTGCTTTTTCCTTTTGTATTCTAATCTATATCCCCCTGCTCAAAGAGAAACCACTTCTAGCCACCTTCAATAGGCAGTCTCAACGCCACACTTTCCAGTTGCTGTTTAAGCCAGAGTTTTAGTGGGAAACCTAACTGAGCACTCATAATACCCATTTATTACATTGTCAGTTGACGAAAACTACTTGTATATTCTCTGCATATATATATATATATATATATATATATATATATATATATATATATATATATATATATATATCATTGGAATATACGAAAAAACGAAAGACGAAGATGGGTGTGTAAACACCAAACAGATGTATTAGTTTAACACTCAGGAAGTGAAAAGGTCTTTTACATTTTGAGCCTACTCTCTTCTACAGAAAGGAACACAGAAATAAGCAGAGAGAGAAAATAAAAACGGTTTAGTGACTAGCAATCAATTATGGCAAATGCTGGACAGAGGTGGTCAGACAGGAGAGCTAGGAAGAAGGGGAAATAAAAAAAGTAGTGGTGATCCTAACACGAGGGTGTGCGTGCGTGTGTATGTGAGAGCATGTATGTGTGTGTGGATAAGGGCTGGTGACCTTGACGTGTGCATGTGTGCATGTGTAGGTGTGTGGATGATGGT
>NC_068981.1:66146870-66147560 GCF_001194135.2 Octopus bimaculoides
GTGTGGGTATAGGTGGGGTGTGAGGGTATGGGTGGGATGGGATGTATAGGGATGGTGGGGTAGGAATGTGTAGGGGTGGGGTAACAACGGAGGAGTGACAATGAAGGGAGAGGGTGGAAGGGAGAAGGTAGGTAGGAGTGAAGAGAGGAAGTAGGTGTCAGAGCAAGAGAGGAGAGGTGGGTGGGAGTGAAGGAAGGAAGTAGGTGCGAGAGGAGGAGAGGAGAGAGGGGGGTTAGATGAAGAGGCGAGGAGGGTTGAGCCCATGTGGTGCAAATGAGCAAAGAGAGAAGATTAATTCCTGTTCACAGCAAAGACGGAAATCTGGATGGCCCCTGTGCAAGGACAATCCAAACACAAGCAGGTGTTGTAAGGAATGACCAGTAGAGCGGAAATGGTGTGAGACCAGGGTGTTGTTGCTGAGTCTGATGTCTCAGAGGTGTTTTGCGAACCGGTCAACCAAGCGGCGTCCCATTTGACCAATGTACAGAGAAGGACAGAGAGAGCAGGAGATGCAGTAGATGACGTTGCTAGAAGTGCAGGTGAAGGTGTTAGTGATATGATAGAGTCGATGATGGGTGCCTGTGAGGATGGTGCTGTTGGAGAGGTAAGGGCAAGTGCAGCAGTGTGTGCAGGAGCAGGGGAATGAGTTGGGTTGATATATATATATATATATATATATATTATTTCTTT
>NC_068981.1:66148284-66157210 GCF_001194135.2 Octopus bimaculoides
TGTGTGTGTGTGCGTGTATATATATATATATATATAGGATGTTCAAGCTAAATTTGACAATTCTTTTGTTTCTTCTTTTCAGGAACAGTTTGATGTCTTGGCTAAGAATCAATGGCACAGGAGAGCATAAAGATTATAGTTCTAGTTGAGAAAAAGTTGCTTAGCATGTAGGATTGGAAGCCATCTGAATATTGGAAAAGAGTTATCGATATCACGATGATTCATACCAGGTGTCAAAATGCCAACATTATCACTGCTGCTCAACAGTCTGTAAACACTTATCAGCTGTAAGACATGACATGGTCATCATCAAAAACTATGTTCCTTCACGCTGTGATAGTCTTTGGTTGTGCCTCCACAAGGGTGACATCATGATCTTTCACATCTTTGGCTCAAATCAGATGACTATGTGAAGCTGTGCTCAAACCCTGGCTGGGGAGGGTTGTTGGAAGGCCATATGTGTCACAACAGGATTCACCTCCTTGCTATGGCTCTGGGAAGAGTCAGAAGTGGTTGTCAGAGAATTTCTCTGACTTCACAAACCTCAGTTTCTGGCCTCCTAACTACCCTGATTGTAATATCATGGATTATTATGTGTAAGGTGTGGTTGGGAGAGACACTTGCAGCACTATGGCTAAGTTAGTGGCTATGATCAAGGAAGTGTTCAAAGATCTTTTTGGGGACTGTGTGAGGAATGCATGTGCCCGGTCCTGGAGCTGTATTGAGGCTGTGGTGGAAGTTGAGGGTGGCTACTTTGAGTAAACTGTTATCTTCCAGCCATAATCTAGTTGATATTTTTGGTCTTTGGATGGGATATTGTTTGTATGTATGTATTTATGTATGTATGTATGTATGTATGTATGTATGTATGTATGTATGTATGTATGTATGTATGTATGCATGTATGTAGGAATGAACGTGTATATGTATATGTATATTTATGTGTAGTTGAGAGAGTAACTGTGAAATAAGAAGCCCATTATTATCCATGTAAAGTACATCAAGCAATAGCATCATCTATCTCAAGGTACAGAACAGAAGCATAGATATTATATCAGGAAAAGGCAAACAAACTGCATACATTTATGATGAGGCATCTGAAAGAGATCATACAACATTGTCCAAGTAAAAAAATCAATCCAACCTAACTTGGAAGAGATACTGATGCAGCAAAACTTTTGCTGCCTTCAGCATGTCCACATAATAGGGGCAAGTCAATTATTAAGAGAAATACTCTATTCACTGCTGGCTAGCAGTACAAGAAGCCAGAGTAGATCCTAATAGAGATGCAACGATGTGGTTAAACACATGAGGAGATTAAATTTTGATAATCACAAGTGGACCATGGCAGCCTAGGACAGAAAGCTGTATAGAAGAGCTATCTATTTTTGATTTTACATCACATGACTATACATAGAGATTGTCATCAATGACATCAACAAACAGCAAGTGAGAAAAAATATTTATATATACCACTGTATTACTGATTCAACCAGATTATTGAGTGTTGTACATTGCTACTCACAATGTGCTTCCTCACCTTGTTTCCACCTCACTAGTTATGCAAGCAAGCAGGCAGGCAGGCAAACATTCCCCTGGATAAGACACCAGTCCATTGCAGGGCTACTCATAGCTGAGTGGATGGGAACAACATGAAATAAAGTGTTTTGTTCAAGAACACAACTGATCTGTGAACTGAAGCCATGATTGCAAGCTATTGAGTGCAACATCCTAACTAATAGGCCACACACTTTCACACACACACACACACACACAGACACACACACACACACACACATTATTTGGGTCAAGTCTGTCCCTTGCTACTCTGAGTTTCATCTGTGGATGCACAGGATTTTCAGGCTAGTTATGACCCTATGCATGCATTTATATATATGGGTGTCACAGAAGCAAGGTGGCTGAGTTCCTTTCGAGTGTTAGGTCTCACAGAAGCAATGACCAAGACCTTTGGCATTGCGTCATGCTTGAGAAGACCCATCAAGCCGAGCAAAATTGCAGTCGTAGCAGACACCGGTGTCACGCAAATTGGCATCTGTGCTGGTGGCTCGTAAAAGCACCCATTACAGTCTTGGAGTGACTGGCATTAAGAAGGGCATCCATCTGTAGAAAACCATGCCAAATCAGAAGGCTGGGGCAGCCTTCCAACATTAAATGATGATGATAATTAACGTACATAATTCTACGATTATTTATTTGAAAGTTATTAATTTAGATGAAAGGCAATGTTGGCCTCGGCAGGGCTTGAGCTTAGTACAGGAGCAGAAGAAATATTCAATGGAGATGAAAATAGTACACACACACACACACACACACACACACACACACACACACACACACACACACACACACACAGATAGATAGATAGATATTATAATAATAAAGAAAAATCTTGGAGTAGTTTTAGAAATAAATAGGCCAGATATGTAACTACAAGTGCTGAAGTATTATATGGGGTAAATCTTGACCTATTGATAGGAAAGTAAATAAGCAATTAAAACTTTGATTAAAGTATTAAAGAATCAATTAAAAAATGATTAGATGAAGTTAGAAGATATATTAATGGTAAAAATAAAGATAGATCAAATGTGATGATACTGAGGATTTTAACATAAATATAACTGACGGGGAGGATATAATATGTAAAATATAATTAGGTGAAATCTAATTAAATAAAATAGGATAATTGATTATAGTTCAATGGGCAAGAATACAAAATAGCATAATAGAATATAGAATAAAAGAATATAGTATTAATTGAACGGTTATTATAATGAAGATATAAACAAAATGAGTTAAGTAAAGAAAGGAAGAATGTATTTTAAAGAATGGTTGAGTAGGAGCCAGCATTATGTTTACCTCTAATGCATCTTCTTACTTCGTCTAGTTGTCTTTATTGAGCTTTTAAACGCTTTATTGGAGTCTTAATTTATTATTTTTCTTATGAATAGGTCAAAATAGACTTCATATAACACATCAGCACTTTTAATGATGTAACTTAAACTCTTCACAAACTAGAATTAAACTTTACTCTATCTTTATTATAACACCTCTGTTAATACTCACTTTTGCCTTATCTTTTATTTGTTTCACTCATTGTACTGTGGCCATGTTAGGATATTGCCTTAAAGAGTTTAGTCAAACAAATCAAACCCCAATTTAACCTTTTAACATTCAGATTACTTTGTCAAATATAATGCTTATTTATTCGCATTTAAAAAAAATAATCATGTTTTCTCATAGGTCTGAGATTTCAACGATTCGATTGTGTATTTTACACTGACATTGTAGGGTAGGTGTGAAAAGCAAGATCTGGTCAGTTTGAACATTAAACAGAGACAGTATTTTGGCTGGATATGACTGGTTTAAATGCTAAAGGGTTAAATTTAATATTTATTCTACTGGTCTCTATTGCTAAACCACTAAATTATAGGGACTTCATCCAGCCCTAGTTGTCATAAGGTAGGGAGAAAACATAAATACACACACAAACACACACACGCATATATATCACTCATGATTACGATTGTGGTTTCAATTCCTGGACCAGGTGATGCGTTGTTGTATTCTGGAGCAAAATACTTCATTTCACATTGCTCCAATTCACTCAGCTGACAAGAATGAGTAATCTTGTGATGGAATGGTGTCCTATCCACCTATCCACAGAGGGACTATGTACACCACAAAATCCAGAAAACTGGCTTTATGAGCCTAGGGCTCAGGAAGGACAGTTGATCCTCTTTTGGAAATTCACTCACAATGTATTGGTTGGTCTGGGGTTATAATAGAAGAGTCTTGCCCAAAGTGGCATGCAGTGGAACTGAACCCCAAACCAGATGGTTGTAAAGTGAACTTCTTAATCACATAGCCATTACCTATGCCTATATTTAATAGCCATTACCTATGCCTATATTTAATAGCCATTACCTATGCCTATATTTAATAGCCATTACCTATGCCTATATTTAAATACACCTCTTACTTATGCCTATGTTTCTTTTGTTATTTTTTTCCAATTATAATCTTATTTCTTTATTGCCCACAAGGGGCTAAACATAGAGGGGACAAACAAGGACAAACAAAGGGATTAAGTCGATTACATCGACCCCAGTGCGTAACTGGTACTTAATTTATCGACCCTGAAAGGATGAAAGGCAAAGTCGACCTCGGTGGAATTTGAACTCAGAACGTAACTGCAGACAAAATACTGCTAAGCATTTCGCCCAGCGTGCTATCGATTCTGCCAGCTCATTGCCTTCTTGCCAGCTCATTACAAAAATTATGTCTGCATGTCAATCTTTGCATAGAAATCCACTTTCTTCATTAAGTCATTTTTCTGCCTTTCTCAATGTCTCGGTAAACACCACATAATAAAAATCACTTTTTTTTTTTCCTTTTCAGTCTTATGCATGTATATTCTTTCATTCTTTTACTTATTTCAGTCATTAGATTCTGGCAATGGTGTGGCACTGCTTTGAAGGGATTTAGTTAATAAAAATCAAACTCAGTGATTATACATTTGAATGTGGTATGTTTGCTGTCTGACTCATTTCTTTCTGCTGAACCAAGTGGGACAGAAACAAACCAATACAGTTGTCAAATACTGAAAGATAAGTAACATGCATGTACTTGCAGACACCCAGACACACACACACACATGTATATGTATATGACTATTTGTCTGTGTGTGTGTATTCATATGATATATATATATATATATATATATATATATATATATATATATATATATATATATATATATATATATATAAATGTATTATATTGCATATCTTTATATATGTATATATGCTTATGCATTCACATATATAAATATGTATGTATGTATGTATGTATGTGTGCATGTGTATGTGTATATATGTGTGTATATAGATATATGTATGTATATATATAAGTATATGTATATATATATGTTTGTCTGTGCATATATATATATGTGTGTACATATATGTGTGTGTGTATAAACACACACACACATGTGCGCACGCACACACACACACACATGTGCGCACACACACATACGCACACACGCACACACACGCACACAAACACACACATGCACACACACATGCACACACACACACACGCACACATACATCACCTTGTTCTTTTCGGATTTCCTCCTTCCTTGTATCAATGATGACTGAAATATAATGTTATGTTGTAATGCAACCAGCTACACTTCCAATCAATGCATTATATAAAGATATAGACATTTCAATAAGGCAATATTTATTTTTAGTTTTCCTCTGACCGACTTTGAATCAGTACTACCATTACATACAACTGGATTAGGATTAATAAATACAATTATTCTTTCAATTTTTGTTATTCTGTTTTTTTTTTGTTTTGTTTGTTTGTTTGTTTGTTTGTAATGACACCACAGTTATTACTACCGCTATTGCTACTACTACCACTCTACTACTGTTGTTGTAACTACTGCTGCTACTACTACTACTACTACTACTACTACTACTATTACTACTACTACTACTATTACTACTACTACTACTACTACTACTACTACTACTACTACTACTACTACTACTTATGATAAACCTTTCTACTATAGACATATGGCCTGAAATTTTGATGTGGGGAGACTAGGGATAATTGACTACTTCAACCCCAGTGCTCAACAGGCACTTATTTCATTCATTCTAAAGTGATGAAAGGTAAAGTTGACCTTGGTGGAACTGGAACTCACAACATAAAGACAGACGTAATGCTGCTAAGCATTTTGTCTGGCATATTAAAGAGTCTGCCTGCTCACTAAATAATAATAAAAATAACAGTCCTTTCTACTATGAACACAAAGCCTGAAATTTTTGAGGAGGGGCCTGGTGAATTATATCGACCCCAGTGCTCAACTGGTACTCATTTTATTGACCCTGAAAACATGAAAGACAAAGTTGACTTTGGTAGCATTTGATCTCAGAAGTCTAAAGATATGAACAATAGAGACATGGGTGACAGTAATATGTCTCATAGACAAATGAGGGACGAGGAACATGCAATTGATGGGTGAGTGAGAGAGATGAGAAGTTATGAAAGACGTTGCAATTCAGGAGTGTGCTGAAGAGATACATGAAGAACTCCAGCATCTTCCCAGACACTTAGGAGGAGAGCATCCTGTAATGCAATGAAAGGCACCAGTCACTGAAGCTTGTAAAAGAAACAAATACACAGTACAGCGTAAAAAATTATTACAAACAAAGATGAGATAGAAAAAAAAAGAACAAATACACAATATAGCAAAAAAATTATTATATATGTAATAATTTTTTCTGCTGGATTGTGTATTAATTTCTTTTTGTATCTCATCTTTGTTATGGATCTTCTATAGGAATGAAGCTGTATTCCTTAATTTGCCATTTCTATATATGGAGACCAAGAAGAAAACATCCAGAAATAACTTGCGTGAAACAGTTTATTTTAATGAGATACCTCTTGAAATTACCTAAGGAGAACAATTGTAGTGATCAATAAAGATTCTCATATCTTCCATGTTCATTAATTATATATATATATATATATATATATATATATATATATATATATATATATATATATATATATATACATGTGCTTGAGATGAAGACCTATCAAGCCGAGAAAAATTGCAGTCATGTTGTGTCATGCAAATGGCACCCATGCCGGTGGCATGTAAAAGCACCCATTACACTCTCAGAGTAGTTGGCATTAAGAAGGGCATCCAGCTGTAGAAGACCATGCCAAATCAGACTGGCGTCTAGTGCAGCCTTCCAGCTTACCAACCTTGGTCAAACCATCTAACCCATGCCAGCATTGGCATAAGATGTTAAATGATGATGACAATGATGATATATACATATGCATAATTTTAGTGTCTGTTTTGCTACACCAAGGTAGGTGGGTAAGGTTTCTCCTGTACAGTGTATCATCAATCAACACAGTTCTCTATAATAATTCTTTTCCATTCATTCATCTTGAGATTTTTTCCATGTACATGTGTGTGTGTATGTGCACATGTGTTCTGTGTGTGCCATGTGTGCTTGTGTATATTCCAACTGATAAAATAAGTAGCACAAATGTACTGGGGTTGACTCCATTGACTAAATTGTCTTTTCTCTAAAATGGCCCTTATGCATAGTGAAAGTAAATCATTATTTACTTATTTATTCTTTGACTAAGAAATGGATTTAGCAAATAAGTACTTGAAGTACGAGTAAATGGAGGGTTAATGGAACGATGTAACTCTGCAAAGAATAACTTTGTGTACTGATTTCATCTGAAACAATCTTCATTGTCAAATTTAAATAAATAAAAAATAAAGCTGTGCTGAACTATTTCTTTCAATATATTTAAAGAGACAACACAATAATTGTCTAATAATTAAATAAAACAGCTCCTTTCATGAACACTATGTTATTCCAACTAACCAAATGCCATTTACTTTCAGTGCTTGTCTTATATGTCTTATAACTAACAGAAACAAGAGAAAAGCAAGAATTTTTATGACATGTTTTTAAAGACGTTCATGAAACTTGTGAATAAATAATGGGAGAAAGAAGGTGGCACCAGTTGTCTGCTTGGATACTCAAAATATGCAGCGGTGTATAATGTGAAACTTAATACAGCAGCAAAAAATAAAAAAATAAACAGAATAAAAGTAATTTAAAAAATAAGAAAAACATTTGTGAAACAAAGAATTCTCACTACAACATAACTTTCTTATATACATATATATACTTATGAGCACACACACACACACACACACACACACACACACACACACACACACACACACACACACACACACTCACACGTACACACACACGCGCATACACACACATGCGCGCATCTCAGTGATATAATAATATATTTACTCTACTTGACATATTCAATATTCATAATTTTCTTTGACTACTACTTGCAAACACAATACATATGTATATGTGTGTGTTTGTGAATATATATTATGGCAGCCTTTGACTTTTCCTCCCCAAAGGATTTTTTAACCCAATATTTACATGTTTTAATTTATAGCATTGTCTACTTTCCAGGGCTAACAAGCTGGAAGGCTGCACCAAACTCCAGTCTGATTTGGTATAGTTTCTAAGGCTTGATGCTCTTCCTAATGTCAATCACTCTGAGAGTGTAATGGGTGCATTTACGTGCCATTTGCCTGACACCAGTATTTTCCATGACTGTGATTTTATTTGGCTTGATGGGTCTTCTCAAGCACGGCATAATGCTAAAGGTCTCGGTCATTGCCTCCATGATGCACAACACTCAAAAGGAGCTCAGCCACTTTGCCTCTGTGGGCCCCAATGCTTGAAAAGGTGCGAAGTACATGACACCACCATCAACCACAATTACAATTTCACTTGGCTTGATGGGTCTTCTCAAGCACAACATATTGTCAAAGGTCTCGGTAACTGGCCATTGCCTCTCTGAGGCCCACAGTTCAAAGATCATGCTTCACCACCTTGTCTCATGTCTTCCTGGGTCTACCTCTATCACAGGTTCCCACCACAGTTAGAGATCATCACTTCTTTACACAGCTGTCATTGTCCATATGCATCACATGACCATACTGGCTTCAGTTCTTTCAAGCCTATGCATGTCCTCTGCTGTTACATTCCATGTTTCACTGCCATATAGCATAACTGTTTGGACATAGGCATCATACAATCTGCCCTTCAATCTGAAAGAGAAGCCCTTTGTTGCCAGCAGGGGTAGGATTTCTCTGGACTTTGCCCAACCTAATCTTATTCACATAGCTATGCTCTCGGAAGCTATCTACTATCTCTAGCTTACCCCACTGGCAGTTGATGGAGTCTATTTTCTGTAAATTTTCATGATTATTTTCATTTATGTATATATATATTGAAAATAATAAATATAA
>NC_068981.1:66157870-66158275 GCF_001194135.2 Octopus bimaculoides
TGGTGGTCCAGCATGGCTGCAGTCAAATGACTGAAACAAGTAAAAGAATATATAGGCAAAATTATTTTCATTTATTTTCATGAAGTTAAATATATATCCAGCCATAGAGTGACCAGTGGTTTTACATCCATAAAGTGCTTAGCTTTATAGATGGCTCATCAAATTCCAATGGCCACAGAGTCCGATGAGTCATCTATAAACCTAAGTGCTTTATGGATGTGAAATCAATGACCAGACATATATTTAACATCATGTAAATACATTACTGCTCTCACTTTTAGAGTATGCCTCTTTTTCAGATACATTATCCACTGATGATGAAATTATATTCATATATATATATATATATATAATAATAATTTTCTCTTTTGAATATGAAAATTTAAAAGTTAAAAACCTTATAAT
>NC_068981.1:66160552-66171503 GCF_001194135.2 Octopus bimaculoides
GAGAGAGAGAGAGAGAGAGAGAGAGAGAGAGAGAGAGAGAGAGAGAGAGAGAGTAATGATGCTGATTATGAGTGTTAACAAGAGGCTTGAGATAAAATACCCAGGGGAGCATTCTGCATGTTAACTACCGTATTCATAGAAAGCGACTTCCCTTTTTTTTTTAAACAGTATATTATCTGAGGAAGTTATGGTTGTTATTTCTTGTAGGTTGAGCGACTTCATATCTATTCCCTCTGCAGGCATTTATAAAATGTTTCTTAGTGAGAGAGAAAGACAGTTTCTTATTACACTGATTTCATCAGTGATTTCATATGGTGAGTTGTATCATATTACGTCCGTCTTTTAAAAGTGGTTATTAAATGTTTCTACTGAGGATTCAAGGTCTGTATTGCAGTGACTGCATGAAAGTGTCTCATTGTTATATTCTGAGATCCCATTTAATATGACTTAGTCTGAGGATAGAATTACGTTAATGTCTTCAGACACAATTGGATGGAATAACTCGATTTTAAATATATGTGAAGTAGGCTATTATTTTCTTTTACCGTTGTTACGTTCATGCCAATAGCTAATCTTAAACTGAATTGTTTAAATGCCGTTGATCCCTTTATTTTGATGTGTTAGCTGAATGCTTGTTCAAGTCCGTCATCCCTGTAAAGGTCCACACTAAGGCCACTAAGTGTTTTCTAGTGTGTTGAGTACGAACAAACTTAGTACTTTATAAGCTACGTGAATTAATAAGTTACCAATGATAATATCAAAACTGTTTGATCTTTATTCACACACATCTTTGGAAGGAGGAATCTTCTGGCATGCATGATGACATACAATCCGCTTATATGATATTTGTAAGGGATCTGGCAAAAATGCATTTACATAAATAAAATTGTATCACAGCAGTTATCAAGCGAATTTGTGATGTCAAGATAAAAAAAAAATGCATTTCTTGTTTAGCCTCTTGTTAGCCTTATCGAGTAGACTTATTTATAATAATAGCATTCCGTCTTTTTCCTGTATGCAGAGAACTCATGCACCTTATCCAATATGTTCTTTCTTTAAGACAGTTGTGTGATTTAAGGGAATTTTAACTTCTATTTCTAGCAGATAGAACGACTTTATAGAGGTTCCCTTATTGGTTCGAAATGTCTGTTGTATCTCATATTGCTTGGCTGGTTGTACTAAAATCGTTTTGCTCGAGGTTAACCGGTCTACATTTGGATAAGTTGTTGAAATTGTTATTTATGGTTCTTTAATGTAATGGAGACTGTTTTCTTTTTAGTAATGTTGCTTAGTTCGTCTTTGTATAGTGTTTTGAAGCTCCCTTTCGTGCTTCCGCTTTGATTTCTTCGTTGTTTGTTTTTTGTATGAAGATGTGATAGTATTGTGTAAGAAGGTGTAAGTATTTAAGCTTGCTTACACTGCATAAGCATTCTGTTTTGTCAGTAAATACGATCTTCTCATGAACTTTGAAAAAACCTCACATGCTGCAAGAGAAAAAACACCCGGCGGCGCATGGGCCAATGTGTAAGTCTAATAACATCAGGTACCATTTAAAACTTTCAGTCGTTGTCTGTTATTTTTTTTACAAATTACCGATGAGTACATGGCCAATTAAGGGAAGTTGCTCAAAACCTTAGCGTGTGAGAGTATTTCTGGTTGTTACATGCATAAACTAACCAATAAGGGATCTATTGTGAAACTATTCGACTTGCTCGATTTGAATGCTAGAAATATCTCCTTGAAACCACGTTTTAAACAAAGACCACACTGGATAATATTGGTTTCAAATTTTGGCACAGGGTAGCGGTATATCGATTAAATCGACTCCAATACTAAACGGGTACTCGCTTTATCGATTCCGAAGGCAAAATCGACCTCGGCGGAAAACAGGTTACAGAATTCCCGAAAGAAATGTGTGAACGGTTTGAATGCCCTTTGATCACAAATTTGCTTGCTCAGAGTCGACTTGAGGTTAAATGACAACTACTTAACGATACATCGAGGATTCTTCTGCCGTATACAACAGATTAAGGTTGCGCAATTTCTCACTGAACAACCTCCACCAATGATTTGTTTATAGTGATAAAATTTTTGTACTGAACACTAGCTCACTCCTTCCATTAAAGTCGACACGTGTCACACGTTAGATGTTGAAGTGATCGCAGGGCAACGTGAAATGAAATGTTTTGCTCAAGAACACACCAAACCTCCTGGTGCGGAAATCGAAACCACGAGCTCTCGATTGTGAGTGCAACATTAACCACTAGGCTACATGTCTTTATTATAATGATACATACATACATACATACATACATACATACATACATACATTAGATTAGATTAGATTAGATTACATTACATTACATTACATTACATTACATTCAACTCTAAACCTGACTCATGGTTGCTGAAGTCTCTACACTTGGCAAATGTACCTGATACCTTAACTACAACGATTGAGAGTCTCAAAGATCTAGGCAACAATCCTCACGCATAACTGAGAGTGGAATGATGATCTCTGCTCTGATGTTTTAAATATTCCAGAGGGAATATTCTAAGGATATAATCTTTCTGTAATTCTGTTTATTTTGGCATTAAATTCATTATCAATTCTGTTACAAAAATCTAATAGCTACAAGCTAAGGTCTGCAATGGCTAGAGATACCAGAGTAACTTGTAATTTGTTTGTGGACGAAAATTTATACTAAAAGTGTTTACAATGCCAACATACAGCTGGATTTAAAAGCAACTTTTCCAACTGACAAAGAATAGGATTTTTTCAAAACAAGTGTTCGTTTGTCAAACGTGGAAAATCACCCCACCCCTAAACCTGAAACCTGTGCACCAACGGTCTCATTATCTCTCCTGTTCCACCCAAAGAATGCTACAAATACCTTGGCATTGATAAAAAAATGTATCACACGAAGTGTGCTGTGAATAAAGGTAGATAGACCCGAGAATATCATACCAGATTTAGAAAAATACGGCGGTCGGAACACTCTTCTGACAACAAGTCAATAACTCATAATTCATTTTCAGTATAAGTTCTGACACCAACATTTTGAATGCTTGATTGGTCTGTAGAGGAAATACACTCCATAGATTTTAAAACCTACAAGATCCTGATATCAAGTGGAAACTTCAACAGAAACAAAGATATTGACAGGCTCTGCATAAGAAAAGATGGAGTAAAAGCTTGAGATCAATGAAGGCAACCTTCGAATGTCATATAACATCTCTCAAACGGTGCCTGTCAAACAATAGCTGCAAATATATGTATAAACCTTGTACTGAAAAGCGAAGAGAGCAACATTTTGCTTGCGGGCAGTAGTTCCCTTACAATCTGAAAACAGCTGAACTAACATACCTCAATCACCTCAGGAAAATCTGAATGTGAAACGCTCAGTACATCAAAAAAGGTTATGCATGTGTGTTTTCCGAAGACTTGAAAATGACAGTAAATTCGGCATGAAGTGCAACCTTTCCTAGACTCGTGACCACTGCATCACTTTACATTTCGCAGGCTATGCGTCTGCAATCCAAGAGTAGGATATTACTGCAAAATGTTAAATAAGCAAAAGATACAGTGAAGCCTTTGGAAACCCAAAATGCAATGGAAAATGTCGATTATGTCGCATTTCTATTGAAGACACACACGTTATTAGCAGCTGCTCAACAATGCTGTCAAGGTATTAACTCCCAATGCAACACGAACTGGTCTCTGAAACAATGACCAATGTCATCTGAAAAATAGACTGCTCAAGGTTAAATATAGAGAACACATTCCTGCTACTGCGTACATACATAAGCATTGACATAAGGGATATTGGCGAAACATTCACAACAAAACTTCTACAAAGTGCAAACGTAACAAGCTGGATATCATTGCTTGGAACATCAAGAACAAGTATTTACCGTCATAGAGATAAGCTGCCCTGTTGATGTAAATAACCTCTAAAATCAAAGAAAAAGAGAAAAACTACCGACAACTGCATCGAAAACTCTAGGTTCTTACCTACAATACACGTTTCTGTCAATAATAGTTGCTGCCCTTGGTTTTGTAAGTAAATGCCTAAGTTGCAAGCTGGAAAGGCTGTGATTTTCAGAAAAAGAAATCAGCCAGCTAACACGCCCATTACAAATGCAGTCTGTAAGCGCAACAATAAAAATACGTAAATTTTTTTTCTCAAGTTCAATATATGAGTTTGTTAACTACATTCCAACGATGGTGCTTTGCATCATTGTTAGAAACCAGCTTCTTCCTTCTACGAAGATACGAAGATTTTTCAAATATTTGAAAACAGAAGAGAACACACACACACACACACACACACACACACACACACACACACACACACACACACACATACACACATACACACACACACACACACACACACACACACACGCAAACATACATCCGGACCGGCAGATGAAGCATTTTCTTCGTATACTCTGAGTAGTGTAATTTTCTTTCAAAGGATTTATTTCAACCGTATATTTTCTCTGCAACGCGTGTCATTATGCTCAATGTTTCACTCTCTTCCAAAATGCTAATGGACATTCAAAGTCCAACATACCTCCACCTATTTCAATGGGATGGCTAATTAGTTCCACTTCATTTACTTATGTCTAATTTAGAAAATATCCCATTTTGATTTGATATTTTGGGTGAGAATGAATCCTAAAATGTAGGAATAAATTATAAATTTACAGTATGGAATTTTATGATAAATATTAAAAGATATTGTATGATGTTTAATTTAGCAAGCTGATATATAAAGTAATTATAATTACAATGTTAATTCTTGTTGAAGAATCGAATCAAAATTTTTGACTTCAGTAGTAAGTAACCTGCTTTTCGCAGGACTACCCGTTGACAACCTGTTGTCTTAAATACTGGGATTTAAATGTAAGTCAGAAATTCATATATAATTTGAACACTGGATTTCAGTCAGGTACTTATCCAGCAAGTAATGGGCCAGTGGTTTGAATTCCAGCAATTCAATGTGATGAATGAAGATTTCATGCTCAAACTCGTATTTAGAGGGTTATAAAGTTATCGCCTGCATACATGCACACACACATACACACACACAGAGTTATTTCTCTCTTTGTTTCTCTGTTTAACGGTAATTTGTAAAAAAAAAAAATCCTCTGTGGCCAACAATTTGAAAGAAAAAAAGATTTTGTTAAAACTGCATAACTATGGCTTTTAAAACGGTTCTATTTAATCGAAATAATGCTCAAAGTAACCTCAAATATCACTTGAATATTTATTTTAACACGCAAACACACACACACACACACACACACACACACATACACACATACACACCACACACACAGAGAAGGTGATTCAAAAGTCCCTTTAGCATAACTACCAAGGTCAATTCTTAATGTGCAACTTGTCTCCTTCCCTCTCTATCCCTATATCACCGCTATCAAATTTGATATGTCAGAATTCTTGACATTAGGGAAAAGCCTGCCTCCACCTCATTTATGTTTATAGGAAACTCAAAAATCTACTATAACTTTAGGGTCTGACGAGAATAAGGGCTAACTGTTTTGTTAATTAATTGATTAATTACACAGTTTAATTTTTGTCTTTGGGCAGCAACTTATTTCCTATTTGCTTGCGCCAAGAAAGCCTGAAAAATGGCTAATATTTCCTTCAGACTTTGCTTTCGTTACATTTATTCAAACCCCAAAGAATCCCTCTCAACACATGGCTATGATGCTCCACTACTACTCCTGCTCATCATCAGAGATGAACATATTGTCAGCTACTAAGGGACATGCTCAAATGGTTAAGGTCAAGTAACTGACAAACAAATCTGTGGTATTGAGCAGAATATCTACTATAACGATATTTCTGCTTCAGCAACTCAGCACTGAATCTGTCTGAAATGTAATGGAGAATAGTTCAGGTTTATAACATTGATGTCCAGGTCACAAAAGCAAAGTTTAAAGGGAATGGTAGTCATTTCCTTTGATTTCTAGATAGAAGCAAGTAAGAAATAACAATTACTGACCAAAGACAAAAAATGTTTAAGTTTGTTACACAGTATTATGCATACAAACCAATGTATAGTAATGAAATAGTTCCTCTTGTTGTTTGAAACGATCGTAACCCAGAATAAACTTATGTCATTGCATTATCTTCATTGTTTTTAGTCTGACTGCTATTAAACTCTGTGATTAATACACCAACCACTTGATTGGTGAATGAACTCGAAATTACGGGTTTTATAGATTGCTCCAAAGATTTAACTTGTGCAGAGTCCCATCGTTCTCACTTGACATTTTATTAGCCAAGCTAAGTATTCGCCTGGATTTAACCAATCCTCACCATGTGTGTGTATGTGTGTGTGTACGTGCGCAGGCACACACACACACACACACACACACACACGCACACGCAGAAATTCTCCATTAGCTTCCCTCTCAACTTCATACGGCTTCACAGCACTGAGGATGTAGTAGAGTGATACTGTTGGAATGTGCCAAAATCATGATGATTCTCAGTTGATAGCTGAAAATGAAGATTTCCCGCTGCAGAACGTAGATACTACTACTACTACTACTACTACTACTACTACTACTACTACTACTACTAATAATAATAATAATATTAATAATAACAATAATAATAACCACAACAATAACAATAAATAACCTAGAATATCTTATTAACCTTGAAATCTTAATCAGTTCATCTTTAAATATGTTTTCCACAATGCATTTCTTGTTTTTAGAAAAGAATATCTTGACGTATTTCTCAAACCGTCAATAATAAAAACATAAATAAATTCACTACCAACAATAAACACAGCAGTAATGAAAATAATGTTACATTGTTTCTGGTTGTTCAACCTGTGCCAAAACTGTCTATATAAACAGACATAACTGAGTTGGCGGTTTTGTACACTGGAAACAAAGCCAAAATTATGGAATATGTTCATGAAAGAGATGGCATAAATACGTACTTCAAAAAGACCATGTTCTCTGATATGCCGGTTTCTACAGGCGGATATATGTAAGTCAATTGCCCAGATATTATTGTCAAAGACCACCAGGAAAAGAATGCTTCCTAATTTCAATGGGTGACAGTGTATCGCCGAAAGAAATAGATAAAATATTCAAATGTAAAGACTTGGAAACAGAGATATCTACATTTTAAGGATTGTATAACAGAATCAACCCCCATAATAATAAGTGCCTCTGGAATGATATAAAAAAAGATGCAGGCAATTGAGTGTAGGTATGATTGGCTTTTACAACTAAATGCTTCTAAAATCGATCACACGACGCAGCACCCACGGACAGTGTCGCTCATGTTGAGTTATATCTTGTGAGTAGAATATGGTAGTCAGAAACTGCTTCAATCACACAGACCGCATCTACTATACGGAGGTAGCTACAGACACCATTATAACTTCATCCTGAAGATAAAACTAGAAACGTTGATGCTGGATTTGGGAAATTTTCTCTTAAACTGCTACGAACCCATACATAAATGTAATACACACGCGTACGTCCAAGCACACATACACACACGCATGCACGCAATGTATATGCATGTGAGTGGATTGATGTGTGTCTGCATCAATGTTTATACGCATGTTTGTATCCTTTTCTAATGTGTGTAGGCAATGAAAGTAAGTATTGGCCATTAAAAATTCATCAGGATTTTTCGAGAAGTCCTTTGGGATATTCATTCTATACTAAGTTACAGATGCTCCCTTGTTATTATCACTGTTGTAAACATAATGAATAATTGATTGACTCATTGTAAACCCATAACCAACGATGCTAATGCCAACAAATTGCCATACAAAACAAACAAAAAATATATAAATACACACACACAACCCAAACCTCACGATTTATACGCAAGCGTAATATATAGAAATAGCATAATCAGGCAGTGCGCATATATCATAGAGGCTACTGAAATGCAATACTTAAATACATTAAAAGAAGATCACAAACAAAAGAAAGAGGCACTACACTCACACAGCGCTTCTCTCAATTGTGCTGTGAAATTACAACATAAGATTACTAAAATAACAATTACGATAATGATTTCTTATGTTTACAAGTTACACAGTTCATGACAAAGATAAAGCCGATTAGATCGCTTTCAATACTTGACCGTTACTTATATTATTGACCCAGGGAGGATGAAACATAAAGTCAACTTTGGTAGAATTTGAACACTGAAATGAAAGGTACTTTACAAATTACTATTTGGCATTATGTCAAACGCTTTGCAGATCCATCTTTTATCTTTTACTCCTTTCGGTCGAACTAATTGATCCTAGTGCTTATTCTATCCGTGTCCTTTGCGCAACCGCTAAGTTATGGGGCTTACTGTACTTAGTTTTCCCAAACGGCCACCCATCTAAGTACTAACTAGGCTCGCCGTTGCTGAACTTCGGTGATCAGACGAGAGCCGGTGTTTTTAACGTGTCATGGCCATTAATATGCTTAAAACCAACTAATGTTAATAGGGACGAATTTTCTACCGTAAAAGCAATTTCCCTACTGAAATCCATAAATTTTATCGTGGAATCTTGAAATTTCCCCTCTAGGTAAATTTTTCCCAGGTTAACAGCTGTGGTCGCAGAAACAAGGATAGAAATATGTTCTTCGACAAAATGAATTAATACATTTGTTAAATGATGTGTTACATAATATTTCTAGTTTCTAAAGTTGATAAATCAATTTGCCTGAATTGTCCACTTAAACAAGACTTGATCACACGTAAATTCAGTGTTACAAATACAGTTTTTTACATTTTTACAGTTTGCAATTTCTCTTTTATACACCAACTCACGTACACCCACATGATCTCTTTCCCCCACTCTCTCTCTCACACACACACATCTATGTATATATATTAATACATAAATGGTAATGGTAAGTGTGCATGTTTGTGGTATAAGACATATATATTTGTATTTGAGTGTTTAGTATGTACGTATGCATTTGTGGAGCTACTGTACACACGCGCGCGCGCGCACACACACACACACACACACACACACATACGCACACACTGCCATATAATCTGATTTTACATGACTTAATAACAAATTACTACATCATATTCTTTTCAAAGTCAGAGGTGAATGGTATTAAACCATTATTACTCAGAGATGGATCTACTGCTAAAGTAGGAAGACTTGTATTCTCAGAAAATTGTCATCTAATGATCATAATTAGAAAATAGCAACAACAAAAAGGAAACCGAAACGAGCAAACCATTTTAGTTAACCAATTCTAATTTCCTTTAAATTTCAATTTCACATTAAATAAGACTAATTTTCTTCCACGTCAACATATTTGTATAATCTTGTTAAAAGAAAAGAAAGAGAAAAGAGCTATTGATAATATTACCAAGACAAGCCGACATTAATTATTGCAAGTTCAAATAGTCTATCTGGCTACACTTCGAGTTTCACATACTATTTAGTCTTTCGTTATTGGCATAACCATTTGAAAAGACCAAACTTCTAATTATCTTTGCTTTATAAACGTGGTGAAAGCTTAATTTAATACAATAATTAGGGTCCATTATATGCATGTATATATGTATGTATGTGTGCGTGTGCGTATGTATGTGCATGTGTGCGTGTGCGTGTGCGTGTGCGTGTGCGTGTGCGTATGCGTGTGTGTGTAAATATCTTTCAAAGGTTATGTACAGTTTGCTAGAAGTTTCATCTGGAGACCAATATGGCTGAATCCAGAATTATTAGATAACCTTTGAAATATAAATTAACACATACTGCGTTCAGTTCCGATTTTTTCTCGTTTCTTTTTATTATTTCGATCTGCAGATACCTTTGCCATATCATCAAGGATATCTCAACTACCACCACCACTACTACTGCTGCAGTCGCTGCTGCTGCTGCTGCTGCTGCTGCTGCTGCTGCTGCTGCTACTACTACTACTACTACTACTACAAGTATATGCCTTTATACACACGTTAGCGAACAGGGCGAAACGCTTAGCGGTATTTCGTCTGCCGTTACGTTCTGAGTTCAAATTACGCCGAGGTCGACTTTCCCTTTCATCCTTTCGTGGTCGATAAATTAAGTACCAGTTACGCACTGGGGTCGATGTAATCGACTTAATCCCTTTGTCTGTCTTTGTTTGTCCCCTCTATGTTTAGCCCCTTGTGGGCAATAAATAAATAGTACATATTGGTAATAATAATAACAATGTTAGAAGGAATTTGTTGTACTCCCCTTCCCACGTGTCAGTCGTTGTAGGGAGGTCGGTAGCAGTAGAGTCGTTGTACGAGTTCTCAGTCGGAGTCAGTGTCAGTTACGTGATATATACGGGTTCGAGCACGATAAACGAGTCAAAGATAAGACGCGGAATACCGCCACAACATGATAGTGTCGACAAGAATATTACAGTACCGACAATAGCATACAAGTTGACGAGGTTCTCACATTATAACATTGGTTTATTTATATACAAGTGCAGAAAGTATTCGAATTTCAAGCGAAATGAAATGAAATGGCACGAAAAACAAAAAAAATTATGTGCAATAAAGTAGAAATTTTACGTTATCAGATTTAAGAATATTTCGTCTGGTGCTGGAGAATACTTTTTACTTTATTTTATTGATTCCATTCCATTTCTTTTAATTTCGTTGGAAATTTGAAGATTTTCTTTACTATATCTGTATATAAATAAACCACGGAAAAATTCCGCCTACACTTTTTTCTGCAAAATAGGGGTAGTTTATCCTGTTCAGGCTATATTATCAGCATTATCCTGCGTTTGGGAATTAAAAATCACTTCTTTAACTTTCTAAGACATCTCAACGCTTCTAAAAGCAAACTTCGTTTGTTTGTTTACGTTCATCGTAATTTGAACTGCAAATATACTATTCTGTACACTATAAAAAAAGAACGTTTTATTCATATATATA
>NC_068981.1:66172866-66175106 GCF_001194135.2 Octopus bimaculoides
ATACTACACTTTATCGTGCAGTTACTGTTAATACTTCATTTAGAGAATTAACATTGCTTGTTTTCACCTTTTCAATATCAGTGAAGAATTTCACTGGAAAAGAAGATATAAGTTTGCCAGGTTTTTGTCTCTCTCACCAAGGTCATCAGCTGTCGGACGCCGACGAAGGGAAATAACCCTGAAATCCAGATACGTTCGTGCTGCAGATCGAGGTGAGAGGGATAACTTCCCTTGGCAAACAGGACACAGTCGTGTGTCGATAAGCCAGCTGGAGGAGATGTCCTCCCGGGGCTAAAAGCAACAGTAACATCCACCCCTAGGGGTCAGCCACACTTAAGTGGCAATATACTACACTTTATATATATATATATATATAATAAATGCGAAAACTAATTTCTGTGCGTCAGTGTGTCACACTTTGACCCCCTCTTTCACTATTCAATGAGACTTCGTTAGCCCCTTGTGGGTAATAAAAAATCAATTCAATGACGCTTCTACTATTGCTCATGTTGCGGTGAGAGTAATAGTAGGCATAGAGATGGTGAGGGCTGTGGCGAAGACACACAGATAGACAGACAGAGAAAGAAAAATAGAAGGAAAGAAAGAGTGACAAAGAAATTTAAGGAGAGTTGATATTTTTATTAAAAGTAGTAGAGTTGATGGTGGCAGTGGCAGTCATAATAATAATAAGAGAGAGCGAGAGAGAGAGAGAGAGAGAGAGAGAGAGAGAGAGAGAGAGAGAGAGAGAGAGAGAGAGAGAGAGAGAGAGAGAGAGAGAGAAAGAGTGGGTATGTGAGAGAAAGAGTGACTGAATACTGAACTAACATGCTGAACTGGCATACTGAATGAACACGAACATTTAACCATTTTGTGATGGTAATAGGGTAATAGTTATAGTATGAGCTGCAGTTGTGATAGAGGTGGAGGCGGCGGTGATGATGATGATGATGGTGGTGGTGGTGATGGTGGTGGTGGTGGCAGCCGAGGTGATTAGGGTGAGAGTAAGCGATGTGAAAGACTGTGGCGGAAGGGAAGGCAGTGAAGTCAAAAGTATTGATGGTGGTGGCGTCAGAAATTTGAATGTTGTGCGTATGGCAGATGTGGTGGTGATGGTGGTGGCACTTTGTTTATCATACAGCTTTGCAATAAGTTCCAAGTCGACAAATTATATATTGTTTTGATGAAAAAATTGTTCCTTGCTTGAAAAATATTGTTCAAGATTAATAATATTTAATATGTACTCATTGCATGAAGTATCATTGTTGGGCTCAAGACCTAATGAAGAGCCCTCCACAGGAGCTAGCTTAAAAGCCAGTACATATATAAATTTAAGTCACAATATATGGATTCAAATAATCCAGTAGTACTCATAAAAAAGGTTCCTTAATGTATCATTCTACAAAACATAGAATATATAGTACAATACAAGAGAAAATGATAAAGAGTATATAAAGTCATAAATGACAAAGAAATAGTTTGATGAAATTATATTTAACAATTAGAAAATTCTAAAATCACAACAAATTGTTTCGTAACTTAAAAAACATGTAAATAATTTATATTATTATATTTAATAATAAATAAATTACTCATGTCTGCGTTAATGCAAAATGCAAAATATCCTTCCAAATGATGCAGAATTTAAGTTACCTCCTTAAATTCTGCATTATTTTTAAGGATGTTTTGCATTTTGCATTATGCGGACATGTAATTCATTTATCAATAACTATAATATAAATTTTTTACATGTTTTAAGTTACGAAACAATTTGTCGTGATATTAGTATTTTCTTATTGCTAAATAAAATTTCATCAAACTATTTTTCTGTCATTTATGTATATTTATGTGTATATATGTATATATATATATATATATATATTTGTGTATATGTATGTATATATATATATATATATATATATATATATATATATATATATGCACAAAGATATATGTATGTATGTTTATATGTATATACACACACACATGTATATATGTATGTATGTATTATTTAATCTGGTATCCATCTTGGACTTCCTGTGTTTCTCTATTTGGTAATCTAAGCCTGAAAGAGACGGGTTCTATTAGAAGCCCATGAAACTTTAGGTGACATGGAACCGAATGAAACTCTTTTAAATAGTACATGTAACTCCTACTAAATCTGTTGAGTGTGTTTTCTTTCGTTCGTCCAGGCACTCTCGCGCGCGCGTATATATATATATATATATATATATATATATATA
>NC_068981.1:66175358-66177807 GCF_001194135.2 Octopus bimaculoides
ATATATACATACACATATATATATATATATATAGATAGATAGATAGATAGATAGATAGATAGATACATACATACATACATACATACATACATACATACATACATACATACATACATAAGTGATATATCTGCTGTATTAAAACACGACTGTGTTCTAGTTATATATATATTTTTATCACGATTTTTCATATTTCCGTATGAGTTTCTCATAATTTGTTTAAAATAGTAAATTCTCTAAATTCCTCATCAACATTTACAAACCTTCGTCGTTTCACGTAACGAAATAAAATGTTGGGGTAATTTTGTTGCTTCTTTATGGCAGGCAGGGCGTACATGATTGGTGTAGATATTATTCGAATGTTTACCTTAGATTTATATATCATCAGTCAGCAGTTTAGTTTTGAATGCTATGTACGTGTTTCAGCGTTGTGTTGTAATATAAGGATATTGTTTCCACCATTAATCGTCTATTTTCGAGGAAGAACTCAGTAGATTATATATGTATTGTTCGCTAATGTTTTTTTTTTCTAGCTGGCTTGCTTTGTATTGTGCATTGCAATTGCTCTTTGTAAGTGCATGGTGAACTGGCGAATTTCTTATGAATATTGAAAAGACCTTTCTGATGCACGTCAAAAAAGGCTCGTGACATCATGGATCATGTGGCACGACTATAAGTTCAGGTATAGTTTAAAACTTGCAACTGTTGCCTGTGTTTTTTTAACCTACAGGTGTAAAGGACCCTACAGATGTAAGTGCAAAAACAAATATTCAAAACTTAACTGGAGTGTTGATATCTAAATATATGATCAACTGAAAAATAACACTAAAAATAGGAACACTACCACGGATATTAATTCATATGCACGAACTATATCTTATCAGGTTCTTGACACGAGGGTAAATTCATGGTTCTTGTCCACGCCATTATGGCAGATTAACGCAGAAGGACAAAATGACATATTTTACTAAGTCCTTTATGCAACAGAATGGTAACCATTATCAGCATCAAAGCTTTCGTAAGATTAAGTTAAGTTTTATTTCTGCTTTTGCTTCGATCGTTTGAAATCTTTTGCAAAGTTCTTCCATAAAATTAGGAATTTATAGCAAATTCCAAGGTTTTTCAGTCTTTTGTTGTATCAGGCAGCTCTTTCAGAAAGCATAAACAGAAGAAAAATTCGTCGCAATTCTCCTATGTTCAAGTACCCCGTCGACGTTATTCGATCCGGATGTTGTTAGAAGAATAAATTTATTCATGTCGGGAACTCGGAGAGATAGTGTTCACATATATGAACTAATATGCATAACGGTGTTCCTATTTTTAGTATTAATTAGATCACACGCACGCACGCACGCACGCACGCACACACACACACACACACGTGCATACACATACACACATGGACATACACACACACTGATGAGGCCAGAATTTTGCTCCAATACTCAACGGATAAAATTTCTTTAAACGCCATCAACAGCAACAGTAGAAGCAGCAGGAGTAGAAGCAGCTGCAACATAAACAGCAGCAGCAGCAGCAGTAGCATTTCCTTGCTTTGCTTCAAAATTGATCTCTTTTTTTCTACCTGAAGATTCACTCTGCTTCTTCTATTCATACTTTATCCCTTCACCATCACCGCAGCCACGACGACGACGGGCACCACCACCACCACCACCATCACTACCACCATCATCATCATCACCATTATTTTCTTCTTCTAATATTTCATGAAGCAATATTTATTTACATGCATGCACATATTGATCAGTCAGAAAAATAAATAACAAAGAATGAGAACACTAAGATGAAGGGAATTTTAACGCTTCGAGCAAGATCTTCCTAAATAAGAATTCAGTGTACGTTCAGGGCATCATCTAGTACCGTCGCTATCAAGAGTTGATGACGTCTTATATTTGCAAGATTTTGGGACAAATAGTTCACATAGCTCCATTCTGCAGTAGAGGCAACTCAAGATTTTTCACCAAGTGGCATCTCAGTGGAATAAAACGAGCTCATGAAAAGACGACTCCCTCCTTGCAACAGAAATAAACAATCAATAGGCCGAAAGCTTACATAACTACGAAAGATTTGAACTAAATAACCACGACTCTCCAGCATGCATGACGCTGGCCGTGAATATAGGTAAATATTATAAATATTTAATAAGAGTTTGACTCAGCTCCAAATGATTTAAATATTCGCTGGCAAGCAGGACACGTTCATCGTATTAAGATAAGAGTGAGAGATCTGAAACAAACTGAAGATAGCTTCCAGGTGTTAGGCGTTTATTGGTCAGCTCAGTTCACGTGATGCTAATGCTGTGAAAGCGACACCACCTATTTTCTTTATATTTAGGTCTTCTCTCTCTCTCTTGCTCTCTCTCTTGCTCTCTCTCTTGCTCTCTCTCTCTCTCTCTTGCTCTCTCTCTTGCTCTCTCTCTCTCTCTCTCTCT
>NC_068981.1:66177878-66179900 GCF_001194135.2 Octopus bimaculoides
CTCTCTCTCTTGCTCTCTCTCTCTCTCTTGCTCTCTCTCTTGCTCTCTCTCTCTCTCTCTCTCTTGCTCTCTCTCTTGCTCTCTCTCTCTCTTGCTCTCTCTCTCTCTCTTGCTCTCTCTCTCTTGCTCTCTCTCTCTTGCTCTCTCTCTCTCTCTCTCTCATACACACACACATATACACACATACACACAGTGTGTGTGCGTATGTGTATGTATGTATGTATGTATGTATGTATGTATGTATGTATTCTACTGGCTTTCTTGAAAGCTACACTTTAGCACCAATGACGGTAAAGACACTGGAGACACCAGCTACGCTTGTGGCGATAAATGACGACAATGATGATGATGATGATGGCACTGAAATCCAATAAAACTCATTGACTTCGTGTTTTGCTCATTGCCTCTATTTACAGTTAACGGCGCGATGTAAAAATGTCGACAAAATGTGAAACTGTTTTTGTTAGCAAGTTTTGCAACCCACTGAAAAGTAGATACAGCATCGAAGCCTTCGTCATTATTTAAAGCAAGTCAAATAGACTATTTATTTCTCTCTTTTCTGTATTCACGAAAAGCGTTGTACTCAGGACTGAATAATTTATAGCAATGTGAAAGTGTTAACTGGAGCACATTACAGAATGCTGGTGATAATTGATACAATACGATCCACCAATTTAGTGAAACCGTTGTTCGTGAATTTTGTTCAATGTATGAGCATTGCTGACAGTGGAGTCATGTCGAAGGTCTGTAATCTCGTATAAGACGGACTTGGCTGTCAACCGAGTCCATCGAGAAGATAATCACGTCACCTTCTGGAATTAAGGCGACTGAGGACAAGGCTTTTCCTGTTCGTTCGGATCCTCATCAGCATTTGGAGGCGTCACTTAAAGGGTAGGGTAGGGGTGGAAAAGAAAGTGCTGACCGTAAATATGCTAAGAGGATCATTTTATGTAACTGCATTGCTCCACTCTCAAATTTTGTAGGTATTTAATAAGGGAAAATGCATTTACCGTAGTATTGAAACGGGGTTGAGAATATGAAGGATGTTCTCTTTTGCCTGAAGTGGCTGTCCCTCTTTTGTGACATACACATTATATATTTTTATAGACATTGTATTTTCTGTATTTCTCAATCAGAACTAACATGGGGATGAACAATAATAATAACAACATCCACAAGGAAATTACATTAAATGTAAAATCAATAAAGTGAATAAAGGAATACATAACGGAACATAAGAATGGATGAATGAATCAATCAATGAATACAGATATTAAATTGAGATTTACACTTTATGTAGATATGGGATTTATCCATTTTCAGGGATAATCCAACAAAATAACTAAGCAACTGTCTAATTTCCCTAACTATTAACAACAAGACCTTGAAGTCTATTCCGAGTTACCGAAAGATTATTTAAAACAGAATTAGATAAGCGGCAGCTTCGTTAGAATTAATATTGGTGTGAAGAATATTAGAAAAAGAAAAAAAAGGAGGAATGGAAAGAATAAAACTTGAAAGAGAGAAAGGGAGAGGAAAAGTAAAAAGCAAAACTAATTTCATGTAATTTCATCAAAAAACTGGAAGTTGATTGAATTAATTTTTCTAGATACGGTTTAAGTGAATAACATAAATTATTTTTGTTTATTCCACCCACCTCTTCACTCTCTTTCTCTTGTTTCATATTTCCCTGTCTCTCTTTCTCGTCTCCCTTTCTGTTTATATTTACCACATTGTCCTTCTCTCCCATACTATCTATCTAGCGAGACAGCTCTATTTCCGACTGTTTTTATCTAGCTAGCTATCAGCATCCTCAAATGGAAGTACTGCTAACAAACAGCAGTTTGTAAGCAATATTTCTATCCATATATACTGGTCTAGACAACTCAAAATCAACCGCCAAAAGTGATCGATTTTTCTTGTCTATTATTACAAAAACAATGCCCGCCAATCTTCCTTGGTCGTATTTTTACTATCAGTAATAGTATTGTAGTATTGAATAGAATTCGTTTATACTGAACA
>NC_068981.1:66179910-66187339 GCF_001194135.2 Octopus bimaculoides
TATATATATATATATATATATATATATATATATATATATATACTAAGCGATGCATTTTATATGAAAAACCGATACGATTTTCAAGTGAAGGATGCACTGGAGTGGTTTCAACATGCTTGTTTCCAGTACGCTCTAAGAATATATGTTTTATATCCACAGAACTGGTATCACAGACCAAGTTTATTTCTGTTTACTTCTGTTCTTTTCTTCTAATTACTTTTCTTTTGGTTGAGACTGTTTCATCTATACGTAACGGATGCCAGGAAAGTTTCATTTATGCACCACATCTGAAAGTGACATTCTGTTCTGTTTAAGACAGTTAGATAAACTTGTTCGGAGAGCAGAAATGCTAAATTCGAGACGGTGAAGTAGTACAGCGTCGGATAGAATATCACGTAATATTTGCTACTATTCTATGGTTCTGAGTCCAAATCCTACCGAGGGCAACTTTACTTTTTATCCTTTCGTGGGTGGGGGAATGCTCTCTAGGTCTCCGTTTATAAAATCATTGCAGAGATAATGAGAAGGACATGAGATGGGCATGTCTGGAGTGCATCTGACTATAGCTCCTCTTGATAACTGTCGAAATGGTGTTAAATTACTCCACGTATTGTAGACATTTATCAGTTTCCCAGGATTTCGAATTTTACCCTATTTACAAGGGTTTTCTAACGAATGGAAATCGTGGTAGAATTTTGTAATGACAGCTTGGATTATCAGTCCGGTAATGAAGAGAAATATGCCATTTGTCAAGCGTTAGCGTTTTTATCTAGATAAATTATTGTCAATCATGGCAAGATAACGAAGATCTAAAAGCAACAGGTCAGTTCACTAGTTGAAAATTTTTCATGTAGTCCTGTCTGGAAATACTGGTTTAGTTAATACACAGGCAAACAAATTTCGACACTACCTTTGAGAACCCTTGCAAAAATTATGCAATGTGTAGCGAGAAACAAGTAGAACTTGGAGCCGATAAGTCAGAAACGCAAAAATAACGTCAGCAATTAAGACTAATTAATATTCGAAAAACTAATATCGTTTCTATCTCAGTGTTACGGTGATGTAATGTGGGATATACGGGATGTGCAAATTGCATTGGCGTTTCTTTTATATACGTGTGTTTGCCGTAGTCGAAGGTATGTAACGTTTAAAAAAGGAGCCAGCTAATTGACGAACTTGTTGATATGATTGGTGTGTCCTGGAGCTTCTGCCAACGAATTTTGAGTGAAGAATTGTGAATGAAAAGAGTTGCAGCAAAATGTGTGCCTCGCTTGATTACAGAAGATCAAAAGCAGTCACGATTGAATGCGTGTAGTGGACTGAAAGAACAGCTGGAAGTTGATCCAGACCTTTTTTCGAGGATCATCAGTGGTGACGAAAGCTGGTGCCACGGAATTTGCAAACGTAGCTAATAACGCCAAGACAGCGTTAGCTATTTCTTTGGTTTCGTCTCTTTATCCTGCCGATTTACTCTGTTTTTCCAGGACACGGACATACAAAAATACACACGCGTGCACACAAATAGTTGCACACAAACACATGCACAAATACAAAGACACATATATAAACATACACGTATGCAAGACAAGGAGGGAAAATTGTGATGCCACTCCACCCGCAAGAAAAAGCAACTAAATATTTTAATTATAATTATTAGCATCTCCAATAAACATAAAGTGCACTGTCCATCCATCCATCCATCCATCCAGCCATCCAGTCAGTCAACCAGCCAGCCAGCCAGCCAGCCAGCCTGCCAGCCAGCCATCCAGCCAGCCAGTCAGCCAGCTAGCCAGCCAGCTAGCCAGCCAGCCATGTATGCAAACATACATTCACAAACCGATATATTTATGTCAGATATATAAGTGAAAAACAAATGAGAAAGCTAACTCCAATCACTGCCAACCCAGCCATCCGTATCATAAACAAATAAGTAAATAAATAAAATAAAATGTTTACAAAAAAACTCCACTACGTTGCCGCTTGACCTGCTTGAAAAAGTAGCTAAAATTTTCATCAAATATTAGGGGAGGAAAGGAAAAACATGCTAGATAATGTAGTCCTACATTTTCTTAAAAGGATGGGATGGGATGGGATGAGATGGGTATGTCTGGAGTGCATCTGACAATAGATCTTGATAATTGTTGAACTGGTGCTAAATCACACCATGTAATGAGAAAATGTTTTACTGAAAATCAGATCCCTACAAAATAATCTGAAAACGGTAAAGGAAATAATGTCGCAGCAGTTGAGATAGAACGTGAAGAAATGCTGAACATGAAACGTATCCGACTATTGAATATTCTTTTCTACTCTAGGCACAAGGCCCGACGCAACTGGTACTTAATTTATCGACCCCGAAAGGATGAAAGACAAAGTCGACCTCGGCAGAATTTTAACTCAGAACATAAAGACAGACGAAATACCGCTAAGCATTACGCCCGGTGTGCTAACGTTTCTTATTTCTTTATTGCCAATAAGGGGCTAGACATAGAGGGGATAAACAAGGACAGACAAAGGGATTAAGTCGATTGCATCGACCCCAGCGCGTAACTGGTACTTAATTTATCGACCCCGAAAGGATGAAAGGCAAAGTCGACCTCGGCGGAATTTGAACTCAGAACGTAACGGCAGACGAATTGCCGCCAAGCATTTCGCCTGGCGTGCTAACGTTTGTGCCAGCTCGCCGCCTTCGACTATTGAATATTAATTGGTGTTGGAGGCAGTTTGGTAGCAGCGTTGTTGCTGGGGGTAGTGTTAGTGGTGGGAGTGTTAATGGACTTGCTGGGGGTGATGGTAGTAGTTGTAATGGTGGTGTTGAATTTTGTATTGTCAAGTAATTCATGGAAACTAATTTAACTTTGCAAAGAAGATGAAACAGAAAACCATGTGTCATAACCATCGACTCTCTCCTTTCACTTTTTGTTGCCCTCACTCCTCCACACACACTCTCTCTCCACTGTCTTATAAGTATTCTTATACTTTTACATTTTTTTCTTTTTTACTTCATGTCAGACTGCATACAATGAAATATTTTTCCTCGAGAACAAGTAAGTGGACAGAATCGCGGAGAGAAACAAAAGCTTATATCTAAAGAGGAGGAAGACGTTTTCTCAAAGGCCAAATCAGAAGAAAAGCAGACAAAACCATACTGTTCGCTAATCATATATTACGAATTGATACTTGTTTTCTCAAAACCTATTAGTACACACACACACACACACACACACACACACACATATATGTACAATATATACTTATATACATACATGTATACGTATAAACATACATGCATACACACACATGAGTGTATGTGTGTGTACATATCTCTCTCTCTCTCTCTCTCTCTCTCTCTCTATATATATATATATATATATATATATATATATATATATATATATATATATATATATATATATACATAGATACATAGACACACACGCACGCACACGCACACGCACGCACACGCACACATATAATATATATATATGTGTGTGTGTGTGTGTGTATATATATATATATATATATATATATATAATGCTGATTAGCTAGCTTGTCAGTCAAAGTTTTTACCATAGGGCTCGTCTTTATAAAAGAAAAAACTTCATAGGCCATTGTTTAGTTCATCATCATGCTCATTGATTCTAATACTAAATATACTATTAAGTATAATTTAGTTGGGATAATTGTGATCTGATATATTTTTGTTTCAATTTTCTACTAAGCTATGGCTGATAAAAAAAAAACAAAAAACAAAAAAAAAACAAAAAACAAAAAAAAAACAATGATAAATGCATATATTCAGTCCCCAAAAAGCTGAAGAGTACTTCCTGAAATACTATTGCACTGAAAGCAATTCGAGAAGAATATGTTTGTACTCTTGTTGAAACTAACACTGAAGTAGGGGTCGACAATGAATGCGTTGCTTCTGCTTTCAAATAATATAAAATCTAATGCGGACGTTTCACAAATTGTAGATATTTTTGGAAAACACAACAAAAATAGAGGATGTCAAGAGAAGTGAGAGTAGTGCAAAAGTCTGTAGAAAAGATGGTGCCCCAGAATAGGCACAGTCTAATGGCTGAAACAAGAAAAAGAATATATAAATATATAAACGCGCGCGCACACTCACACGCTCACACACACACACACGCACACACAGACACACACACACACACACACACGAGGTGCATTCCAGAAGTTTGGGGACTATTTTTTTAAAAGGAGCAGTTATAACTGTTAGATTATTGTAATTTTAATATGTCTTTACTATACATTCAATAAGCTGACCTGCTAGCTTTTGTTATTCCAGACTGAAGGAGACCGCTGTTACAACACACCCTACTAAATACTGCTTGTCACAGCTGACTAGTTTATAGAATGCAGTCGGGACGTGAAGACAATTTGGAAGCTTGCAACGCAATATTTTTGTGTTTAGGCAAAAAGGCTCCAGATATTTACGAACTGCTCCAGACTGCTTATGGATTAACTTGTATGAACCGAGTACCTGTTTTTTGCTTGCACAAAGGGCCACCCAAAGCAAGTCCACCGAGAAGCTCATGATCGTCCCCCTTTTCCACAGCAAAGGTATTATCTACATCTACTGGGCTCCCTATGGCTAAGACGGTCAACAAAGCGTACTTTGAGGAGCTTTTGATGGAGTTCAGGAAGAGATTTTTTCGCAAAAGGTCAAAGCTCTTTCTTCCATTCCAGTCGGTGGTATCTGCACCAGAACAATGCACCAGCCCATAGCCATGGTAACCAACTACTTGACAGAGATAAGCATCAAAACCCTTCCCCACCTTCCTGCAACCCAAATTTTGCTCCCTTTGGCTTTTGGTTGTTCCCCAAACGGAAGAAGATGAAGGACGCTGTGACAAGAGTCCCGGACACCTTCACTTTGGAGACTTCCATGGAGCATTTACGAAGTGATTGAAGTCATAGGATCCTTATTTGAAGGAAATTAGAGTCTTGTACTTCTTTGAAATTAATAAATGTCATTTTTGAAAAATTCTCAAAACTTCTGGAATTTACTTTGGACGTGTACAGTGACTCTGCCGGCCGTCCCTGCCGTGGCAGAGATAATTTGCTGATTGTAACATGATTCTTCAGAAGGTTAATAGAAATGAACATATTTTCTTTTATAGTATATAACAGAAGACGAGTAAATAGTAAAGAATGTATCATTATGGTTGCTATATGCCACCGTAAAGATGTTTTGGATTTCACTGTATTCAGCCCCGCCCGCATCTCATCTCAACCAAATCGGTATCTAATCCTACAAGAAACACATTAAGAATACAGGAAGAACATTGGGATAATTCTTTCTTTACACGTGAGGAATACAAACCATTTAGAAAATTATCATGCCTGGCGTGAACCTGAATTACGTTTATTCAAAAGAGAAACGATTTATGCTGTTATCTAGCGGAAAATTAAGCCAAAAGAACGATGCTGCCGGTAGGTCTTGCAACGTTTGATGGCTTTGATCAAAGTTCTTGGAATGCAAAACTTCTCGTTTCGTGGTACAAATGAAAAGTTGTACTATGCTAGCAATAAAAATCTTTTACAGTTTGCAGAATATAGAGTCCTTTTCGGTCTTATCAAAGAAAACATTTGCGCTGAATTGCGCCTAGGAAAAGATATAAAATGAGCGTATGCGGCTTCTAGCACATGCTGTGAAGCAGTAAATTTCAACACATACAAACTCAGTCAAATACTATTCAATTATTCTGAACTGCACACATAGTGTTAGTTAAACTAAGCAAATGACCACTATTGTCTACTGATGTAATGAAGCAATTAGTCAGAGAGATATCCGAGTCTGAAGTTATAACGGAAAATTTATGTGTGCGTAAAGGGAACTCTTCTTGAATAACTTCAGCAAATCATATTACAAATTGAGAATCTATGTTGTCAGGGTTTTGACAATGGGAGTAATAGGAAGTAATGGCATACGAAAGATTCTTAGATGTAAAACCATGAGCCTTTTTTGTGTCTTTATGTACACTTTTCAAATTTTGTAGACAATGATAATGATAGGTAGTGTTTTGAAACAGCTAATCTTTTCGGTTTGGTTCAACAGATCTACAATTATTTCTTTCTACCGATTCATACATCAGACTTAAGCAGTGTTTGGGGATGCAAAAAGCGTTGGGTTTATTGACTATCTTCAAAACAGCCACACCATCAATGGAGAGTGCAATGCCAACTTACTGAGGCAGTTATAAAAGGCTATCAAGACCAAACACTCAAGAAAACAAACGAAAGGGGTCTTATTCCACCAGGAGAATGCTTCAGTACACGTTTTTGGTTTCAATGGCTGCTGTGCGTAGCTGTGGCTTTGAACTGGTTGATCAGCCCCACTGTTCTCCTGATTTGGCCCCATCTGAATATCATCTGTTCCCCAACATTAAAAGACACTTGGCTGGGAACTAGTGTCGCAGTAATGATGACGTCATACCTGTTACAGGTGAGTTTTTTACCAATAGGATGAAAGCTTCTTCATCAATGGGATCCAAACACTGCAACATTGATGGGAGAAGCGTCTGGACTGCAAGGGGAACTATGTTGAAAAATAAGCCCTTATTTGGTCACCATTCCATGAGAGTATCTTGGTCAGCCTACGTACTTTTCAGCCGAAAGTCGTATCTATCTATCTATCTATCTATCTATCTATCTATCTATCTATCTATCTATCTATCTATCTATATGCCTATTTGTCTGTCTGTCTGTCTGTCTGTCTGTCTGTCTGTCTGTCTGTATGTATGTATATATGTATGTATGAATAAATGAATGAACGTGTCTATGTGTAAGTGTATGTCAGTATGCATGTGTGTCTGTGAATTTGCAAACGGCAGAAAAGGTACTTAATACAAGGGGGTACCCAAAAGAAACCGGAATTTTGCAACATTATTTTATTCACTTAGTTTTACATGTTTACACTTTTATCGCTTTCAAAGTTCTCTCCATTTGCAGGAAAGCATCGGTCCAGGCGCGTTTTCCACTATCCGAAGAAGTGCTGGAACCCTTGCGAAGTGATACCTTCTAACGCCTCCAGTGTTTTTTTCTTCACCTCTTCTACATCTGCAAATTCCGTAGCACCAGCTTTCGTCACCAGTGATGACCCTCGAAAAAAGGTCTGGATTAACTTCCAACTGTTCTTTCAGTTCACAACACACATTCAGTCGTGACTGCTTTTGATCTTCCGTAATCAAGCGGGGCACAAATTATGCTGCAACACTTTTCATTCACAATTCCTCGCTCAAAATTCGTTAGCAGGAGCTCCAGGACACACCAGTCATATCAACAAGTTCGTCAATCGTTCGTCGACGGTCCTCCAAGATCAGTTCATGAATTTTCATGATGTTTTCATTCGTTCGAGAGGTCGACGGTTGTCTTGAACGAGGTTGGTCTTCAAGCGACAAGTGAC
>NC_068981.1:66187349-66197771 GCF_001194135.2 Octopus bimaculoides
TCATGATGTTTTCATTCGTTCGAGAGGTCGACGGTTGTCTTGAACGAGGTTGGTCTTCAAGCGACAAGTGACCATTCCTAAAGCGTGGAAACCACTCGCAAACTTGTGTTTGCTCGTGACAGACACTTTGTGAGCTGTTTGAAGCATGACAACTGTTTCGGCCGCCGTTTTCCCAAGTGGAAAACAGAACTTCATGGAAGCACACTGTTCCTTCGTTTAAGATGTCGCAAAAATCAACGAACATGGGAAAAGCACTGAAGCACTGCAAAACAAAGACGCACCACGTGGCAATACGACTTCAACTAACGACACCAGTCGGCAGACTGATGTCTGAGAGTCGCATCAATTGTCTTCTAGCGGTGGAAGCCTGAACTACAATGGGCCTGTTCCACAAAGAACGCTTACGGTTACTTTTGGGTACTCCAACGTATTTACAGGAAAGAAACTGTTTATTTGACATTGAGCTTCTCTGTTACTATTTTTAGTTTCTAATTTCAGTTTTTTACTGAAGCTCTGTCACTGCGTGTGGGTATATAGATAGAAGAAAACAAAGAAAAAAGCTTTATAGTTTATTCTATAAATGTATTATGGTTTCTTTTTTCATTTCAAACGTAAAGGCAAACTCCAGGCCGTTTTTGCACGTTCTTCACAATGAGGAACGTGCAAAGAATGATGAAATTCGAGTAACGACGGAGTGCAGCTTTAGCACCTATTGAATTTAGGTATTAATCTATATATCTATATTTATATCTATCTATATATATATATATATATATATATATATATATATATATATATATATATATATATACATAAATGTATTAATACATACACACATACAAACACATACACATTAGCGGTTCAGAGACGAAATGTCCACTATCTATATTCATACATTTATTCATTGCACGCTGCCATACTGGTTCATGTTTATGGTCTTTCGCAATCAATATCACATTATTCTTCTCTCCTCTTGTTTGTAATCGTGTTTCTCTTAAGTAATATATATGTGTGCGCGTGTGTGATTATTGTATGTTTGTGTGTATGCATATATATATATATATATATATGAGTATGTATGTATGTATGTATGTATGTCTACCTGCCTGCCATAAATATATGTGGTGGGTGGAGATTAAACTTTTATTCGATATAAACCTGTATGTTTCTGTTTGCTATAAATCGATCATTATATGATTTATATACATTTTTCTGTATTGTCTGTATTCATTTATACAGATTCCTTTAATACATCTCAGAAATCCAATACGTGCGCGCACGCACACACACAAACACGTCAATATTTTTCAATAATTTTAGGGCTTCCGCTTTTTTCACGAGTGATTTTCAATGGACACTCATAGTAATGCTTGCGAGGACACAAGTACATACATTTACATTAAGACACATATCACGCGCGCGCACACGTATACACATCACACACACACACACACACACACACACACACACACACACACACACACACACACACACACACACACACACACATACACACACACAATCAAATATATGTTGCTGACGTCATTAGAATTTATAAACTTTCAAGAGATCGTGGAAATAATTTTTCTGCTAGAAATAGTTTTATAAGCTATAAGATAATAGCAAGTGAATCGAAGGATTGCTTTGGTAGAATGGTAGAACGTCTTTCATGTCTACAGAAGATGTTGGCTCGTGTCCCACAGGCAGCCTTCGACTGTTTCTATCTAAAAAGGACTCTCTATCCAATATCTATATGCTATATCATTTATAGATTCATATTTACTTAATGAACTAATTCCAAACACACACACACACACACATATGTAGTAATAACAAGAACTTTTGGATGGAAATTCATAAATCCTTTAATGCCTTTCTATGTACGTTTCCACAAGCCTCATTCTCTAGTTGTATTTCCTACACACACACGTACATATCTATTACAAATAATATATATGTAAATATATTATGTATATACAGGCATACATATACATGTGGGGAAGTGGAGGAGCGTGGCTTAGTGCATTGCACACATCATCGTAAGATCGGTGTTTCGATTCCTTGACCGGGCAATGCGTTGTATCCTTGAACAAAACACTTCATTTCACGTTGCTACAGTCCACTCAGCTAGCAAAAAAAAAAAAACGAGTAATCCTGTGACGGATTGGTGTCCCGTCCAGGGGCAATATATATGTTGTGTCGACGCCCCCAAGCGAAGAAGTAGGATCGCCCAAGACATATAAATAGAGGTAGTCTAGCCGTGGTAGTGGAGTTGAGTAGCAGTCAGTTAGCGGTTGAGTAGAGATCATCCAGAGGTGTTAGATAGCAGTAGCTTGAGACATAACAATATACATCTCAGAATCCGGGAAACCGGTTTAATGAACCTATGGTTCGGGAAGGACCTTTGATATTTTTCACACACACGTACACACACACACGCACACAACAATGATGTACTTATCCTTTTACTGTTTATTTGCAAGTCAGTAGATTTGTTTGTTAATTTTTTAATGTCTTCAGGAAGAGCGCAGAAGTCGTTGAGTGAACGCAAGCTACTCATGATTTGGCTGGCTTACCGTAAACCTATCCATTTAGTAACATAGGCACTCGAAATAAAGAAAGTATAACCAAATTTAGAAGTTGAAATACATGATGCAGTCAAACGAAAGTAAGAGTAAGTCCTCAGCTCATCTAATACATCTATCTGGATAAGGAAAGTGAAAAATCAAAATATGATACTGTAGAACGAAAGAAAAATACGATCTCAGTTCATTGAGTACATCGATCTGTACTTCTCTAAATTGGTTTGCTTTCCAATTTGTAAAATAAGGAAAAATAAACTCGGTTATAAAAGTAAGAAGCGGATAATTTCTTTCTTTCTTTCTTTCTTTTACTGCTTCTTCAAACGTCTGTATTTTAAAATAAAACCGGGATTGCATGCTGCGTACTTTCACTAATCTTCTCAAAAATTTTGTTCGAATGCTATTCTTATGTAAGCAGTAAATGATGGCAACTGATTTGATTGGTTGCATTATGTGAACCCGTTTGGGATCACGGCTGAAGTCATTTCATAGTAGAACGTCTTGACAGGTGAACAACAATCTTAAATAATAAAATATTCACTCGATGGAAACCATTTGCAGTTATCTAAGTTTTGTGTCCACGCGCTTGTTCGGACGGGAGCATGATGCCATTTGAAACACTTTGTAAACACAGAACTTATGTATACGCATACGACTTCAGCCAATGAAATATAATTATATAGTATATATTTAACGTGGAGGCGCGTGGCCTAGTGGTTAGGGTGTCAGCACCATGACCGTAAGATTGTGGTTTCGATTCCTGGACCGGGCAGCGCGTTGTTTTCTTGAGCAAAATACTTTATTTCACGTTGTTCCAGTCCACTCAGCTAGCAAAAATGAGTAACGCTGTGATGGACTGGCGTCCCGTCCAGCTAGGGAACACATACGCCATTGAAACCGGGAAACCAAGCCCATGACCCTGGCTAGGCTTTAAAAGGGCGCATTTATTTTTTATTATATACTTAATATTTTTGGCTTGTCTGTTACAAACAAGGTGTGTTTATAGGTATACATACACACACACACACACACACATACACACACACACACACACACACACACACACACACACACACACACACACACACACACACACACACACACACACACACACACACGAAGTGATGCTGAAAAGTTCCTGGCTTTGGGTAAAAGAAAATACAAGAGAATCAGTTAATTATGATTTAATCCAACATATCTCCGTCTCAGATTCACACACTTATTGCAGCAGTCTTTCAGCTTTTCTAAGTCCTGTAAAAGAACTCGGATGGTTGGGCATCCAATAAGGCCTTTCGCGACACCCTTAAAGCCAGGGACTTTTCAGCACCCCTCGCATATATATAATGTGCACATACACATACGTATGTGTGTGTGTGCGTGTGTGTGCGTGTGTGTATGTGTGTATGTGTGTCTAACATACACACATATATAATAAGGGACTTGTCATTTGCTCTCAGTTTTAGATACATTTTTTTTCCTCCCTGAGCAAACCTGAAACACCAATACTAAAAAACAATTGCATTATTTGTACGAAGAACAAACATAATAGCAGATTCAACAACTGTTACAATTCTGAAGAAAGCGATACCAATAACACAGTGACAACAACACCACCTTCGAAAGAAATTGCAATAAAGATGTCTACTTCTACCAAGCGAGTGGCTGAATTCCGTATCACACACGTGACTTGAACTTTTTTTCTGTTAATCATCTATTCTATTTTTATTTCGGAGTTAACAATGAGGTTGTAAGAGTAGTTTCATCTGTCTTTTCACCAATTCTCTCTCTATATATTTCCTCTCTCTTTCTCTTTCTGTATGTCTTTTGCATTTTATGTAAACTTGTGAGAGCGAAGGAATATACCTTCATGTAGTATACACACACTCACACACACACGCACACACATACACACATACCCACACATACAAACAGACGTGTGACGTGTACATTTACACATAGACACATAAAAATATATGCTCTCAGATACACACACACACACACATATGTGCATACTTACTCGTATATATGCATAGGCATAGAACCACTTACATACGTATGCATGCGTCAGCATAAATGTGATGTGTGTGTATACTATATTAAATGTATATATATATATATATATATACATACATTTGCGAGAAAATATGAGAGAGAGAGAGAGAGAGAGAGAGAGAGGGAGAGAGAGAGGGAGAGGGAGAGAGAGAGAGAGCATATCATTCGTATGTATATGTATGCGATAATATATATAAACATAAATATAGATTGCAGCATTAGCTAATATGTAACTTTATATTGTTCAGAAATGTTTTATTGAATTCATCAGAAACTTAAAATGCTTGTCTTCACAGGAATAAACGTAAGGTAATGATTTGGCAGAAATGGCAGAGCTCGAGGCTAATAAGTCTTATAATATTTACTTTCATTCCTCTGTCTTGTCAACGTCGTTTGAGAGTCAATGAAACAAGTGTCAGTAATACACTCTAGTCGATTTAATTGATTATATTATTCCCGTACTGTCCCTCAGTAAGAATTCAGTTCATATGCTAAGAGATTGCCTCGTGACGTAGATCAAGAGGTATTTTGACCTAAACATATACATACATACCTACACACATACACATAATACATTTGCACATGCATACATATATATATAGAACCTGAGAGTCTGTCTCGCGACTCGAGTTTCACGCCACTGTGATCTTCAACGGCATGAAACTCGTGTCGTGGGATAAACTTACAGCTTGTTTCAATAAAAAAAACTCCAAATACTCCACAACACACACACGCACACAATTAATTGTAAGTGCAATTTGCATTAAAAATGCAAGGCAATAGCTAGCAATTAGAACTCCATGTGTATTCCTGAATATCCAAAACAAAATCTACGTAGGACTCATATTCCAGTTCGAGACTTTTGGTCGAACTCTTCTGTTGAATAGGTCACAGGATACACATAAGAAGCAAAACAAAGCAGAAGAGTTTGATCATAAAATGTTTAGTTATTTCTATTATGCAAGTTTCATTAACATTGAAAAATACCAGCTTTTACAAAACCTTATAAGAATGCATTATCAATTCTTCAAAGTTTGCGGAACTGCCATTAATAAATTTTGGTATATATTCCGGACTACCGACTAAGTTATAGTATCAACAAACGCAAGAAATGTTGATGATATGTTACTAACGAGAGATACACATTCTCTGGAAACTTGACAATGCAATCTACTTCAAAGGTTTCCTTTAACTGATATCTTTTTTTAAATTTTTACGCGCTTAAGATGAACTAAATATTTTATGAACAAAATCCCCCGTTATATTTTGTTTCTTTATATATGCATATATGTGTGTATATCGTATACATATATATGTATACAGGAGGGCGTATAGTCGAGTGGTTAGATTGTTGCATTCACGATCGCAAGATCATGGGTTCAAATCATGGTGCGTTGTGTTCTTGAAGAAAACATTTCATCTCACGTCGCTCTGGTTTAGGTATGCCACCGCAGTCATTTCTACAATAGTGCATATTTTCAATTTGGTATCGTTCTCTGTTTATAGAGCCTGTGTTACGGAACATAAAAGGGGACAAACATAAACAATACCTGGTTAAAGTCGTAAACATATGCATAAAACATAGATACACACCTACCTACCTACCTACCTACCTACCTGTCTGTCTGTCTGTCTGTCTGTCTATCTATCTATCTATCTATCAACCTGTCAGTCGGTCAATTTATATTTATATCTATATATGTGTGTATGTCTGTTGTGTTCTCTCTCTCCCTCCTTTTCTCTATCTCTCCTTTTCTCTATCTCTCCTTTTCTCTCTCTCTCTCTCTCTCATTTTCTCTCTCTCTCTCTCTCTGTACATCTATGAGATACGGCTACGTGATTAAAGAAATTCGCTCCGCAACCACATGATCTCGAGTAGGATGTTGGTGCGTAGTAATTTGGGTAAATATTTCTCCTGGTTGACCAGTACAATCTAACAGGGATCCGAACGATGAAGACTATACAGTAAAGATAGTATGCCGTTTATTTAATCCAGGTGCTGCGTAGATTTCCGGAATTTAAGTAGGAATTTGACGATGTGGCAACGCTTTGGAAAAAACTCAAATTTTGTATCTAAATAATTCACAAATTTTTGATATTCATGAATTGCAAATTTTTTCTACTTTGTACTTTGGATCTCCATTACTTCAGAATCTTCCATGTAGTATCAAAATCAATGTTGTGTTCATGTGAATGTCAAATGTAGGTTAACAAAGATTTATTCTCCTTTTATTCTCCTTCATGGCTGGTGGACGAAGAATAATTAAAATAGTGTAATTTGAATTCATCTTCTCTCATTCCTCTGTAGTGCTTATGACTTATCATTCCATTATGTTTGACAGAAATACCAAATCATACCTGCTCAATCAATAATGAAATGCCGAAGCGATAGTACATTCTGGTCCTTGAATCATCTCGCGCATGATTGGATATAGTCTACTTGAATCTAGCTTTCAGTGTTGTAAGAGCTGATGTGCTCTGTTGATTTCAGATATACATTCTTGCATGAAATTCTCAGTAACGACGCTTTAGCATACACAAGAAGTGTGTGCGTGTGTGTGTGTGCGCGTGTGCGTGAGTGCGAGCGTGAGTATCATGCTGAGTATATATTTGTGCATGCTGAGAGAGAAAACGTGAAGGGAGATATAATGTGAACAAGTACACTTCGTAGCCGATATACTTCATCATTTAAGCAAATGGAAAGAGCAGACGACCTATGACGTGATCAACAGAAGAGAGAGGAAATCGATGCTATATTACTTAACTGTTACGTTTTTATCTATAGCATGTCATAGTCGTTATTACTTCAAGCAAATCGAAGAAAAATATTAAGAAATAGCGTTGGTCTACCGTTGACAAGGAAGGGTATTGCGTATATAAATTTAGGTTTGTGTAAGTGTAAGCATATGTGTGTATATATGTATCTGCATATATGTATGCGTGTAAAAGCTCTTTATTTTTCTTTAGTTATAACACCATAATATTGCTTTTTTGCCATTTTAAAGCTCACTAATCTTCACTATTTGGTTTTCATCACGTTTAGTCCTCACATGAAGACATCCGCTTATTAGCAATTAGTTCTGCGATTTCATACCAGTGTTTTAAGTTTTAAGGCTCCAATGGGAAGCAATGATCAGTAGTAATGCTTTCCAACAGAGCATGAAACCTAGGATATCAAATCACTCCACTAATTCACAGTTATAGCTATTAAGCAACTATGTAATATTTTCTTCGTGAGCATATAATGATTTCTCATACTGGCACAGATTAAAAGATATATATTTAAACAGGAAAACGGGCTGTGTGGTAATAGTATAAGACTGCCGGTCTACAACCAGAAGTTCATTGTGTTTCTATTTATTCGACATTCAGTTTCATTTAATCAGGATTGGATACGTACAAAACCAATCTGCTGCAGCATCATCTCATATTTTGTAATTATACAAATTATTCCGGTCATAAAATCTTTGGAACTTCTTTATTATACTTGTAAAATCGGTCAAATGATTAAACAGGCTTAAATAGACTATGTTATGCAGATAAGATCTGATGAAGCCGAAACATGTCCGTAGCTTTAATTTTGCCTGCTAACAATGATGTGACATTCTCACTAGACATGAACATTTAATTTTTCATAAAATCAATTCTTGTTTGAAATTATTTTGTTCATACTTTGAGAGTCGCTAACAAATGCCACTAATTAATTTTTGTAACTCATTAAGTACATCGTCATCTAAATTCATGTCTCATCTGAGTTGTTTCCCTTAATTCATTTTAGTAATTATGCAAATTATAATGGGTCCACAAATCCTCTTAGCAAACATTTTATCATGAGAGCCGAATTAGTTCTGATTGGAACAGCTGTTTGTACAACAAGCTTTTCCACAGTCAATTCCTTCCTACGAGAAATAAAATTCTTGCTGAAATCTATAATGCTATATGCAGGCACGATTGCCCTGATGGCCATATTAGAGGTATATAAGAACCATAATGTATCTAAACCTTTGAAAAAATAATACTGGTGGAAAGTTGCGATAAAACAGCAACTCAGTGTAAACACAAGGAGACAGTGGGCAAAAATTCATGCACTGTGGTAGATCAGCTGTCTGGCGGATGTGAATGCCTCGGCAAAAATTGGGAAAAAAGTGAACATCTACAGAAAGCTAATGAGAAATATCTCTTATATCCAAGCTATAAATTTTTATTAGTACCTATTATCATCGGTGCACTGTGCTATGCAATAAAAAAAATTTACGTAAAAGCCCAGAAATGCTTTGTTCTCCACAGAAATAAAACAAATTGTTTCATACACCGGAGATTCAATCGATTTGCGGCACAGAAAAACATAAAGCATTCCAGGAATTCTCTATTTGAAGTTCCTGGGCTAACACATACACACAATCACATATACATATGGAATACACACAGATACACGCACACACAGAGATTGACAAGTACATACAAACTTGTGACATGCACACCTACAACTCGAATGCAAGTTTATGAATCCACACACACACATATGCACACGTACACACACACACACACACACACACACACACACACACACACACACACACACACACACACACACACACACACACACACACACACACACAGAGGCTAACCGATTCATTAATCCACAAGCCACAAGAGTTATCTTGACTTGAACGAAAGAACTTTGTCCCTTTGTTAAAAACCTGTTTGAAAAAGAGGGGAAATATAAAATCTCCCGACCCCCACCGAATCAATATCAAGGTCTTCTCAGAAGCACAGTGAAGAACACGTGCGCCAGGTTCCGGAGTTGTCTTGAGGCCGTGGTGGAAGCTGAGGAAGGCTACTTTGTATATACTAGTATCTGTCAGCCGTGATTTTTAAAAAAGTACTTTTATTTTTGGATGGGATATTGTGTTTCCTTTTCCTTTTATGCAAACTGTCAAATTTAGCTTGGTCATACTGTATTTTCTACAACATATATTGAGAAGACTTCTTCATTCGTTCGAATATTCCTCCTCATTTTCTGCTCACATCGACTTGTGAATATATCTATCTATCTATCTATCTATCTATCTATCAGTGGAGGCGTAATGGCCCAGTGGTTAGGGCAGCGGACTCGCGGTCATAGGATCGCAGTTTCGATTCCCAGACCGGGCGTTGCGAGTGTTTATTGAGCGAAAACACGTAAAGCTCCACGAGGCTCCGGCAGGGGATGGTGGCGAACCCTGCTGTACTCTTTCACCACAACCTTCCCTCACTCTTACTTCCTGTTTCTGTTGTACCTGTATTTCAAAGAGTCAGCCTTGTCACACTGTGTCACGCTGAATATCCCCGAGAACTACGTTAAGGGTACACGTGTCTGTGGAGTGCTCAGCCACTTGCACGTTAATTTCACGAGCAGGCTGTTCCGTTGATTGGATCAACTGGAACCCTCGACGTCGTAAGCGACGGAATGCCATCAATCTATCTATCTGTGTGTGTGTGTGTGTGTGTGTGTGTGTGTGTGTGTGTGTGTATGTGTGTGTGCATACGCTGACTTTGCTCTAATACTTTATTTTTATCATATATAAGACGATAAATGTCTAGTAATGATTTAACCGTTGTAATTATTGTTGCTCTTTAAATCTAACAGTTTCTCTTTTAAAGCGATCGGTGTGAACCGTATTCTGTATTTACAGCTGACTCTTGAGATGTTAGACAACCGACACTACAAGGACATCAGCATCTAGATTGGATAAAATTAATCCGGTGTTCTATTTTGACAACCTTTTTTTTTTTTTTTTTTTTTTTT
>NC_068981.1:66197929-66203508 GCF_001194135.2 Octopus bimaculoides
CTCTCTCTCTCTCTCTCTCTCTCTCTCTCTCTCTCTCTCTCTCTCTCTCTTTCAATAAATATGTAAATATATGTAAACACACATAAGTAGTGAACAAACGACATAAAGTGGCACTAAACAATTTGGTTCGAGTTGTATTTAATAACAGGTTGGCATTGTAAGTATATGCAAACATACAACGCGTATACATATACATACGTAGCTACATACATGCATACATACATGCATGTATATATATACATACATACATGCATACGTATGTATGAGTCCATGTGTGTATGTTGGTATTATAGTGTATACACACACACACACACGATGCTGCTCTTCGTATGTGAATGGTATATCAGAAGAAAAGCAACTCTGTTTTTATCAATCATCTGTTCAAACATCTTTCTTTCTTTTTTCTTTCTTTCTTTCTCTCTCTCTCTCTCTCTCTCTCTCTTTCTCTCTCTCTCTCTCTCTCTCTCTCTCTCTCTCTCTCTCTCTCTCTCTCTCTCTCTCTCTCTCTCTCTCTCTCTCTCTTTATATGTATGTGTGTGTATAAAAGTTTCAGTATGTAGATATCTTCATCCGTGTGCGCAAGCGTCCGCCAATAGGTTTTCATGCGTGCTTGTGTGTATGTAAGAGAAGACACACTAATCAAAATATGGAAATTGATATCTGTTTTTAATTTGGAAAAATAATTTCTAAATGATAACAGTATAAGGGAGGACTCCATTACCCTCAGTACTTGACTCTGGACTCTGTATTTTTACGAACATTTTCTTTCCTTTGCTTCTACATTAAATGTTACTTCGTGTATGCCTTCCTCAGAATGAAATCTGCGTTCTATGATGCCTTCAATAAAGATCTTTTTGTTGAAATTCTATTCTCTCGCGAGCAGTAAATGTTAGTAAGTGATTTGATTACTTGAAGTAAGTTTTGGTACCTTTTCAACAGGGCGTACATTGTACATCTGGAAGGAAGTCGAGACAGACAAACAATGATTTTAAATAATATAGTGATGTGACAAAGTATATGCTGTAAGATATTAACAATGTACTGGATACGAGAAGGCGACAACTAGGAATCAAAACCAAATGGACAAGTACTAGTTTTATGCTGCGTTACCAATTATTCGTTAAGGAAAAAGAATCATAGGACGTATATTTTACGAAAATGAAAATGCAATTGTGCAATGTTAAAAGCACGCTAGCTAATCAGGATGGTAAACCGAGAAGAGCGCCAACAGAGAAAAGAAACTAGTTTTTTGCCATAGTTTTAAAGGCCATATTTATTGGCTTTTCATATAAAGTCCTTTTTTTTTGTGTTCTCTCTCTCAAAGATGTTTTGTATCTCCACAGGTGAAAGTTGAACTCAAATTGAGAGCTAACGAAATGCTCGGGAATTTTGCAGAACATTTTACGTTAATGACCTACATATCTTTCACATGCTTACTTGCAAGTAGGAGTATTCAGTCGCCAATAATTAGATGTGTCGTCTACGAAATCAACTCAGACGTTGCTGAGTGAATGTAAACTACTCTCAAAATAAAGATTATGAAAGTAAACCATATTAATACATAAAAATAATTGATAACCTAATACAACAAAAAAGCAAGTTCTCAATATACACACAACACGTAGTAGTTCTCTTCCTTCCATTAAAAGGGACAGAAGTAGACACAACTTATTCAGTTTCAGTTTTTTTAGACTTCTGTTTAGTTTTTTTCTTTCTATTAACATATCAAAGTATAACGACCAAGAAAAATAAAGAATCATTTTAATAGCGAAATAAATGGAAAAATAATTGACATTAACTAAATCCCAGATGTTGAATTTTATTCATACCTGATTTAACTTCAATACACAGTTCAGTTACTAAATCTCGTCTGGAGTTTAATATTAAAATTTTTGTCATTAGATATTCTGACACGTCTTGTTAATTAAAACATAAATATAAACCATAAATATTTTTCCTAGTTAGTTTTAAATTATTTTCTTATTTTAAGAAATTTAATTATCAGTAGTGCAGCCTAGAATATTCCTACAATTTTTAGATAATGATAGTATGATGGAGGTTCCCATTACTCACTGTACTCAGCTCCGGAGTCAATATTTTAACGTGAGTAGAAGGAGAATTCCCTTTTTAATACGACACCAATGTATAGCAGGCCACGTTCACATTAGACCATTTTTGATATCGCGTAAGATGCGCGTTCGTTTTAAAAACATCAATGTCTCAGAAAGTCAGATGTGTCTTGTAAACAGATTCCGAGGTTTAGGTTCCTGGTAAGTGGTGGTGCTTCAATGTCCTCTGAAATGAACTGCAATCATGTTTCTAACAGAAAAAAAGCGCTTCCCGGATTTATTAGCGATTATTTTATAAAAATAACAATGCATAACAGTAGTGCTTACTTCATATAAAATGACACTGGTTAGGAAGAAAATTAAGTAAAATCTCTTGTCCATGTACAGAAACCAACTTGCACGCGATTGTATATCAAAGTTGAATTCGCCAGTTCCACTGCATTTTACCTGAAGCCAATGACCACTTACTAAGCTATGCAAATAACTATAATCACTGATCGGAAAAAAATTATAAATTGAAATTATAAACAATGCCAGCAAATTGCTTAGGTTTAAAAGTCCGGGTATTTCTGGCTGACGAGGCGCATGCCGAAACACCTGTGTTCCAGTATCCCTTGCACCAATAAACCGAGTGTGTTATGAACATACACATACTGTAATCGTAGGAAGGGGTTGTTTTGTGACGTACACAACAGCGATAAGCATATTTTGCGTTTGAATCAGTCGGACCGTATTAAGAATAAATATACAACTCATCGCTTCATAACTCTCTGTACACAGTACAAATAACAATTATGATATGATATAATATAAAATATATTGGTTAATAGCTGATTTCAAATAACATTATATTTTAGATTATCTCCAATTTAGTTGTAATCTATATAGATATGAGACAAAACTTCCATAATAGAATCGTTTGCTAAGTTTTGTGCTAAATACTACTTTAACATATCAATAAATAAAAAAGTTATAATCGTTTTATAAAACCAGTCTAAATTCACGATTATTATTCAATTGAAATACATAGCGGGGTGTATTTTAGATGGAAATTTTATAGCGAAAGTTTTGAAGTTTTTCTTAATTGGAGGTATTTTATGCACTTGGTCACTTTACTTCAACAATGTTCAAATGTTGAGCATCACAATCCCTGATGAACTCATGGAAACTTCACATATGCAACATAGCTAAAAGTTGTACTCTAAACTATTCGCCTTGAAAATATTTCAATCTTGATCAGCTGCTGATTCTGTACAAAATTGAAGAGCCACACTGGAGTACTGCTCACATATTAGTACATACATACACACACACACACACACACACACACACACACACACACACACACACACACACACACATATATATATCTTATTGTACACATAAACTGGTGGAAGTCAATCAACCAAGGAAGCACTGCATAGTCGTTGGATTTGCTCGAAATAGCAGTCAATACTTTCCTCATGTTGCTTTAATATATTTTAGACACATTGGATAATATATTTAGTTTCAGATCTATTATGTCTGAAAATGAGATAGTCACAGCTGAAATGCCTTCGCTCGTAAGTATGTTCAATCAGGGTTATCCTGGAGCAAAATGACAGCACAACAAAATAAAAACTCACTGATCAACGCACTACTACAAACACACAGATGTACTGTTTATTCTTTCTTGTTATATTGTTACAATAACGGCATCTGTTCCTTTGAACTACAAAGCTGTATGCCTACTCTAACTTCCTGTACACAATACACCCATCTCTCTCCCACCTCTTGTCATTGCTACAATGTCTAACATCGCAAATGCCGCAGAAACAATCCCACCAGCCTCTCGTCCTCAGAACTACACCTCACACCACAAGACATACAAATTGTCCCTGACACACTGAACTTTAGTTGTTAGAACTTAACATCACCAACATAGGTCTCACCGATCTGAGACAGCCCCTTGTAAGGAGCGTTGTGCTTCTACTTTAACTAATACATGCACAAACAAGTTATAGTTAAATTTCCCGACCCACTCTACACAATAGACTAATTCTTATGAAGTATTTCATTGGTTGAATTGAGTACAGGTTAGAAATGTTCCGTATTTTATTGACATCAAGCAGATGAGTCGCAAAGACCTTCTCAGTGGCATTTGGAGACAAAATGTCGATTGGTGAAAGTAAATTTTTCATCTAGCACTTTCTGTCACATTGCTATGGTTTTATATGAAATAGCATAAAACACGAGAACTATGCAGTCATTTTTATGTTTTTATGTTAATATTATTAAAAATGATCTAAAGTTTGAAATTAATCAGTCTCACTAATGTTTTTTTCAAAATTCATTTTAAAATTAAATTATTCTATATAGTTGCTCAACCTAATCTAATAAAGGAATCCAATTTCGATTTATAATCTCTTTACAGTCTGAGACTTAAATCTCAGTATAAGGTAGCATGTCCATTATAAAAGCAGGTAGTCTATGACTACAACTTTGATTAGATAATGAAGCATGACTGTGTGGTAAGAAGATTGCTTTCCAACTACATGATTCCGGGTTCAGTCCCACTGCATGGCACGTTGGACAAGTGTTTTCTATTTTAGCCTCGAATCAACCAATGCCTTCTTAGTGGATTTGGTAGACGGAAACGCTGTATGTGTGTGTTTGTGTTTGTTCCCCATTACTGCTTGGCAACCAGTGTTAGTGTGTTTACATCCCCGTACCGTTAGAATAAATAGAATAAGTACCCGGCTTAAAAAATTAAAAAGTACTGGGGTTGGTTCATTCGACTAAAAGATCTTCAAGGCGGTGCTCCAGCATGGCTGTAATCTAATGACTGATCTAACTGACATGCTGTGAGTATTCTCGATGTATATTCACGGTGGCTGGATATTTAAGTTGCTTCTACAAAATATTAAGTTAAATATCGCTGTGAAGACATAGAATCAGCTCAAATCAAATCTGATCAAAATTATACAAAAGCAGCAGCAGCAGCAGCAGCAGCAACAATAGCAACAAGGTAACTATTCTTTTCAGATATTCGCCCTTTTATGATTATCTTCATCCTGGAGTATTCCATTTTGAAGAATCAAAAGAGTCGACACGGAAACGTTAAGGTATCGTCCCACAGGCACTTCTATGCAATTTAAGCAAACATTCCGTATCAAAAAAGATGAAAAGCAACTAAGACACGAAAATATCGAAGATGTATGTATTAGAATATCTCGTATTTTTCTAAGATTCTTTTTAAATAGATGGAAATGAGAAAAGAATTGATATATTTTTCTGAAGATTCACACAAATAGAGCAAGATGAATGATTCTGGAATTGTATCAATGCCGAGGTGAGAATAAAAAAAAAATGTTCTCACATTTGCGATATATTATGCACAAAACAAAACACTTCATTACACACATACTTATATAGACACGTATATGCATGCAAATCTGTCTGTCTGTATGTCTCTCTCTCTCATACATATATATATATATATATATATATATATATATATATATATATATA
>NC_068981.1:66203607-66205654 GCF_001194135.2 Octopus bimaculoides
ATATATAGGCGCAGGCGTGGTAAACAGCTTGTTTCCTAACCACATGGTTCTGGGTTCAGTCCCTCTGCATGGCACCTTGGGCAAGTGTCTTTTGCGATAGCATCATGCAAACCAAAGCCTTGTGAGTGGATTTGGCAGATGGAAACTGAAAGATGCCTGTTGTATGTGTGTGTTTGTGTGTGTGTGTGTGTGTGTGAGAGAGAGAGAGAGAGAGAGAGGTAACTCTTGTGTGCTACTGATAACATGTAATCCAGTACAAGTGTTGCATGGTTGGGTCGTTAGAGACTAAACTGGCAACACCACTAGGCTTGCTTGGTGGAGAGGGTGATTGTTGATCACACTGCGGAATGAAAAATTAAACTTTTAGGTTTGCTCTTAAAACTTCATTAGTATCGTCCATTGCAGAATTTCCATGTGGTATATCTGAACGAACCATGTCATGCCGTATAAAACTGACAAAAGGTAGATTTCTTAGCGTTGTCAGTATTTATGCAACAACAATGTCTCATTCTGATGAAACTGTTGGACAGTTTTTTGACGATCTAGCACAATTATTGAGGAAAGTACCAATTTCTGACAAGCTGGTCATATTGGGAGATTTCAACGTAAGAGTTGGGAATGACTACGTTTCATGGTCTGTCTGAAGCCGACACGTGATTGAAAAATGTAATGAAAATGGAGTAGCTCTTTTGACATTTTGTACTGAGAATAATCTGATGGTTACCAACACTCTGTTTAAGCAGAAAAATAAATATAAAACCACCTGGATGCACCCAATATCTAAGGACTGGCATCTCATGGATTATATTTTGATCAGAAAGAGTGATATGAAAGATGTTTCTAGTGTTCGGGCCACGAGAGGAGCAGAGAGCTGGACTGACCATCGGCTAGTGCGTGGAAAAATAAATTTTTCGATAATGCCTAAAAGTCAACAGTCTGATCCTAAGGTACCCAAAAAGTTAAACGTTGCAAACTTCAAATTACCAAGCAACTTGCAAAGATTCCACGATGCTATAGAAAGTATCATTCTTGACCCAAACAATTTATGGGAAGATTTCAAAACAAAACTATTTCAGGCTGAAAGTTTGTGGGTGGGATTTAAATTTCATAAATCCAATGACTGATTCTCAGACAAATCAGCAGAAATTCATGATCTACTTTTAGAAAAACAAAACTTAGGCAACACACTTCTTTCTCAGTCCTTGAACCCCAACTCAAATGAAGTTGAAAGGGAAAGTGCAGACTGCTCTAAGGAAAATTAAACAGGAATGGTAGGATGAGAGGGCAAAAGGAGCGCAAGAAGCAGCTAATAGAAATGATGTCAAGGGTTTGTACTCTTATGTTAAGGAGGTATATTGCCCATAAGCTCCAGTGATGACAGCAAATGGAAGTTTGCTTCTGACTGACACTGCTTCTATTCATAAGCGGTGAGCAGAGCATTTTTCTGCACTTTTCAACAGACCATCATCTGCTGACATGAGGATGATCGAAAATATCGAACACCTTCCAGTTATAGAGGAGATGGCATTTGAACCAACTCTAAATGACATTTATTTAGCTGTGAATAAGCTGAATAACAATGTGTCTCCAGGGTCTGAGAAAGTGCCTCAAGACTGGATTGATGCCATTTTAGTTTCCTTGTATAAATCGGGTCCAAAGGATCTGTGTGATAATTTTCGTGAGATTTCGCTTTTGTCTGTGGTTGGAAAGGAAATTGCCTGCATTCTATTAGAATAAGCAGAGATGGCTTTCTTGAGGGGATAAATTTTAAACATTATTAAGATTAAAATAAAAATTATCCCCTCAAAAAAGCCATCCCAACTCATTCTTTCAAATATATATGTGTGTGTGTGTACATACATACACACATGCATACACACACACACACACACATATACATATATATATATACATATATATATATACACACATGTATATATATATACATATATATACACACATATATATACATATATATATACATGTAAACATATATACATATATACATATGTATGCATATATATATATATATATATATATATATATA
>NC_068981.1:66205899-66209065 GCF_001194135.2 Octopus bimaculoides
ATATATATATATATATATATATATATATATATACGTATCTACATATATGCATATATATACATACATATATATATATATATATATATATAAGTATATAAACGAACACACATACTTTAATGCGATCATATTAACAGTCTTGAATATTTTTTTGTATCAGACATTTTTTTTTTTCAACTATCAATAAATCCTGCTTCTCGCTACCATTCCTTCACGGCTTAGATGTTTCAAGGATTTTCCATATGGCCTTGTAATTAGATGCTGTTTGTTTCAAGTACCAAACATAAATATAAATGGAAATCTTAATCATAGACGCCTTTGTATATATCTGAAACTAAATAGCTTGGTGTAATAACTTGTAATTTTCGCTCAATCATTTGCAATATATATATTTATTGTGCTGCCTTGTTTGACATTTAAATGCTCAACTTGTGCTTGGTATATGATAGCTTTGCGTTGTAAGATCCGTTAAGTGGGCAAGCATTAATGTTTCTGCTAGAAGAACATTTTCCAGGCGTAATGGAGGACTTGCGTAATGTGATATTATTCGTGTTAGTTGTACAACTATGTCTTAATTTAAAGGGATGACTGTCGAATAATTCCCTATATTTATTGTTAAAAGAGAAATGGTTGTCTAGCTTCATCATGGATATGACAAAGGCGTTTGAAAGAAAAACTAAATATGAGAACAATAAAGGAATCCTCAACGAATAGTAAAACAAAAGCAAAAAAAAATAGTTATTGCACAGTTGGAGTGGTTATAGCTGTACATTGTTTGATGTGGTCGCTGCAGGGATGACAGAAGAAAAAAGTATACTACAGTGTCAACCAGACACACACAGTAAGATTATTTTAAAACTAAAGACTAACCAGACATGCGGAGGTGATGCCAGAGGCTTTATATACATGTATGTGTGCGTGTGTATATGCATCCATCCATCCATCCATCCATCCATCCATCCATGCATACATACGTACATAGAGTCTTTTATCTAAAAATTCCAAGACAGTTTTAGATTACTAATCCAAACATATTTTCTTTCCAAAATGTAAATTTAGGTTTTTCCCCACTGGTTGAGAATATATTTATCTAAACAAGATACACACTAAATATAATTCGGATAAACGTTTAGCATTGAATTACTATTATATCTACTTTGTAAATCAATACCATCCAAGCTGAGATGTTGTTTTCCGAGGCATGCAACTGAGATGCTGCCAATAAATGATGGCACTCATATTAGTACAATGCCACACATTTTTGTAGAAGAAGGAGTAAACTAGACCACTGTACATTACATAACTCGTGCTTGATTCGTCTTTTTATTAGAAGAGATATGAAAGAGAAGATTTACTTTGTTAGGATTCGAAATCAAAATATAACGTTGCGGAAACGGCGGAACTAAATACTATAAGGTAATTAATCTGGCACTCGATCGTTTCTACTACCCTGTATCCGGTTTGTTAAGTCATTTAGTGCAATTGGTCAAACGGATCATGTATTACAGAGACACTCGAAACAGATACGGCTTTACTTTATGCAGAGCTAAGAAACGAACTTGTGTTTCTTACAAATGAGATTTTATGGCTTGTCTGTTTCCCGATTAATTAGATTCGTGTATAGATTGTGTCCTTTCCTGAAGTTGCAAATATAAAGACTAAAAAGTATTATTGAAATAGAGTCTCGAGCGCCTTCGAGTAAAAGATAAGCTCCCGGAAAGACAAAACTGCAATACAATCTTACTACGTAATGAAAACTAATTTATTTCGCATAAGCCATTAACGATCATGAGGATTCATAACTATTCTAACATAAAATATTCTCCTTCCAGGTAATAGGGAATTTTGTGTAACTAGTCAAAACGAAAGCAATATATTATTCCCATTGGCACAAAGTAAAAATTTCGTGTTAAGGGATACGTGATGGATTTGTTCCAGTGCATTACTCATTACGTTATTAATTTCACAAAGCTGCAATGTAGAATCCACGGAATTTGTAATTAGAAACATAATGTAATGTAACTAAATACTGCAAGACATTTGGATAAGTATATCTATGCAGTTAAGAGTTTAATTTCGTAACTACGCGATTTCAGGTTCGATATCACTGCGGAGCAGCTTGAGAGATATCTTCTACTATAATCTCGGCTCAGTCAAAGACTTGTGAATGGAATTTTGTAGACAGTAACCATGTGGAAGTTTGTTTGAAAGACCGTTCATGTTCTTTGGGGACTATTTAATTCGTAACTCGTTTTAACACAAACATCTGACCCTTCATCGATTTTGATGGAATCATCCCCGTTGCAAGCTTTCGAACTCAGTTTCCTTTTCTCCAGACGCTGATTTCCTCCTGTGAGAAAGTACTAAAATAAAACAACGGAACTCTACTCAAACTTAAACTCCTAAAATCTCGTTCTGTTCATGAAGCAATCGTTAATTGTTCAGAGATCTTGCAGTTTACCGCAGCAATCTTTCTTTTCGTACAGGCTTGGGATAAAACAGACTGAGATTAAATTCCTGACCTTTCACCCCACTCTGATATCAAAATAGGCTAATAAAACACTCGTTAATTGTTCAGAGATTCTGAAGAGCACGGCAGCAATCTCTATCAGTTATTCGTAACAGCCTGAGGTGAAATAGTCTAGGATGGCGAGAGAATAGAGTTTTTCTTTGACACAGACTGTTACTGCCAGCAACAGGATATGAACTAGTAACCTGCAGTTTCGTTATGAAATAACTTGATCGATTAAATTTGCTACGACTGCTTGAAGCAATATAGTGAAGTACTTGAAATGCATTATCTGAATATTTCAGGGATGGTCCTCAATATAAACAATATTTTCACAAGTGAAAGCAGAACGCATAATAACAGAATAAGTATTCTAAGCATTATAGAAAAGAAAATCAATATCAACTAGTTTCAAATCATTATTGTCAATGTCAGCCAACATGTGTGCGCGCGCGCATGTGTGTGAGTGTGTGTATATATGTAAATATGGCAGACATAGATGTGTGTGTATTTATATAAATGTATGCATTCCATGTATACATACACTCGTCCACGTATATTTATGTTGGTGCGTGTGTATACGTGGTGTGTGTGTGTTTGTATAATGTATATATATATATATATATATATATATATATATATATATATATATATATATAT
>NC_068981.1:66209396-66211896 GCF_001194135.2 Octopus bimaculoides
ACCTCGTGGGCATCGGTACCATTTTCCTCTTTCTCCGTTCTTCCATTCTCCGAACTTTCCATCTTTCCGACGAAGGGCTACGCCCGAAACGTCATACACTCTCTATTTCCTTTCCTGAGCGTCCAATAATACTATCCATATCACGTCCTCACTTTGTTGTTTTTTTGTTTTTTTGTTATTGTTTTTTTTAACTATATATATATATATACAGGGTGTCCACAAAGTCTGGGTACATGGGGATTAACACATACTTTAAGAAATTATTATTTCTTATATTTAATTGTTTTATGTTATGATTTTATTTACTCCAGGTACCCAAACTTTGTGGAAACCCTGTATATATATTCAGACATATATGCACATGCACTTGTGCCATTCTTCGCACAAGTTTCTTTATGCACTGCTTCCTTCCTGTCTTTTTGGGTCCGATGACAAATCGACGGAGTCTTTGAGTGAAACGAATAGATTAAAGGTGTCAGATCAGGATATACGAAGGAAGCTGCAGTACCTTAAAATTCAGTTTCTAAAGGATTTCTACTGTACGAGTTGCAGTGTGAGGACGGGCTTCCTTGTGTAGTAATACAACGCCTTTCGATTATGGCCCGCGAGGTTGGTTTCGAATCTTGTTATAACGAACACTGTTTACTGTTGAGCACAAATCATGATAAGACCACGGTATTGGCTCTTTCGATACCAAACAAACTACCATCCTTTCTTTAAATGTCGTTTGAATTTTCAACTATTTTTTTTTCTGTCGGACAATTCTAGATATTTCTAATCTATCCTCTGGAGTTTACTTTAGTTTCGTTAGAGTGAAGATATTTTTTCCCAAGGTACCATCTTCGTTACCATAGCGCTTGCAGATTTCAATATAATTTTATTTGCGCGATTTTATGGACATAATGGAGGAGGTACCTGAAGACTCTACCTTCACGATCTTTACAGAAACTACTGGCAGCGAAAATGGATTGAAAATGGATGTGATTTTGTGAGTTGATTAGGGATCTGTCTTGTACCAACTTCAATAATGCTTTGTCTGTTGTGAATGATTTTTATAGGTAGAGCAAAGACCAATTTGCATATTATTTGTCACATTATCAATAGTCATTTCTGTGCTAAACAGAATCATGTCTCAGATTTGTTCAATGTTGTCACCAAGAAAGGACGTATTGTTGCCGGCTCTTTCATGGCACATGAATCTTGTGCAATAAATTTTAGCCATGATGTACCAATAATATCATACCTGAATGTTTTTTGTATAAAAAAATAGTTTCATTGCATTGCTAGAAACTCTATTTGTATTGTTCTGGATGTTGATTTTTGTAGGGAGTTGTTTTCTAGGCCTTCTTTTAATTTCTTGCCATCTATTATTACCATCTTATCGTTCACATACATTATGCATATTGTTTAGCTTATTTTCTCACACTATTTTATTTTCACTCGAGGTTACGTAGAATACAGCAAAAATGGCCTTAATAGAGAAACTAAAAGTACTCTAGTTTTGCTTATACAATTTGTGGACAGCAAAAAATAACATCTGTTGTACATGACATTAAGAATTTCTTCAGTATGTCATCTGATATAGCGGGGGGTTTTATTCTTGGGTAATTTTATATATTATCTAATTCAATTTTTATTGTTTCTATTGTTGGATTGTAGGTAGTTTCTACGTCTAAAGTGGAGATATTGCCTACTTCGTCAGTTTTTTAAAGATTGCCAAGAGCCTTCTGGATGAATGTACACTGTATCTCTCCGGTGAGTATTGCATCCATAGTGTTATCTCTTTGTTTTACGAACTTGTACGTTGGTGAATTTATTTGAGAAAATATTACTAATCAACAACGGATATTCTAAAAAATAGAGCAAGTCTTTCAACAATACAGAAACAAATGCAGTTCAATTAATATATCAGTGTGTGTGTGTGTGTGTGTGTGTGTGTGTGTGTGTGTGTGTGTGTGTGTGCGTGCGCACATGAGAGGCGGAGTGGGTAAGAAGTTGATAAAAATGTTTCACACATGTAGGAAGCAAACCACTGGCCATTGAAGAAATTATTTATTCATTTATTTATATTAGCTTTCTGGTATTTTAAAAGTTATCTCAGTTGTACAACAACGGAAAATTTGTGATTCCTCCATTACTAATGCAGTCAATAATCGTAAATCAAACGCAGCGACAGTTTTTTCTTTTTTAATATAGAAATTCGAAATTTTATAGAAGGAGATGATAATGTAGAAGAGATAAATAGAGATTGAGAAAGAGACAATGAAAGAAAGAGATGAAGAAAAACAGACAATGAACAGAAGATGAGATACAAACAGGAAGACAGACTAAAAAATTAATCTACCAGGGGAAAGCGTTCACGGAAAATTAAGCAGAATAGTGCAGATTATTAATCAAAGAACAGCAACAGCAGCAACAGTAGCAGCAGTAACGATCAGTACTGAAGTTGAACAATAAAAACGGAAAGAAAATTTAAAAAAGGAACATGAATATTATGTAA
>NC_068981.1:66215327-66216100 GCF_001194135.2 Octopus bimaculoides
ATATATATATATATATATATATACAGAGAGAGAGAGAGAGAGAGAGAGAGAGAGAGAGGAATAATTGGTCCAGCTAAACTAACATTTACACGACCTGTCATCGACTGAAGTTGTTCATCGAGGGCTCCCAAATTAGGAAGAATATAGTCTTCACTCTATTCAATGCATAATCAAAATAATATGTACATGAATCTGTTGGTGTTTACGTCATAAGTATGAAAGATTTTGAGTTGCTCGATGCTGTGCTGAAAAAAAATTTGAATTAAAATTTATAACGGCTACATGAACCCAGTCTATCGTGTATGAGTGTAGTTATATAAAGCGACACGCACATATATATTGCTGGTTACACAGAGAAAAACGTGCCTCATAGCTATTCAGACAGGACTGTAGTGATTTGTCTAATTACCATAATAGAGCGAGCGTTGGGAACACGAATGTATAAAATATAGGATGTTCTACAGAAGTGGGGTAGATAGATATGTAAAGTACATTTACAACCTTGTAATTTTAGTAAACACATAATATTGCTGTGAAAAGTAGACACTGTTATTAAGCTTTCTCAACCTATAGTCAGAAAAAAAACCTATATATCCTATTTCTGCTTTTTCACAACGGTCTTGTAAATTTATTTTTTTACGTTTCTACCTACCTCATTGCAGTGTTAATGCGTGTATATATACGTTAAAGAATATATATTGATATACATAATACACAAATACACACACACACACACATATATATATATATATATATGTGTGTGTGTGTGTGTG
>NC_068981.1:66216513-66217825 GCF_001194135.2 Octopus bimaculoides
TATATATATAGGTAGATAGATATAACGTCGATATTAAGTTTCATGTGCTATGTTATAAATTGGGGTTTAAATTAGAGGTGCTAAACAAAGAAGAAAATATGCAAGTTTAGTGACAAATAACCGTATATTCGACTAGTTCGTGGTACGTTATTCCAGTAATTCAGCAAGTATTTCCTTAAGTGTGAGCATTTATTGAATATCCCTGATTTCGCATTTATATAGACAAACAATTTATTGAGATTCATAAGAATGAAGTGAAGCTTCTATTTGTTTTGTGTGGTTGTACATAATTCACAGATTTCAGTTCAATTTCTGTTTGGTTTATATCATTCAAGGATTTTCTATAATATATCAAATACAGTAATACATAATTTAATCTGCAGATACAATTAGATGTTTTAGTTTTGTTCCTATTTTCTGTCTTCACAGGGAAAGAAGTATGGGTCATAATTAGATTTTGATCAAATTTTACCTTCTAAATTCTAACACAATGCTTGCGTTCGGTATCAGAATTTGGCTTTGTGGAAGTGATTTCAGCTTCATAAATAACTGCTTCAGAGAATATGACACTGCCGTTCAGATTATTTTTTATATTTACAAGGTTGCAGATGGCACAACCGGTGTGCATGTCTGCTAATCATCAGCCACTAAATGCCAAGCCCGCCACACACTCGTCCTTTCCACATAAGTTATAGAGCAGGCGCTCCAGTCTGGTCAAATGGAAACTGGGGCAAGACAATACAGTCAGGCGGTAAACGATAACAGAGGTGATAAAAATATTTGCCGCTTCTTTCCGACTTTTCAGGAATAGCTTCCTCTCGGCACATTTCTGGGTGAGATTGACCACTCTACTCATCTTCGTTCAGGCGAGGAAAGTTTTTTCTAAAATAGTTTTATGAAGAAATTTACTCAACTATCCAATGTCTTTTCAGTAAAAGATAACTCTTTAAATCAGTTTATATAAGCACTCTGACGGGGGATGTTTTTGGGAAGAGTTCGGCAAAACCCTCCTCATTCGTCAAAATGTTTTTTTTTTTTTTTTGCTGATTACCTCTTCAATCAAATTGATGTTCCTCTTCTCAAGAACAACATCAGCAATGCTGATGATAATAATAATAATAATAACAATAATAATAATAATAATAATAATAATAATAATAATAATAATAATAATAATAATAATAATAATATCATCTCTGGCTGTCCAGTCCTAGCTAAATCTAAATACACACACACGTGTGTGTGTGTGTGTGTGTATACATACATACATACATACATACATACATACATATATATATATATATATATATAT
>NC_068981.1:66218129-66222731 GCF_001194135.2 Octopus bimaculoides
ATATATATATATATATATATATATATATATATATACACACATATATATATACATACATATATATATACATATACATACACATATATATACATATAGATATAGATACACATACATATATATATATACATACATATATTTATATATACATATATGCATACATATATATATACGACGGGCTTCTTTCAGTTTCCGTCTACCAAATTCACTCAAAGTTTTTGTCAGCCCGAGGCCATAGTACAAGGCACTTGCTCAAGGTGCCACGCAGTGGGACTGAATCCGGAACCATGTGGTTGGGAAGCAAGCTTCTTTCCACGCAGCTACGCCTGCGCTTTATGTATGTATGTATGTATGTATGTATGTATGTATGTATGTATGTATGTATCACTCTCTCTCTCTTTCTATATATATATATATATATATATAAAGAGAGAGAGAGAGAGAGAGAGAGATAGAGAGAGAGAGAGAGACAGACAGACAGAGGGAGAGAGAGAAATAGAGAGACATAACCGAGTAAGTAGTTGTATCCACTGGGCAATATTCCAACACTACAACATAAAAACTAACAAGAAATCGTATAAACGTGCGCCAAACAAGGTACACAACAACGAACAGGCAACAATTATTTGGGATATTCCTGACAAAGAAATCAAAGCTAATCAGACAGACATAATAATCAGGAATTGGAAAAAAAGAAAAACATCTGTTTAGTTGTAGACATTGTAATCCCTTCTGAGCAAAATATTTCTCAAAATGAAGTGGAGAAACTACCAAAATAGAAAAATCTCGAAACTGGGGTATTCAAGATGTGGAGCATGACGGTAAAAATCAACACCAGTAATAACTAGAGCATTGAACTAAAAAAACGTATGAACAAAAACGTAGAAGTCATACCTGAGCTCCCAGCACCACACACTATACAAAAAATTGCCCTACTAGAGTAATGAACACTAATCAAAGGCTGTGATAGAAAATGAGGATTACAAGATCATGTAGGTTTTCCATATGAAGACTGACCATGCTATTGAAGCAACAAGACCGGATATGATCAGAGGACAGAATAAACAAACACTGAAAGATCATAGATTTCGCAGTTCCCTATGATATCAGAGTCGATACCAAAGAAATTGAAAAGGAATTAGAAATACCAGGATCTAGCGAGAGAACTAAAGAGACTGCGGAAGACCGAAACAACAATTATTCCTGTAGTAATCGGTACACATGGCATCACACTCAAAATGCTACCTAGAAGACTGAAAGAGATTGGAATTGAAGCTCGCACTATCGATTTGTACATCCTATATTCAGCAAGAACCATAACTAAGATTCTTGAGATTTGCGGTGACTTGCTAACTAAATTAGCATGCACTAGTGCAATAATAACAACAACAACAGCAACAATAATTATAATAATGCTTGGGAATTTTGGCACAAGGCCAGTAATTTGAGGGGAGGGCGCAAGTTGATTTCATCGACCGAAGTAGTTTATCGACTCTGAAAGGATGAAAGGCAAAAATCGACCTCAGCAAAATTTGAACTCAGAACGTAAAGGACGGAATAAATGCCGCTAAGCATTCTATCCGGCGTGCTAGCCATTCTGCCAACTCACCGCCTTACTACAACAACAATATCTACTACTACTACTACTACTACTACTACTACTACTACTACTACTACTAATAATAATAATAATAATAATAATAATAATAATAATAATCCTTTCTACTATAGGTACAAGGCATGAAATTTTGGGGGAAGGGTACCAGTCGATTAGATCGACCCTCGTACGCAACTAGTACTTAATTTATCGACCTCGAAAGGATAAAAGACAAAATGGACTTCGGCGGAATTTGAACTCAGAATGTCAAGGCGGACGAAATGCCGCTAAGCATTTTGTCCGACATGCTAATGATTCTGCCAGCAATGATAATATTTGTTTCAAATCTTGTCACAAGGCCAGTAATTTTCGGAGAAGAAGTTAGTCAATTACATCGGCCCCGATTATTGGGCCCGTACTTGATTTTATCGATCCTGTAAGGACTAAAGGTAAAGTCGACTTCAGCAGAATTTGAACTCAGAGCGTAAAGAGTCAGAGGAAAGGTAACTAAGATTTTTGTTCGGAAAAAATCGATATACCAATGAAAATTTGGAAAGTCCTCTCTACGTTTTATATCCGGCAAGATTCGACAGAAAATGTGTAAGTCAGCGTGAAAACCAAAAATGACTTACAATTTCTGGCCAAAAAATAGAAATGGAAAGTTTGATTTTATCTGTACAGGATTAATAGCCAAACTACAAATAAATAAATAAGTAAATGAATAAATAAATAAACAAATAGATAGATAGATAGATAGATAGATAGATAGATAGATAGATAGATAGATAGATAGATAGATAATGAAATACGAGGCTAACATTTACTGCGTACTATGAAATCTACCAAATGAAATACTTCATCACATTTTTTTCTGGTTCCCCTGTTCCAGCAAATATAGAATGCATTGTATTTATATATGATCAGGCAGGTAGGTACTTTTAAATAACAAAAGGATGTATATATATATATATATATATATACATATATATATATATATATGTCTGTATTTGTGTATCTGTGTTCGTCTCCCCACCATCGCTTGACAACCGATGTAGGTGTGTTTACGTTCCCGTAACTTAGCGGTTCGGCAAAAGAGACCGATAGTATAAGTATTAGGCTTAGAAAGAATAAGTCCTGGGGTCAATTTATTTGACTAAAAGGCGGCGCTCCAGTATGGCTGCAATCAAATGACTGAAACAAGTAAAAGCGTAAAAGAGTAAAGAGTATACATACATACATACATACATACATACATACATACATACATGCATGCATATGTGTGTGTGTGTGTGTGTGTGTGTGTGTATACATATATATATATATATATAAACAAGGGTTCAAAAATAAGTTGAGCCAATGATTGAGCGTCTCTGTAATCGATCAATTCTCAAGTAATGGAAGCTAAATCTACGTCAAGTCACACCCCATCGTCTTAGAAAATCTAAATAATACATTAGTTACTAAGGTCCTATGTGCCCAATGCCCGAAGAAGAAAGGTTGGTGAGGGCTGAAATACCTTTAATCATAGGCCTGCTCGATCATGGCTGGGACAAAACAATAGAAATAACAACACTATTAGGCAGGTAAAAATAATAATAAAATAGCCGTGCTAGACACAGACCACAAGGCACACAAAACAATTTCAATTCAGTAGCACATCACACAGTACATTTTAGCAGAATAATGTTCTCAGTACTACTTTAACAACGATCCACGCAGAACACATCCGACACAAGCAGCACCTAATAAACTAACACAACTTACACAACCTATATTGTACACAATAAGCAAACGAAATACTAAAATAACACCAGAAACAACGAAATAAATGTTACACCACAGCCACTTACATATAACGTATATGCACCTTTCTACTCTTCTAGAAAGACAGTATTACATACACCTCGCAAAATCAGACATGCACCGGTGTTGCAGTAAAAGCTCGCATATAAATACTGAAATAGAATTAGTTTGTGTGTATGTGTGTGTATTGTATATATATATATATAAACAAAGACATACATATGGGTGTGGGACAAAATAATGGAAGTACCTTAAAATTTCAAACAAATCTATTTTAATATGGACTAGGACCGCCTTTGGCAGTAATTACAGCTTGAATTCTACGAGGTAATGACCCGTACAAAGTTTGAATTGTTTCCAAAGGAATTTTTGTCCATTCTTCAGCTAAGACAGTTTCCAGTTCTTGTAGTGATGATGGGGGAGGATATCGACTCCTTACTTGTTTTTCTAAAATGCACCATAAATGTTCAATAATATTGAGATCTGGGGACTATGGTGGCCAGATAAGATGTACAGCTTCACTAGAATATTCCTCGTGCCATTCAGTAACAACTTTATCTGTGTGAATTAGTGCATTATCATCCTGAAAGATTGCGTTTCCCTCCGGAAACAGTTCCGCAACCATAGGATGAATTTGATCAGATAAAATACTTAAATAGTCTTGACTATTAATTCTGCCATGAAGGGAAACCATTGGACCGGTGGATTTCCAAGATATAGCCCCCCCCCCGATCATCACAGCTCCTCCTCCATGTTTAACAGTTGAAAGAAAGCAGTCTGGGTCAAATGGTTCTTTTGGCTGTCACCACACGTATACTCGGCCGATGGTCGGAAATAAGTTAACTGATGACTCGTCAGAGAAAATAACATTTTTCCACTAGTTTAGGGACCAATTCTGTAGGTTTTTACTCCACTCTAAACGCTTTGCAAAGTTTGTTTTTGAAAGTAGTGGTTTTCTGATTGCAGCCCTCCCGTGAACTCCGGCTTTGTGCAGCTACGGCGAACAGTTTTTGTGGAAACTGGGTTTTCGAGGTAGTCATTAAGCTCTGCAGTAATTTTGGGAGCTGTACTTTTGTGATCCTTTCTAACAATTTGTATAAGAGTCCGGCGATCTCTTTCTGAAAGTTTTGGTTTTCTTCTGGAGTTTTGTTTCGACGAGGAGGTTTTTCCCTTCTTTCTCAAAGGCTGTCATTACTTTCGAGACA
>NC_068981.1:66225623-66227260 GCF_001194135.2 Octopus bimaculoides
ATATATATATATATATATATATATATATATATATATATATATATATACACACATATACACACACACACACACACACACACATGTAGATAAATATAGACACAACACGCTATCTTTTGATGCGTCGTTAATCTGTGAATTAAATCCGATGATGAGGTATTTAAGATAGCCAGAATTCGGTTAATTAAAGGAAAAACGTTGTAAAAATGAAACAAGTTTACACATACAACATAAATCAATTTTAGTCACAATACAATACAGATATGAGGAGTAGGAATAGGAGAAACAAGAAGAACAAGTGCAACAGATACAAGAACATCATCATTATCAACAACAGCAATAGTAGCAGCAACAACAACAAAAAAATAGCACTAAGAGGAGCAACAATGACTATGAAGTAAGTAACAATAACTAAAAGTAAAATGAAGCTATGGGACTTTTCAATATGAGAGAACATTTTAAGAGAGTCATTGTTACATATTACTTTGCAATCTGTGTAGGAAAAATATGTTTCGTACCATTGTTATGCATGAGGACAAATGAAGTAACAAATCAATCATCAATGCAGCAAAAATTAAATATAACAATGACTCACACTCACACACACACACGTATGTGTGTGTGTGTATACACATACACACATAAATGTGTGTATGTGTTTGAAGGTGTGTTTATATGCATTATATTGATGAACGGTTGTAGAGCATTAATAGCTTAATTCCATCAGCCCTTACCCCCAAGCTATTCCAAACTATAAAAATATACTTCATCAAACGAAAACACATCTGGATTTTCGATCGACCATTTTGGTTGAAGGTATGCAACGACAAACAACATGGCTAAACGCTCATAAATTCCTGATTAGTCGAAAGAGAATGATCCTTTATGCTCAGAGGCTGAAATAATATATACGTTGCTTTATTAGGCAAATCGTTCTACATAACTGTCATTCAGAAAGTTAGTCGATGCAAGTGTGAAGGCTTAGGCTTAGGATATTTGGCTCACGATCGTAAGGTTGTGAGTTGTGTCCTTCAGAAAGACACTTTATTTCACGTTTCTCCAGCCCAGTCAGTTGCCAAACATGAATTGTACCTGCAATTCAAAGGAACAATCTTGTCGCATTCTGTGTCACGCTGAATCTCCTGAGAACTACGTTAAGGGTACATGTGTCTGTGGAGTGCTCAGCCACGTTAATTTTACCAGCTGCCTGTTCCGTTGATCTGATCAACTGGAACAATCCTCGTTGTAACCAATGGAGAGCCGGGCCATGCAAGTATACACATACATGCATATGAATCTTCAGGCTCATAAGTCTAAAGCTTAATCAGGTTTTCATGTCTTTTAAGCAACTGAGAATACAAAATGAGTACCAGCAACAGCAGCTGGTACTCCTTTTCAGCTGTATCGAATCGAGCAACGTGAAATGAGGAACACAACATACCGTCCGGTTTGGGAATGGAAATCATCAACTTTCGATCGTGAGTTCAACACCTACATCTTTAGGATACACACCTTCACACTTATACAAATACATACATACAAGCATCCGTATATGCACGTGTGTCTACACACACGAACGCACACACACACACACACACACACACACACACACACACACACACACACACACACACACACAC
>NC_068981.1:66227469-66231251 GCF_001194135.2 Octopus bimaculoides
AGTGTGTGTGTGTGTGTGTGTGTGTGTGTGTGTGTGTGTGTGTGTGTGTGTGTGTGTGAGAGAGAGAGAGAGAGAGAGAGAGAGAGAAAGAGAGAGAGAGAGAGAAATCGTTGATAACATGTTTAGAATAAATAGCAGAAAAGCATACATTTCACATATAAGTAAGTATTTAATCTGTGTTACAGTTGTTTCAAAAGAGTACATAATTGGTAAGTCATGTGTTACCCATATTTTCAGAAGAAAAATGAAAAATGGCGACCACGAAAGAATTGCTCTTTCCGGATTATCATTTTTCATTCTTTTCTCCCGAAGATATTGATGGCACTTCAACTTCTAAGCATTTTAAATTCATGATGAAATAAATAACGGTGTTTTATTCCATTGAAACAGTTGTAGAGCATAAATTATGAACTATATTTCAAATTGATGCACTTCTGCATTACATGCACACGCAAACATAAGGACAGACACATGTACATACACACACAACAAACATATACATATACATATATAATTTTAGGTATGACTACGTCTAAAAGAGGGAGAACTCAGTATATGAGTATCCAATGGATTTTTTTATAAGGGTAACTGAAGGAACAACTCTTTCTATACTTGAATATTTGTATATGCGTAACTGTTTGTATGTGCATATTTATAAATACACACCCACATGACTGAAGCTCTGTGTGTGTATGTGTGAAAAGCTTGAAAGTGAAAAGCTTGAAAGGTTGGCAGACTTCAAAGTTTTGGCTTGCCACAATACGAAGTGATTGTCAACCTTTGCTTTGTAAATGTTTACTCCTTGTAAACATGTACTCCACTAAAAAGTATTAAGTAACCCTTCAGTTTAATATTAAATTACTTTTAGATATAACCTGACAACCCTACCTCCCCACCAAAAACATGAATATATATATGTATGAAAAGGTCTGATAAACACAAGCTGCAAAGATGCAATTTGTATTATTTTTCCTTACGCATGTCACTACTATGCACTGTAGTTATTTGCATCCTCTTCAGTGGGTGTTCAAAGTGCAATTGGATGAAGGGCCCCAACGGTTTGTTTACACAAATGAAATGCTTGCGGGTAAACATAATACATAATGTATTATGTGCAAAAATAATGCATTAAAGTTTTCCCCAAGAGAACTGTTGTGATTTAGCGTCCAATTGCTCTTTGAACACGATCTGCAGAGGATGCAAATACACACGAAGGTGAAACGTATGTAGGGAAAAAATTGTATAAACTGTATCGTTGGTTTATCATACTTTCTACTACATTTGCTCTGTATATCATAACCAGCAATACTACAGGAAATACTATACATCCAATTTCACTTTGAACACCCACTGTAGAGGATGCAAATAACTACAGTGCATAGTAGTGGCATACGTAAGGAAAGATAATACAAATTGCATCTTTGCAGCTTGTGTTTATCAGACCTTTTCATACACACACACACACACACACACACACACACACACACACACACACACACACACACACACACACACACACACACACACACACACACACACACACACACACACACATATACAGTTCTATATTTAAGAGATGAGGAATTATGTACGTTATTTACATTTGACGGGTATTTGTCATTTCGTTTGTTGTTAGCACAACGTTTCGGCTGATATACCCTCCAGCCTTCATCAGGTGTCTTGGTGAAATTTCGAACCTGGGTTCTCATTCCTAAAATATTCTTCGATGTTGTTCTTGTTATTATTATTATTATTATTATTATTATTATTATTATTATTATTATTATTATTGTTATTATTATTGTTATTATTCAGGTCACTGCTAGGAATCGAACTTGGAATCTTAGGGTTAGTAGCCCGCGCTCTTAACTCATGGGCAATTATGGAGTAAATTTTAGGGCTTATAAATCTAATATTTTTGTGATACAGACCACAAAGAAATGATCAAGCTCAATAACAATCTAATAAGCAACATCTACCCTCAAAACATACTATCCACTCCAATTATGAAGAAAAGAGAGGATGAAACCAATCAACTGTCCACAGTCTGTCTACCTTATATGAAAGGCCTCTCCGAAAACAACAATAACAACATCGAAAAATACCTTAGGAATGCGAACCCAGGTTCCAAATTTCCCCCAAGACACCTGATGAAGGCTGGAGGGTATATCAGCCGAAATGTTGTGTTAACAACAATCAAGATGAGGACAAATATCCGTCAAATGTAAATAATGTATACATATATATAATTTACAGAGAGAGAGAGAGAGAGAGAGAGGGAGAGAGAGAGAGAGAGAGAGAGAGAGAGAGAGAGAGAGAGAGAGAGAAAGAGAGAGAGAGAGAAATTATAAATTGAAATACGCAGAAAAAGTTATACGTAAAAATCAGAGAAAAGGGAAAAACTGAAAGAAAAGAGAAAAACAACGAAGAATACCAAAGCATTTTAAATTATATATATATATATATATATATATATATATATATGAGAGAAACCAAGTGTCTATTAAGACTCGATGAAATTATTAGCCAACATGATCTAAAAAGAAAGGTCTAACTGTAGCTGGTAAATAAAGATAGCAGGTTCCATGTCAACTGCAGACTAGACAAAGGTACAAATGAATACTCCTGGTCTCCAACTGATCACTACTCACAGAGGACAGGCAGAACAGCGTAGTTAAGCTAAATGATGATGACGACGACGACGATGATGATGATGATGATGATGATGGTGAAGTTGTGGTTGAGGATGATGACGAAAATGATGAAGAAGACGATGTGTTTGGTAATAGCGTTTATGAATGAAAATGGATGACGGGCATGATGTGGAAGAAGAGAATGACGACGCCTATAACAATGATGCGAGTTATTTTGTTTAGGAGGAAGAGTAAAATAATGTTGGATGGAACAAGTGCGGTATATGGCAAAGGCTATGAGGATGACGATGCTGAAGTGAAGCAGAGAAAAGAGGAAACGAGACGCATAGGAAGGAAAGGCCCTAAAAGGATCTTGACACCAACGCACGTGAGAAGAATGGACGGCGTGATTGAGAAGAGTGAGAAGGATAAGTGACATGCCGGCGAAGAGATTGAAGATAAATAACGAAAAAATCTGATGACATGAATGAGAGGGAAGGAAGAGACAGACATGATGAAGAGAGAAGCAGACGACACATACAAAGTGAGTGAGAAGAGAATGAGCGGAGCAGAAGCCGCGAGTGCGAAAAGAGCGGGAGGGACAGATGACGTGAGTGGAACAGACAAGCTGAGTGAAAAGTGACTCACGAGGGACAGATGACGTGAGAGAGCAGAAAAAAAGAGAAGTGAATACATGAGTGAGAAAAAAAAAGTGAGACGGACAGACGATTTGAGTGACGAGAATTGTGGAGGAGGAAATGACGTGAGAAGAGATAGAGGCGAATAGTCAACAAGAGAGAGAGAGAGAGAGAGAGAGAGAGAGAGAGAGAGAGAGAGAGAGAGACGAAAGGGAAAAAACAAATAATAAAAACAGCCCATTTTGACAGGTTGCTGTTAACAGTTTTCCTTACACTTGCCTCAGCTACATCGTTTTATCTTGACACATTATTCAGTGCAGTGACGAGAACTATGCATCGCACGTTCAATACTCATACACACGCTCACACAAATGTATACACACATATAGATCATATATTATCGCTGTACATAAACTTTATATATACATATATATATTTGTATACATATTTGTGTATATAGACATATATGTGTGTATATATATGTATATATATATATATATGTACATATATA
>NC_068981.1:66235042-66237153 GCF_001194135.2 Octopus bimaculoides
TATCAAGAGTTGTGAGCCACGTGTGGCAGCGGGTTGGTTCGGTTCTGTCAGCCAGTCAGTAAGTGGAGAAAAAAAAAATGGTTGACTTGCAGCAACTACTGTAGCATTGGAGTTGTATACAAACACACACACACACGTATATTTATGTGTGTATATTCGTGTATGTGTTTATACACATATATGTATATATTCAAAGAGAGAAGGCGGAGAGAGAGAGAGAGAGAAAAAGAGAGAGTATGTGTTTATATTTATATATAGTGTGTGGGTATATTTATGTTTGAATATATGTGTGTGTGTATGTGTATTTTATCTATTACAATGAATTGTTTAGTAGAAGTGCTAGTGTAAGACAACGGAGGATGAGAGTGAGGGAGAATGGGTGGAGATATGTGCTGCGTCGAACGAGAGAATGAATGAAAGGAAGAGATACTGATAGAGAACGGGAGGGACAATCCGAAATATAACATGTAGGGATACACAAAGGTGTGGAAATCAGGGAGAAATGGGATGAAATGAGATAAATAATGTAAGAAGCGGAGAGATTAAAAAAAAGACGTACAAAACAAACGGGATGCGTAGAAAAGATATGATAAAGAAACAATGTTATAGAGGGAGCTGAACGGACAGATGACAACATAAAGCAGACGACATGAGTGTAGAAGGTGGAAGTAGGAGAAGAGGAAGATACGAATGATAAGAGATTGAAAGAGAAATGCAGAAGCTATAGCTCTCTCTCTATCTCTCTCTTTATTTTATGAAAAGTTTCCTGGAGAAAACGATTGGAGAGACAAGGGCGGATAAAACAACAAAACCAAAAATTCAACAAGTAGCAGACGACAGATTGAACAATTGACTGAGAATAAGGATGAGATAGCAGACGACAGATATTCAGAGAATGTGTGAAGGATTAAGAGGATAAAGAAGAAGAAGAAGAAGAAGAAGAAGAAGAAGAAGAAGAAGAAGAAGAAGAAGAAGAAATAAAGTAAACAAGATATCGAGTGAATGAGGGATTGTGATATGTTGTAACAGAGAAGACGAGATAACAAGCGAGAGAGAAGGTGGAAGATAATTGAATGAGGGTAATCAGAGAGAAGAAAGCAGAGGAAAGAATCAAAGATGGAGAGAAAGGCAGAAGAATTGTAACGTTGGACACTTACAAAACAAATATCGTGTAAAATATATCAAGTGATAGAGTGAGGGATTGAAAGAGGTTGAAAAGAATGAGAGAAACAAAAAAAGACAAAGAGCATGAAATAAATCAAAACAAAGGATAAAATAAACAAATTATAACCGATAGCAACATATAGCAGACGAAAGATAAAGAGTAAATATGAGAGAAAGAGAGAGAGAGAGAGAGAGAGAGAGAGAGAGAGAGAGAGAGAGAGTGAGTGAGAGAGAGTGTGTGAGAGAGAAAGAGCAGCTGATCAAATGAATGAAAGAGGATGAGGTTTAAATAGTGAATAACTAAGCAGACGATAGGGATAGCGAATGAATTATAAATAATTGTGTGAATGAGTGTAGAAATTAAATTAATAGTGACTTGGTGAATGGTTGAGTGCGTGCTTGGGGATAAGTGAATGGGTGAGTGAAAGAAAAGAAAGTAAAGATAAAGAGAATATGAATGGTAAGGTAACTGAAATTTAGAGGTTCGGAGCAAGATGGTTGGAAACGGGTGAAGAATGAGTGATGAAGTGACGAAGAGCAAAATAATAATAAAAATGAAAACAATAATGATAATTAAAAAATTAAACGATAAAGAAATCAGAAGGAAAGAAAACTAAAAAACTATAAAAAAAAAAGGAAGGAAGACAATAATTTGAAGCGAACAACAGAAGAAAGGACAAGTATTGATTGAGTGGGGTGAGAACTATAGGAACATGGAAGAGAGAAAAAGAGCAAATGTTTATTAGAGTGGTGGGGGATGTTTTTGGTGGGTTTGTTTGGAGCGCGGAAATGATTGAAAGTAGAAGGCAAGGGATAGATATAAAGGGGATAGATAAAAATAAAAACATCTAACTATCTACCATATCTATCTATCTATCTATCTATCTATCTATCTATCTATCTGTATGTATGTCTCTCTCTCTCTCTCTCTCTCTCTCTCTCTCTCT
>NC_068981.1:66239962-66242756 GCF_001194135.2 Octopus bimaculoides
TATGTGATACAAAAAAAGGACAACAAAACATCCAGACAGACGATACAAAGAAGACAAGGACGGATCGGAGTTTTCTTTCCTTAGTCGAGTTCCAGATTATCTTTGCAATTTCGGCTGGTTATACTCGAGATTGCTCCAATCTGGCCAGCCCCAAGTAAAAACTAAGCTAAGAGCATTAGATTCCTTGGAAGAAAGCAGCGAATGTATACGAAAACAAGGATGGAAAAAACGGAGAAAGTTACACAAATACAAATAACAGGACATAACAACAGTTGTCTTTCGACTAAAGACGAATTAAATTAACCTGGCGTGTGTGGAAGTAAAGCCTTATGGCAGGGATACAAGATTTGACAGGCACAGGGAAGAATATAGATGTTGCACGGACAACAGCCGAACCAAGAAAGAAAGGTCAGGCTTGGCCGAACACCGGTCACATGGGGAGAGAAGAGAGAGGTAGAGGCAGAGGGACAGAATAAATAAGGAGGGGCGAGAAAAATGACAGGGACACAGTGAAGTGAAAAGAGGAGGGAAAGTGAGCATGAAGAAAAGGCCATTGCCTTCTCTTCGTGTGAGAGAGGGGGAACAAAAGAATGAAGAGTGGAATGAACAAAATAAGCGTGAAAGGGCTGATAGAAGAAGGAAAGAATAAAAGAATAAGAGAATAGAGTCGTACAAGATTTAGATAAATATATACTTACATATAAGAGACCAAAGTGTACGTACGTATATATATGTATATATATATATATATATATGGGAGAATATACAAAAAATAACAACAGACGAGGACAGGTGGTGTAAATAACAAAAGTATATATTAGTATGACGCTCGGGAATACGGAAAGTCTTTGACGTTTCGAGCTACGCTCTTCAACAGAAAGAATACGGAGACAAGGAGAAAAACACGGAGAAAAAAAATTGAATAGTGTTCAGTCAACGGTCAATCATAATATATATATATATATATATATATATATATATAAAATACAAAATGGAACAAAAACGCAAAACATCCAGACAGTAAGGTGATACAAGAATAGGACAACAAAACATCCAGATAGACGATACAAAGAAAACAAGGGTGGGTCATTCGGAGTTTTCTTTCCATACATGCATACATAACTTCTGTCGATAAATAATTAAAAAAAATTTAATTTCTCATGTTTTGAGTTTTATTTTCCTGTTTGTATTTCCAAACTTACATACATGTGTGCATCATCATCATCATCACACACACACACTTTTATTCTTTTATACGTTTCAGCCTAAAAGTTGTTGCCATGCTGGGGGCACTGCTGGTATAATCACCTTTTCAATAGCCATTCCTTTGTGATTTTCTTTTTGTGAAGGTAGGATTTTGACAGTACTGCCCTCATTTGAGGTGCTATGATGTTGATTCATCTGGAAGCTTGGACAAAAAGAGTCAAGTAGTTTCTTGAAAATATTTTCCGCCCACTCCATGTAGATTTCTAAGATTTTTTTGATAAGATATTAAATAGGTGTGGGCCTTTGAATCCAAAACTATTGCAGTACCTGGTTGTTACTCTAAACGGGACCGGTGAGACATTTGGAACAGTGCAGTGACGTCCAGTTCGGGGGCTGATATAAATCTCAATGCGAAAGTTTGGTACCAACTCTCAAGGATTTTCTATATGTGCATCAGCCCGTATCTCTCCCGCCTTTGCTCTTGGGAGTAGAGTCATAAATTTTTCAGTCTTTCCCAATAACTCAGCTACTCCACTGATGCAACCTTCTTGGTGTGACACTTCTGAACTGCCTCAAGTTCCGCTATTCATTTGACACCGTGGGACGACCATAGTTAAGAGCAGTACTCCATAGAACCAGTATAGTTTCCTAGCCGCTTCTTCTGAAAGTTCTTAGAATCCATCCGGTCATTCGCCTGCACATTACCACCATCTTGGTAATATGTACATGAAACGAGGCGTTGTGGCTCATATCAATCCCCTGATCACGCACTGTGTTTGAGATTGCTGCTCTTTTTGATCCAAAGTATCTTAGCGCATATTAGCGCAAACTGGCTGATAGCGGAGGACTTGGAAATTTCCTGCATTAAATTGCATGTTGTTTCTTCAGCCCATTTACATATGGCATTTAGGTCTTTCTATCGAAGATTAGCAACGAAAGGTTCCTTGACTATGTTTATCATATTTGTATCGTCGGCATAGCTAGTAGGTGTGGCTGTTTGTATAACTGATGACATGTCCGAGAGAGCTACCATAAATAGCAGCGGTCCCAAGACACTCCACTCGATTTTACTGTCCCCTTGGAGAGGGCCCCGTTGGCTTGCTACAGCCTGGTTTCTGTCTTTTAAGAAGTCATGTAACCGCTCTCCCAGTTTTCCGACTTTGCCGAGTCTCCGTAGATTTTGACATATCATCCTGTGATCTGCCTTATCAAAGGCCTTTGCAAAATCGAGATATATCCCAGTCACGTTTGTATGATTCATTAGTTGTTTCAAAACTCGGTCAAAATGCTGCAGAACCTGCGTAAGGCAATTTCTTCCTAAGCAGAAGCTATGCTGGTTGCCAGAGCAAGTCATTATCTTATAGAAATGTGATCATCTCCCTCCTGACAGTGCGTTCCATGACTTTGCTGACATGTGAGGTTAGAGAGAAAGGCCTATAATTTGTAACATCTGCTCTGTTTCCTCCTTTACGGATAGGGCATATTATGCCCTCCTTAACTTTCTGAAGTCTCCAATTTGCAAAGAAACTTTGGAGGGCGGTCCGCAGTGATTTTGCTAAACTTCTTTGCATTCCTTTAGGAGGATATA
>NC_068981.1:66245950-66247029 GCF_001194135.2 Octopus bimaculoides
TATATATATATATATATATATATATATATATATATATATATGTGTGTGTGTGTGTGTGTGTGTGTGTGTGTGTGTGTGTACTCACACACGCACACACAATGTTTGAGCAGCCGTCTTGAAGATCGCTCTTCTCACCTCGATGGCCCGAGGAAGGGACTCGAAAAAGGTACCCTAAAGATAGCCTGCTTTACCTCACCTTGGCCTGCATGCCGCAACAGGCGGGGTTGCCAACTATGCGGTCAAAACACCAAGACTAAATCATCGGTGACATCGCTCACCATCGGCACATGGTATCATGGTATGTGCAAACGCTCATGGACAGCTCTAAAACAAAGAGATCTGAGAGACGGACAGCACTTGTCGCAAGAGGAATCGACAGGTGCAACATCAATATTGCAACTCTGAGCCAGAGCAGGCTTGCAAAAAGGTCAGCTGACAGAGGTCAAAGCTGGTTACACCTTCTGGAGTGGCCGCAACAGTGACTAATGTCGTGAAACAAGATTTGGTTTTGGCATCGAATCTAAATCTGATCGGCAAGCTGACCAGCTTCCCCAAAGGACTGAATGATCGACTGATGACTGCAACTCTCCTCAGAGGAAAGTGCCATGCCACCATCATCATTGCTTACGACCTCACCATGAAAATTCTTTTTATATATATATGCAGAATCGCAACCTAAAAGTACCAGCCGATATAGTATATTGGTATATTACATTTCGATTCATACATACAGCATTTATTTCACTATTCCATAACGGAATGTGAACACGGTACTGATACACTTCATAAGTGTGCATGTGTGTGTGTGGTGTATGTCTGTGTGTGTATTTTCTTTTACTCTTTTACTTGTTTCAGTCATTTAACTGCAGCACCTTTTAATTGAAGAACTCGACCCCAGGACTTATTCTTTGTAAGCCTGGTACTTATTCTATCGGTCTCTTTTACCAAACCACTATGTTACAGGGATGTAAACACACCAGCATCAGTTGTCAAGCAATGGTGGTGGGTGACAAACAGACGCAAAGACACACACATAAATATATGCATATATATATATATATATATATATATATATATAT
>NC_068981.1:66247133-66251794 GCF_001194135.2 Octopus bimaculoides
AATCCAGAACCATGTGGTTGGGAAGCAAGCTTCTTACTACACAGCCACGCCTATATATATGTGTGTGTGTGTGTGTGTGTGTGTGTGTGTGTGTGTGTGTGTGTGTGTGTGTGTGTGTGTGTGTATACGTATTTATGTATGAGCGTGTGGACGTGCAATATATACGTATATAAATGTATATGCCGAAGATGTTTTTTTTTCTTTAAATCAGACAATTACAAATGAAGTGCAGTTTCCTATTTGCAAATAAAATAGGACGTAACTCAATATTGACTTTACGAACAGAATAATAAAATAGAACAAGATAAAATATAAAGAGAATCTGGAAAGATAAAAGCAGAGAAACAAGGATGCAGCCACTAGAAGGAAAGTATACTTAGAATAAACAACAAATCATCTCAGGATACCGCACATGAGTACAGACAATTATAATATCTTCTAGACTAAACAAATAAGTAGTGTTTGGAACCACAAATGAAATATACTTTTATTACGAAGCAATATTAACTACTTCGAATTGAATTACCTGTACTTAACAGTAAATCTAGTAACGATTACATTATATATATATATATATATATATATATATATATATATATATATATATATATATATATATATAATCAAGAGAGCCATCTGCTGATCAATATATCTTTTCGTTCTGTTTTCTCTTTCATCCTTCTAGTGTCAATAAAATAAAAGACCAGTAATAATATATAGCTTTGATTCAATCGTACGAATACATACCTGGCTTTTCACTTGATCAGATAAATGTTATGTTCTTTACATAAACTAATGAGTTCGTCTTAATTTATAATAAAATTAATGAGTAATAAATGAAAGTGGTGTGAGGATTCTTCGATATAACCTAAAAAAGAAAAAAACTAGAAAAAGCTGTGAATGGCCTGTTCACTTCACTATCGCTCGGCCAGACGATAAGATGATTGTTGGTCGATATTGCGGTGGTTTTAAAAAGTATCAGATTTGCTATATTTACCTGTAACATGCAAAGATATATACACATACACATGTGCGAATGTATTTATTTATACATAAATATGTACACACACACACACACACACACACACACACACACACACACACACACATATGTGTATATATTCTATCATAGGCACTAGACCTGATATTTTGGGGAAGTTAGGTGATCTATACATCGACTCCAGTACCGAACTGTACTTATTTTCCCGACTCCAAAATGACGAAAGGTAGAGTCGACTTTGGCGGCATTTGAATTCAGAACGTAAAAATGGACGAAATGCCTCTGAATATTTTGTACGGCGTGCTGATGGTTCTGACAACTTGCGCGCGCGCGCACACACACACACGCACATACATACATACATCTGTTACTCCTTCTCTCTGAATGTGTGAGTGTGGTTGTGTGATCAAAATATACATCCATTGTATAGTAAAATTGAAGAACATGGAAAATTTCTAATCGGATAACACGCGCGCGCGCTCACGCACACACACACACACACACACACACACAGACTGAAATTAGAAAAAACCATAACATGCCTGAAAAATAACATGCTACCGTATTATTGGTTTCACATAATAGACAGTTGTAATTAAAGAAAAACATACATATATGTTGAAAGCCTTGCTCAAGTATGACCTTAGCCTTGATGGCTAAAAGACATAAAAAAACTGAAAAAACATGTGATATGTTACTTAATGACTGTCCTTGTGGAAATAAATTAATTCGGGAACTTTTAAAAGCGAAATATATACACATGATTTACACACTTCTTGATACTTACTCTAAGCCAGTCTTTCTGAACAATTTTCTACTTATAGACCCCTTTGATTACTATTTTATTCGGATGGCTTCTCCTAACCATCCAATGTTTAAAAAAATCCTATTACATTTTCACAATTAAATATTAGGAATTGTATAAAAACACATTTTAAAGATGTTTTGTTTATTATAGAGGTAGAACCAATTCATTACAGATGCATTTTAAACAAAAAATCTTATGTGGACCCCACAAGGCCCATATTGAGCCAGATGAGAACCACTGCTCTAAGCTGTGACACCATATGCTAGAAATATCAGTCAAATCTCTTTCAGATCACACCCTATAGTCTTAAGAAGAGAAAGAAATCACTCAATAATGTTTACATGGAAACATTATAATTGAATAAAAAGGGATCCTATAGTCAAGGCAGAAGTTCATTTTAGGGGGTCTTTCAAATTTCCTGATGAGTTTTCTATGTTTGGTTTGGAAGATTAGCGGTCCTAAATCTATTAGGCAGTCATTAACGTTTCGGAACTCTCCTAGCTTCATCCCAAGAACGAAATGAAGGTAAGGATGACATGTTTTTCGCGCTTCTCGTTGGACTGCAACAGACCATATGAGTATTGACGATTTCGCCCCATTTTGCAGCCATTAATTCCAGACATAGCATCTAAGGAATAACTATAAGATCTGACTTAACTGCTGAAGAATTTTAAAATCTGATATTAAAGGTAAGGTAATAGAACCAGCGTTATCATGCCACCTTGCGACTGCTGAAAACTGCACGCAAACATTCTATTCTACCATTATTTCAATCTGAAGATGGAATTGACAAGTCTCTGAAGTGTTACTGGACTAATAGATTTTGGAAATCTAGTGTTTCAATAAGGAAATATGGAATAATCGTGTCTTTAGAACAAGAATGAAAAAGAAGCATACATACATACGAATAATGTGTTCGTATGTATGCGTGAAAATATATGTGTATGTGTATACATTATATATATATATATATATAAAAGAGACCACTAAGTGGTCTGTTAATGTGCTAGAAAAAGATCACTTAAAAAATTCTCAAAGAAAGATTCAGCAGAGCAAAAACAGGCGGGCGAATCCAGTGAAAACTATAAATACCTCTAGCACATTCTAGCACATTAACAGACCACTTAGTAGTCTCTTTTATATACCCAAGTACTATAATCCTTTTAGGATCTCGGAAAATTTTTTCTGAACCTTCTGATTCTTTTAATGTGCTGGTTTCCTGGTATTAAATTGATATTAATTAATATCAAATTTTTACCCTATTATGTCAATTATATATATATATATATATATATATACATATATCGATCGATAGATAGATAGATATGCACACATACATGTAAATAGAGAAAAATGACATGTGTGTGTGTGTGTGTGTGTGTGTGTGTGTGTGTGTGTGCGTCTATATTTATTCATATATGAGATAGACAGATTGACAGAATAGATGTGATTAGGATGGTGGCCAATTTTATCAAGTTTGTCGTCAAGCAACAATTCAGGAATAAATGTTTCAAGAGAACAATGCATTATATGCATATTTCAATCGGTCAATAATAGTATAAAATATATAAACATGGAAATTTGATTAGATGCCAAGCCTCAAGCATATCCTTTCAACAATTAGCGATTTATCGGGTAAGGTTACCATTTATGTTTCTAATTTTCTTGCATAGACTTTTGTATTCAATTCCTGAACCGTTTAAATATTCATACACACACACACACACACACACACACACACACACACACACACACACACACACATATATATATATATATATATATATATATATATATATATATATATATATATATATATGAGAGAGAGAGAGAGAGAGAGAGAGAGAGAGAGAGAGAGAGAGAGAGAGAGAGAATTCTGGTTTTATGCTTTTGTCATGTATAAATATATGAATAAAAAACATAGAAGTCGTATCCTCTGGTTAAGCATAGTATGCCACGTACTCAGTGCTAACCCAAACCAAAATTACAAATATGAATTATTAGATATAAAGAAGTAAATAATTGCGAATTCATTATTTCAAAATTCATTATGCAAAATTCAGTGAATAACTAATATTTTCATGTCGAAAGGCAACTTTCCCTGTATTTTTCAACTTACATACATACATACATACATACACATATGACGGTATTAAACGCACGTACTTTAGCTTTAGCTTCAAAATGCTTTAAATATATTGACGTAAGAGTAGAAAAATTCCTGTATTTTGCTATAGAATGAAGATGCATGGGCGGATATAAACAGTCAATACATCTGTTTGTTCGTCTGATATAACGTTCAGAGGCATTTTTCTTTCAGAGTTAGCTCTGTTTAAATATAGACGAGAAGTCTCTTAAGAAATGTCTAAGCTGTCTTAAAGAATTCGCTGGATATTTGCGATTTAAATGATTTGTTTAATGCCTTTAAGCAATCATATGAAACCTGCTGTGTTTTGTTTCAGAGTGATGCAGTCTTTTGTTGATAGTTTCTGTATTTAATACCTACTATCTACCCTGATTAATTTAATCATGGCATTTGATTACACTAAACAATACCCGAATATTAAAGATGTTGTTGTTGTTGGCACTCCGTCGCTTACGACGTCGAGGGTTCCAGTTGATCCGATCAACGGAACAGCCTGCTCGTGAAATTAACGTGCAAGTGGCTGAGCACTCCACAGACACGTGTACCCTTAACGTAGTTCTCGGGGATATTCAGCGTGACACAGTGTGACAAGGCTGACCCTTTGAAATACAGGTACAACAGAAACAGGAAGAAAGGGTGAGAGAAAGTTGTGGTGAAAGAGTACAGCAGGGTTCACCACCATCCCCTGCCGGAGCCTCGTGGAGCTT
>NC_068981.1:66252191-66261928 GCF_001194135.2 Octopus bimaculoides
GTGTGTGTGTGTGTGTGTGTGTGTGTGTGTGTGTGTGTGAAAAATGAGTATCATCTAGCTGGTTTGAATAAACCAATTAAAGACATGATACAACTTTACAATGCAGCCAGTATTTTTCCTATTTAACAAAAATTGTAATAATGTGACTAAAGTCGTTACATACATTTCACAAGCAACACACTTTTATGTAAGCAAGCTGAGTATTGACATACAATCAAAATTCTATATTCCGACAGCTTTAAATTAATCCTGACAAACGTACTTTTGATAGCGTCTCACATAAAGATAGAAACTTATATATTCAGTCGATTCCAAACAATAAATATAATTCAAACTGCAAGACACGACAGAAGTGCAAGGAAAATACATTTCAAAGGTCAAAAGTTCTCTCAGATTCCATTTTGACTATGATTACATTGCTCTTCCCAACATATGAAGTTTCTAACTGTAATAGAGTAATTTCTTTGTTGCTGAAAATCCTGAATATTTCATGTTCTTGAAATGTCGGTAAATTTCAAACTGATCTCAGGACAAAGATATAACGTAATAAGAGAATATAATATATTAATAATAGAAAATAAACTATCCGTTATCATGCATGAAGATAAGTGTGTTTATTCATACGAATGTAGCAGGGTGCGCGTGTATGCCGGTTTGGGTGATTGGTTTACATATGAGAGTACACACACACACACACACACACGCACGTACACACACACACACACACACACACACACACACACACACACACACACACACACACAATTAATTGGCTGACTCATTACAGCGTCAGACAGAGTGTTTGTAGTTTTTGTTCCGATTCTTTGCGCTTTCATTTCAAATTTCGTCGAGGTTGACTGTGCCTTTCAGGTCGGAAAAAAAGAGTTAATCCAAAGTGGTAGATTAGCAGAACTATTAGAACGTTTGACCCGATGCCTTGCAGTAAACTTTCTAGTTCTTTGCGTTCTGAGTTCAACTTCTGCCATGGCCTGTATATGTGGTAGATTTCACCCTTTGTCCGGTTTAACACCACTTCATTTCACTTTGGGTGCCTCTGTTGTAAGTGTCGAGAACAGGTTTCCTGTTTGAGGATACCTCCCTCACTTCCACCCATTAGTCTCAGAGGCGTGAGCATTGCCTTCCCGCCTCATCAAAAGATGAAACAAATATGCATAACTGAAAGAAAAAACGCTCGACGTTTTACGCATAAAGTACATGTGGGATCGATGAGACAGTAGTTAATGTATGGTGGTATATGATGATATGTCAGTTTAGGTGGATTTTTATTAGTCAAGATGTGTCAAGCAGGAAAGTGCGGTAGGCTGAAAACAGCTGGACAGGGATGATGTGAGAGACCTTACCTAATTCAAGTCTGTGTTTGTTAAGAAAAGCCACACCGCATAGCACGTTGAATGTGGTCTTTATGAGGGTTTTTTTGATTGGTCTGAGACTTTCGGCTATCAAGAAGCTATCCAGGGAAAGACCTCTTCCAATAATAACAGTTAGCCCTCTGACCTCCATTTGAGTGATATTGCTCACTGCTTCAATACATGAAACATCTCTGTTAAAGAAACATGCATTTCCGTAATTTGTTGAAATACAGAATAGCTTTATAGACAATGTACCATGTTACTACAGTACATTCAGATCATTAGGTCTTTAGTTCCGAAATTCGATCTTCATTTTAGTTACCGAAATGAGGGGTTATTTAGTTGGCGTGCAATGCACGTTTAAACAGCTTTCACAAAATATATTGTAGTTGCAGTTAACAACACAGGGACAGAGATATAGAAAACTGTCAGTTAAATATAATATTTTAAAATTAATAAATAACGTTGGTGTCTAGAGTATTTCATTAAGCTAGATTAATTTTTTCATAACCGAATATTACAACGTAATGCAACGAGTTACCGTTAATTATGGCCACCAAAAGTAACAAAAACTGTTCTACGCTGACTGTTTTCATTGTCTGCATAAATGACATGAATATATGACAACAACTTTTGCTATTAAATCTATGTTGCAGAAGGGAATCACTGGAAACGGGGGTTGTACATGGTTTCAGTTTTATTTCCATTCTATAGTTCAGTAATTCAAAGAAACTACTCTACCTTTAATCAATATGTTTGATCTCTTCTCTATTTTGACAAAGGGAATAAATTTCAATAGTTATATATTCTTATTTCAAAGAAATTTCTGATATAGTTGAATGATACCAATTTAAAACCTTACATTAACAATTAAGCTGATATTGCCCACGGGATTTTCTCTTTGATCTTAAGAGCTGTGCATTCAACGGTTCCAGGTGTCTGCACTGTCTGGGGTATTTTTGCACTTGCTATAACCATGAGAATTAAAATACCAAAAATAATAATCAATGGGGAAAGGAACAGAATATATTTTGGGATTGTCTCAAAAACGCATGAATTCTATTTTCACAAAAGATACTGTGAACAATATATAATTTTCAAGATGTGGAAAATGAAGTAAAAGCATAACCTTAAAATTAGAGTTGGCATTCAATTAGGAAAACTCAAGACTAGGAATCAATCTTCATCCGCCATTCAATAAAATCACGCGCAATATACAAATTCCTCACACTATAATTTTCCATCTCAGTTTAATCTCGTTTGTTAATAGAAAATGTCTGCAATATCTTCAAATTGTACCCACTCCAATGTCTGACAAATACTTGCAACCCGGATACAGTTGCACTAGCAAGAACGTTTGCATTGGAAGCAATGGTTTTCAAATTCATCTCTCTCTATATATATATTTAAATATTTGTATATTAACAGAGCAAAATTACACAGAATAGAAGAATAGAAAGACAGAAAATTAAAGGGGAAAAGGTATGGTTTTACAGGTCCGACAACTGTTTCTGGGGACTCACCAATGTTTATTTGCTTCAATTACCGGTTGCATATTTTTGTGAACTACATCTGCCAATATCATGAAGTAACTCCGAGACAGCAGAAACAGCTGTCGGGCCTGTAACACCATACCTTATCCCTTTTGATTTTCTATGTCTTTATTAATATATATAAATATTTATATATCTATACTCATACTTGAATATTCATCATCCGAAAATTTTCAGTCTTTGCCTTCTCTCTATTTACAAGTATACACGTATGTATATTTTGTTTATTTGCATCATTATCTGCATATCAACTCGCCCGAATTCTTCTTATAGCCACTTTTTATTCCACGAACTTGGTCCTTTACAAAGATTTCGGAGTGTAAGTTCAAATCATTTGAGCACTACATAGTATTTTCTATATGAGCATCTCTGGATTCCATCTGTTGACTATCTTTCTCTCTCTCTCTCTCTCTCTCTCTCTCTCTCTCTCTCTCTCTCTCTCTCTCTCTCTCTCTCTCTCTCTCTCTTCATTGTGTGAAGCTGCTTGGTACAGACTGACCTTGAACTCTGGTGTCCATGCGCACTAAGTTTTAACGTTCTAGTCTACTTCTACCGTTTACAGCAGTATTTGGAAGGAAGGTGTTTAGCGTGTAATCGTCACATTGACCATGACAGAAAGTTGTCATGGGGATACCTGCTCAGAGATCTACGCAAAGTTGCAGAAAGTGTATGGAGAGAAGTGTAGGAGTCGCATACAAGTGTACAAGTGGTTCAGACCTTTCCAAGAGGACCCAAAAAATGTCGATATTGACGAACGTTCTCGGAGACCTGCAACTGGTAATACTGGTAATGTTATACAGTTTAAGGTTTAAATTGCACTAGACGAATATATATATATGTGTGTGTGTGTGTGTGTGTGTGTGTGTGTGTGTGTGTGTGTGTGTATACATGTGTGTGTGTGTGTATACATGTGTGTGTGTGTGAAATACTATGCTATATCATACACTACATTCATATCTTATTCATTACAAATGAAATCTAAGTTCTTCAATTTCATACCTATGTAAATCTACTTAAATCAAAATCAAATAGGCATTTAATTTTTTTACAAAATAACCCAATCGAAAGTTGCATCATTGTTGTATTCCACACTTCATAGGACGATATTCAAAGAAACCACTTAAATAGATACAGTAATACAAAACTTCGAAGTAATAGCAAATATAAAATGACATTTTTTCCGGTGCATAATTCTGTCCATATAATTTTGATGCAACAAATATTTTTAAGTCTTTTGCATCATCCAGTAAACCAGATTAATATCCAGCGATTGAAGAAAGGAAAATCCTATTATTCGTTTTTCAAATACTTCGTTGCTTTCTAATTCTCATTTTAATATTATTATTTGTAGAATGCTTCAAACAAAGACTAAAATTTGATTTACTCAGGTTTTTTAAGCCTATTTCCCTGCGGTTACTCTAATTTATCACGAGTTAATTTCCACAATTCTAGAATATCTAGTATTTTGTTTCTTGATATTCAAATGTGTTACTGCAGAATAATCTCTGAACAAAAGATTTTAATCATTTGTATGTTGTTTGGAAATTTGCGTAATTACTTCAGAGCATTATTGTTAAACCCGTACAAATATCTAGTTTCTGATCAGATTTCTTAAGAGATGCAAAAAAAGAGAAAGAGAAAAGAAATGTAAGATATTGTGCAATATTTTACATCTCTTCCTATCATTCATCTTTGCTCTGCTTTTACAAGCAATTTTTTGTAATCGTTTGGACGTAAATCTCTCAACCCTAAGAACTGCGACTTGGTCAGTTAGTGTGATGAAAATTTTGATGCTAAACGTTTAAGTGACGTTAAGTGTTTGAATGTCTAATATATGTCTTCCACGTTGTCATTGTTTCACTTTCAACAAGCGGTCTCAGATTAAATCACTTGACTGACAAGCACATCTCCGAAATGTAATAGGCCTCTGTGTTTTATGCAATTTTACATGCAAATAAAAACTTTGTGTTTTTTTCTGCAATTTTACACCTTTCTTTTACATACTAACACTAACGTTTCTTTATTCACATAGTAGAGGTACTTTGAGTCAGCTAAAAGTCGACTAATTTTATCATTTTATCTGTGTAGAATTGTTTTCATAAAATTTAAACGGCTTTAAAATTTTGTGTTTGCAAGAGAAAAAAAGCATTCTTGTTTTAGGATAAGTAATTTATCGTCACCATATAGGATTTTTCGAATCTAAGAAGGGTTTTGCAACGATAGCGCAGTGTAGTTTTTTATATTTTATGTTAGAGTAAAGATAAAGATGTATTTTGCTAGTCTAGCTTAATTGCGTAATTTTTAATGGAATTAGAAAACGATTCTATATAATAACGGATATTCTTTGTTGTAAAGGCACATCTTTAGATAACGTTGCGTACCAAACAGCTACCTCTAAGGGGAAAAGTGGAAGCTGTTCTACAGTTACAATTTACGATATTATTATTTTACAAAAGTTGACTCACGCTGATGTACCTCGGAATAATTATGGTTATACCTTGCTTCTACTCTATTTAGAATACTATAGAATACCTTAACACACCAAATGAAGGGAAGCCACAACTTTTTCCATTGCTGGATTTAGAATGATGTAAATAGTACAGCTGAACCAGTACCTTACAAAAGGGGGCACACAACAGATAAAAAATAATATACATATAAAATAGCAATAAAATACTTCTATTAGTACTATAATAGTATTGAAGAGGCTAAGAATATAACTTAAATTTTGGAAAGGCAATAACATTGACAATATCAGCTGCCAGTTGAAACAGGTACAAACGTTCGTTCTACCGTGAGTCTGTGACAGTTGTCTGACAGTCACAGCCAAGAAAGATATCTGATGGCTAGTGTCTTGATAGAGTTACTGGATGTTGTAAACCATTGGGTGATGTATTGGATAGCAGAGACTGTTGCACATATTTTCATCATACATATGTTATATATGATTCGTTTACTATCTTAGATAGCATTAGGAACAAAGAAACTGTTCTATTTTAATGCATGGTGTTACACGTGAAAGAAACAAGTTTCTGAATTTCCTTACAAATAAATTACTTTATATGAACAAAATAAATTACTTATATTAACAAAATATGGGATGTGCGTTAACCTAGGCCGATCTATTACCGTAAATATGATTAAAGCAAGACAGCTTAACATATTTTATAAATTATCAGATATTGTGGCTGTTTGTATTTTACTCTTATAACAGTTTCGAAAATAAATAAATGCAAATATAAAATTTGTAGTTTTTCCAATTGCGCTTGTAAATAAATAATATGATGATATTACTGCTTTTTAATGTTAAATAAATAGCATGGTATAAAGACAAGAAAAGACCGCTGATGGCATATTTCATATAGTTATATAGTCAGGGCAGAGTGATGGGTTCGAAGACAACTGATTCTTTAATCTACTGTTTCACATATAACATTTAATGCACTTAGTTTTACAATGGAAGAGTCGAGTGAGAACCACTGATCGGTTTGTACTTAGAGCATTTGTTGACCTTAATTCGGTGTTGATTACACGAACAGACACACACACACATTATATATTCAACATATAAATATGCACACACACACACACACACACACTTTTATACGCTTATATCTCTTTCTAAGTAAGTATGGATGCGGTGTTGATGAAGAAGCTGGCTGTGTGGTAAGAAGCTTGCTTCCCAATCACATGGTTCTGGGTTCAGTCCCACTGCGTGGCACCTTCGGTAAGTGTCTTCTACTATAGCCTCAGGCCGACCAAAGCCTTGTGAGTGGATTTGGTAAACAGAAAGAAGCCTGTCGTATATATATATATGTATATATATATATATCAGTTGGATGAAGTTAAAACAGGGTCTGGTTTTCACGTTTTATTTTATGGTATTTTAACATTAAAAAAATATTTTCTAATGCTCATAACGTTAAATTAGCGCTTTTATGCATAGCGTAATCATCAAATTTCAAATGTGTTTAACTGACAATTGACTTCTTGACAATTTTAATACCTCCTAGAACGCTCCAACAAGCTGAATTTTTAGAATACCTTTTGAAATATAGACAGTGACGAACTTCGATAATTGATGAAAGGATTAAAATTCACACCTACACCTACAGTAAACCATCAGAAATGGGAAGATTTCCAAAACTTTTGTCAGAAACTACGAATTGTGGATTTTTTTACTGATAAAAATAATGGGAATGACGAATCCTTGGAGAAATATATATCAAAATTTAACCCGTTAAAAGGACGAAATACACATCTAGATCAGTTCATTAACATCCTCTCCAGATTTCCATAATACCAATGTCAGACCGAACATTTTAAAACTAGAAAAGTCTGCCCTTATACGTCTTCAAAATGATAGCACAATTGTCATCAAACAAGCGGACAAAGGGGGTTCCATTATTATAATGGATACGGAATATTGCCGTGATCTAGCGGAAGATATTTAAAAGATACTACGTTCTACCATGAAATACCCTCGAATATTGACCATCGCATCATGAAGAAACTCAACTATTTAGTCTCAAAACATTATAACTCGCTCACTTCTAGTGAAAGGGAAAATATTACCAATTTTGAATCGAAATCCAGCAACTTCTACGGCTTACCCAAAATACACAAGTCAAAAGAAATACAGAACGCTATAAAGGAACAAAGTTGTGAATACGTAAAACTATTACAACAACCAAAAGACCTTAAACTAAGACCCATTATAACTCGTCTAGCCTGTCCTACACATCGTCAGAGCAACCTCCTTGACATTATCCTAAAACCACTATGTAGTCACATACCCAGTTTCATTCGAGATGACATTGATTTCCTGTCACATCTGCTCAAAACAACAGAATTCCATTCACTGTTAGTTTTGATGTAACAAACTTATATACAAACATTCCACATGATTTGGGAATTACTGCCATAAAATATTGGGTCGAGAAACATAGGGAATCGATCCCCAGTAGATTTACTGTAACCTTCATACTAGACGTGGTTAGCCTTATCCTCGAAAACAATACGTTCCTTTTCAACGGAAAAAAAACTACCTCCAAATTAGAGGCACAGCTATGGAGACGCGATTTGCTCCAGTTTTCGCGAACTCCGTATTGCGATACTTGGAACAAGACCTATATAAAAAAATGGAACAAAACCTATATTAAAAAAATGAGAACTACGGCCTGACATTTAAAAGACATATAGAGGACACATGGAAAAGATACCGCTATGATTGTTTCCTAATTTGGACCAATTCCCTAGAAAATCTGGAAGAATTCAGCACCCTCCTCAATAATCTACACCCTAATCCCAAATTCACAAGACAAATGAGCAACACACACTTACCATTTCTTGATATAACTGATATTTATAACAAAAGCACAGATATACACCAGTACCTAAATCTGAAATCATGTAACCCGACACGACACACAAAACGCAACATCCCGTATTGTCTAGCGAGGAAAACTTGTACTCTAGTCGATGATCCAAATACCAGAAACACACGACTTATGAAACTTAAAGGATTTCTGCTCAAACAAAATTACTCTCTCCCTTTTATAGAAAATAGCATACAACGAGTAAAAAAATACCTATAGAAAAACTTAGAGCAACACGAAAAAGACAAAGGAACACAATACCATTTCTAGTAACACACAATACGCATCACCAAAACTTTTTTAACATCATCAAAACAAATTTGCCAATCATAAAACAAAGGGAAAATTTTTAAAAAAATAATAATTAATCAAGCACTTATTTTAAGCAAAAGTCAACCACATAACCTAAAGAAAGTATTAATAAAGGCAAAATTCAACATGAACAAACGGGATAACACATTCACAGTATCCAAGTGTAATGATAGCAGATGTGGAACGTGTCAATACATACATATGGGTAGATCCATTAGAACAAAAAATGGACAGATTTTCGCAAATTCTGTTTTTCGGCTTTCATTTTAATATCTTGCGTAGATTCGTGTAAGCTTCTTTAGTTATTTGAAGTAGACATGCAAACAATTTCTCTTATCTTGTTTTTCTGCAAAATCAGAAATTTGATCTACTGCATTAAATGCCCGAATTATTAGCAATTATATGTAGGCGAGACAGGGAATGCATTATCGGAACACTCACCAGACCACAGACAACAAATCCGGAGACGACAGACAACAAATCCGAAATACCAATGTTCGTCAAATTCCATTGAGCGAACATTTAGAGACATGTGATCAAAAAATGTTTCTAATTTTTCCTTTCCACAAACTACATGACACAGATAAATTTGGAAAAAAGATAAAAACATTTATTAAAATGTTCAAACTCGTTCTGAACGGAAATAACAGCAATAATATAACAACCAGTTAATGATGTGGATTAAAAAATATCCCAAGCATATAAATATAAATAAGTTACAGAATATCGGTACACCTGACAAACTGTGGTGCTTAATATGCATGCAGGTTGATCAAAAAGATATTCTAAAAATTCAGCTAGTTGGAGAGTTCTAAGAGGTACTAAAGTTGTCAAGAGCTCAACTGTCAGTTAAACACATTTGAAACTTGATGATTACACTGTATATGAAGGCGCTAATTTAACTTCATGAGCAATACAAAATATTTTTTTTATGTTAAAATAGCATAATAAAAAACGTTAAAACCAGATCATGTTTTAACTTTATTCAACTGATATATTATTTTATACACGTTCACAAAAATTCAAAACAATATATATATGTGCGTGTGTGTGTGTGTGTCTGTGTCTGTGTGTGTGTGTGTGTGTGTGTGTGTGTGTGTGTGTGTGTGTGTGTGTGTGTGTGT
>NC_068981.1:66262298-66267744 GCF_001194135.2 Octopus bimaculoides
ATATATATATATATACATCTGTTTTTACCGGTGGAAAACGGGTTCCAAGCTGTGGTCCTGAATATCAGACCAGTGATGTAGCTATTTGATAAAATAGGATCGATAAAATAAGTTCCAGAATAAATACAAGAGAATTAAAAGTGGAGGAACCTGAAAGGAAGAGCGAAGGCGATATGATACCCATTGTTTTATATCAGTTGCATTTTGGCATTACATTATGTCATTCAATCACAGCAAGCGGTATTGTATATTACAGGCTGTTCTACGGCTTTCATTTTAATGTCTTGCGTAGATTCGTGTAAGCTTCTTTAGTTATTTGAAGTAGACATGCAAACAATTTCTCTTATCTTGTTTTTCTTCATTTCGGCAACTTTCCTGCCATTCACTATTGTATACATATGGATGCGAAGATACATACTCATGTACATAGGTACACATACATTCATAAATACACACACACACACACACACACACACACACACATATCTATCTATCTATCTCTCTATCTATCTATATATATATATATATATATATATACATATATACACATTCATGCATACATGTATGCATGCATATACACTAACGCATGCACACACACACACACACACACACACATATGCATTTATATATACATTCGTCCATACCTATATATGCATACACATACACCTACTTACACATACATGCGTATACATGCATTATCACATACTCATGCGTACGTACACACCAACTCATACATTCACTGAAGTTAGAAAATATCTACAACACTGAAAACAAGCGTAGCCTCACTTGGACTTGTGAAATCTATATCATATCCCACGAAGAAAAATATGCTTTCACTACTCATGAATAAGAGGTAGCTATTAAAATGTGATCAACAAAAGAGATAAAAATACATCAAAAGTGCCATTTTATGATAGAAAATGCTGATTGTGCAGCATCAGTGTGGAAGATATTACCAAAAAGAGTAGCCTCTCTTGCACCTGTGATAGATAAACAACATCCCGCCTAGAAGGATATATCTTCACCCATCAAAGAATAGATTAATGCTACATACTTTATCAATGAAAGATAAGGATAACCCCAGAAGTATCTCGTTGCAATAGAAAATGTCGATTGCGCATTAACAGCGTAGAAAATATCACTCACATTTCAGTAATTGCCCCAAAATGTGCTCAATTGATGCCAAGACAATTTACAATGTTATATGCAAGAAGGATTGTCCTGATGATCGTACAAAAGCAGACAAGTAGCAGAATATACATAACTTTCAAAATAATGAAAATTGGTAAACGTTACAATAAAAGAAGTACTATTCAAGCACAACGGACATGTTTTGTTGGTCAAGGAATAAAAGCCATGGTCTGCTGTAGCGGTCAGCAGCCCACTCGTTGTAAATATCTCGTCAAAAATCGTGGTAAAGAAGAATATACATGCTGAATAAATTTAGAACTTACAGCTCTGGTGTCCTGGCTATAAATTCTTATTTATACTCGTATTATATTTCGTATCCCAGCATATAAATGAGCTGGGATACGGAACAGATTTGTATAAAAGCCTAAAAATGTTTGAGTTTTCCAAGAATATGCAAACTGACTTGTATCCTCGATATGCAATCAATTAATAGTACGGTGAAAAATTTGTAAAGCGAGTTTCCTGGAATGAGTATGATCGACGATGAGGATTCAGTGATTAAATCAACTGAATTACTTGCTGCTGAATTAATTTATAAATGGCTGAGCATTCTACAGCCTTAACGTAATTTTCAGGTAGAATCTGCGTGACAGTGTGTGTGTGTGTGTGTGTGTGTGTGTGTGTGTGTGTGTGACAAGGCTGAGTTACAAGGAGAATCCACTCAAAGGGGTTCTTTAGAGTTTCCGTCTATCAAGCTCATTCACAAAGTACGGGTCGACCCGAAACAATAGAAAATGATATTTTCTATAATGCAACACAGTGAGATTGAACCCAGGAACTCGTAGTTGTGAAGCGAACTTAACCATTCAGCCATACTGCGCCTATTGAAATAAAGAATACACACAATAACAAATGTGCATATTGCCTACACTTACACGAATAGATAGATAGATAGATAGATAGATAGATAGATAGATGTGAGTGATTGTATGCGTCCGCCAACGCTTGACAACCGGTTTTACTATGCTTGCGGCACTGTAACCTAGCGCTTCGGAAAAAGAGAACCAATACCAAACTTTAAAAAAAAAATGTATTGAGGTCTGTTTGCTCGACTAAACTCATCAAGGCGATGCTTGAACATGGCTGCAGTCTAATGACTGAAACAAATAAAAAAAAAATTAAAAAAAGAAAGATATACATGCACTCAAATACATATATACTTACAAATACGCGTATACATATATACATACGTTATATATCTTCAATATTATTTTAAAAAATACATGTTTATTATGAACTGGTTATGCATGCGCAATGATATACAATAAACTCTTATACTGTTCCCGGCTGGTGGAATGCAGCGTTCATAAACGGACTACAGTTTTATGCGAATGCGCAAAAAAAAGTATAGCTGGCAGAATCGTTAGCACACCGGGCAAAGTGTTTAGCAACATTTCGTCCCTCTGCACGTTCTGAGTTCAAATTCCGCCCAAGTCGACTTTGCCTTTCATCATTTCGCGGGATCAATAAAATGAGTGCCATTTGAGTACTGGAATCGATGTAATCGACTTAGCCCTTTCCTCGAAATTCCTGGCCTTGTGCCAAAATTTGAATCCAATATTTCATTACTTCACGAACGGTAAATATACTTTTAGTATTTTGTTTTCAACGTAAGGAATACTAAGATTACATTGTTGTAAAATATCTACACATCGTCTCGCTTCACTTTCATTTTGCATATAACAATATTTGTTTATATAACTGCATGTTTATATATAGACAAAGAATATGCTCTTGTCGTTTGGTTTACACCAAAAGGGTGATAGTAATTTGAATGAGATGGGCTTACTATTTCACTGCACATAAATGTAAATAGGATAAGGGTATTTACGATGATATTGTCTTTGTTAATGAATACTAACTCTATTAAAACCGTATCGAAGTGTGTGTGTGTGTGTGTGTGTGTGTGTGTGTGTGTGTGTGTGCGCGCGTGTGTGAAGACATGCTGGAGCCACGCGACATCATTGGAGTTATATGCAACAATGGAAGAGGGTGGACATCAAGGAGTGGGGGCATGATCCGGGCAGATGTGTGGAACCAGGAGGAAGAAAGAAGGTCAAGAGCTGGTATCTCAAGGTGCCTGGACTAAATAAAACAATCCTAAGAGGAAAGTCAGATGGGGTTTGAGGGAAGACTAGCAATGTAGACTTTGTGGAGAAAGGGACACGCTAGCACACATCTTGTCAGAGTGCAGAATAGCACTTTCTCAGGGGAGATACAAGTGGCATCGTGACAGGGTCACGAATTAAGGGTATGACTGATCTCGATTACTGGGACCACCTTAAAGCATTGAAGCTCTACTCTCTCCAGCGCTGCCGCGATCGATACATCATTTACATTTGTAGAGGATATACCTCCAGCATTGCCCAAACGACTTCAACATTAGCTTCAAAATTCATCCAAGGCTAGGACCACGGTCATACGTCCCCTACCCAATTCAGGATCACAACGCATAAATACACTGCAACACAATTTCTTTTCCTCAACAAGCCCTGCCCTATTTAACTTTGTCCCAAAACTAATCACAAAGGAAAAGGATCTCATCACCTTTAAACGGAGTCTGGACAAATTTCTTGGAGAAATACCAGATAAATCATCTTTACCCGGATACAACTCACTCAATAAGAACTCCCTACTCGAATAGACCATGATACCACAAAACTTGACTTAAAAAGGATTTAGATAATCCTATCAGGTGGTGCTTTTAAGTTAGACATGGCCTGGATCAATCTTTGGTCGAAACATATCTAAGTTTTATTGACCTGTGGATACTGGAACCTTTCCGCATCTCATTCCTGCTGCGGGCGGTGTATAACGCATTCCCAAAACCAACAAACCTGCACAGATGGGGTTTGAGGAAAGACCAGCAGTGTAGACTTTGTGGAGAAAGGGGCACACTGGCACACATCTTGTCAGGTTGCAGAATAGCTCTTTCTCGGGAGAGATACAAGTGGCACCATGATAGGGTGCTTGCAACACTCGCTCATGTCCTGTAGCAGGAAAGGTCTAAGAAACGTCATCAGCAATTCAGTTCGTCAAATAGGGAGAGAGGCCATTAAGGACAGCAAAACTGACATAGCTTACTACATGGATTCCAATCACTGGATATGAAAGTGGACCTGAGGGAGCGACTGCAGTCTCTCCAGGTCGTCCGTACAACCCTGAGGCCAGATGTGATCTTGTGGTCTGAAAGGACAAAGAAAATTATCTTGATTGAACTTACAGTCCTGTGGGAAGCGGGTGTGAGCAGGCTCACGAATTGAAGCGTGCCAAGTACAAAGCCTTCTGCAGGGTTGCAGGGTGAAGGAATGGCAATTATGGCTTTCCACAGTCGAGGTTGGCTCTAGAGGATGCTTATAGCCATTGCAATAAAAAGAAAGGAGCGAAAGGTGGCTGTGCACAGGATGGGAGAGGCAGCTGAAAGAGCCTCTTGTTGGTTATGGAACATGAGAGAGGATTAAACTGGAAACCAGGGGAAGATGAGGAGCAGTGATTTGACTACCTCTGCTGAACCACCAACGGGACGGTGTTACGGTTCAGGGTCAAAAAGAAGGTTATATTTGGATTCAGGAGACCGATTTTGTATAGGAATGATGTCTATTTCCTAAACACCAAAAACCTTGTAGACCAGTGTAATTAACAAGTGTTCAAGGCTTCATATAATCTTAGCTCATGATAGAATTGTTCATGCTGTAGCTATGTTTAGTTAAAAGAATCAACATCATGCATAATTGGACTTGTTAAGATCGAAAGAATGAATGAATTAATGAATTTACGAAGTTATTCTAATTACTGTTGATCTTATGTCGGAATAACTGGACAGTTTCCAATTATCAATAGAATTCCCAAAGAAAGGTGAATTGTCATTTCATTCGCCCGCGTAGAATCGATAATTAATCTTAGCGTATCTGAAATACCAAAACGGTTACTGAAATTCTTATGGCTTCTGGTGGACATCGTCGACATTTGACGTCATTTAAATATTTCAAGCTCATTACCTCATCTGCAAAAATTGAAGATATGAAATATTAATTAGAGTAACAAATATGCTGTAAATTGATTACTTTTTACAAGTGGGTCCCTTGTCTGTACTGTAGAGATTATTTTGTAGAGCTGAAATTGCTGAATTGATGAGGACTGGAACTTCCAGTTTGCATAATATTTGATATAAATCTGTCAAGTTTCTGGGTGGAACGTTTAACTCTAGGTACGTATGTGCATGCATATATATACTTATATATATATATATATATAT
>NC_068981.1:66267847-66271187 GCF_001194135.2 Octopus bimaculoides
TATAACGGTAGAAAATGTGGAGACTGGCACATCCTCAAAATTTATTTCCTTTTATTTTACAGTTCGCTTCGAGACAAGCTCATATGCAACTAGTCCTACTCTGTGCAGCGAAAATACCTGTAGATCGTTGTAACCATAAAAATATGCTGTATGACATTGTAAATTGAAAGGAAATAAATTTTGAGTATGTACCAGTCTCCATATTCTATATAGTTATAACTATTGAAAATATACACTCCAGGTAATATTACCATCCAGTGAAGCGAACACAGAATTACCCATCGGAGGAATTTACAGCGTGAGTGACAACTCCTAGTAGTCACATACGTTAAATATTAATCGATGCGGTTAACCGTAACCTGGAACATAGTTGAGAGCTACCACGGTATCAGTCCGGATAGTATATCCCTCTAAACTCACATGTATGATGTGTGTGTTTGAATGTATATATGTATGTATGTATCTATGTATGTATGTACGTATGTACTATGTACGTATGTATTTTGATGCGAGGGTGCTGTATTAGATTTCCTGGGGACTTTCTTTGGTTTCATATTAACTAGAGAAGCAACATAACTTGTGTATCACTCTCTAAACACACAAAAATAAAATTTTATAATAATCTCGATGGGTTATCTGTAAAATCACAAGACGTTACCTTCGAGTTTATGGTTCATTTCACTTAAATGTGTTAAGGAAACTTATAATAAACATCGGAGAGCAAGAGGTAAGTCTATTATTTTTGAGAAATTAATATCTCACTTGATGCTACATCAATGTTTTTGGAAAAGTCTTTAACATAACATTTTCATTACTTCATAATTCCTCTAAAATATAAAATCTTGACTCAGTCAATCAGGAAATGTATTAAAGAGGTTCTGATATTTTAATTTTGTTTAGAATTTTTTTGCCTCAAAAACTAAAACTATTCAATATCCAGATATCGAGTTTTATACATTCATATGTTTATTTTAATCATCCTATCACTCAATGTTAAATTATCATTGTAATTTGATGAGTTTACCTATAATTAACAAATGTTTTGAGGTTTCTTAGAATTTGGATGTATTCCATTCTATATCATGTCATACTTTACTATATACTAAACAGTTGTTGGCACTCCGTCGCTTACGACGTCGAGGGTTCCAGTTGATCCGATCAACGGAACAGCCTGCTCGTGAAATTAACGTGCAAGTGGCTGAGCACTCCACAGACACGTGTACCCTTAACGTAGTTCTTGGGGATATTCAGCGTGACACAGTATGACGAGGCTGACCCTTTGAATTACAGGTACAACAGAAACAGGAAGTAAGAGTGAGAGAAAGTTGTGGTGAGAGAATACAGCAGGGTTCGCCACCATCCCCTGCCGGAGCCTCGTGGAGCTTTAGGTGTTTTCGCTCAATAAACACTCACAACGCCCGGTCTTGGAATCGAAACCGCGATCCTATGACCGCGAGTCCGCTGCCCTAACCACTGGGCCATTGCGCCTCCACTAAACTAAACAGTATTACGCTTCCATCCTACATACCTTCAATGTGATATGACTGACAAAGTAAGCAGAAATTTTTGTAAGGAATAAAAACGCGGAGTTATTTCTGTTAATAAAAATGGAATATAAGTTTCCAGACAGATCTGCGAACAATGGCGCAAAAGTAAGAGAGAGAACTGTTAGAGTCTCCCGATAGAACTGTTAGAAACGACCAATAGGTTTTTCTTTACTGTTACACACACACACACACACACACACACACACACACACACATACACACACACACACACACACACACACACACACACACACACACACACACACACACACACACACACACACACACACACACACACACACACACACACACACACACACACTGTCAACCAGCGCAAAGTTTATTTGGAGTCGGGCCATGTAACAACCAGTGAATTTTGTCAAGTTATTTCTCAAGGTAGATATTGGTAGTAAATTAATAAAGACTGGAAAAATGGATTCAATCGATGTGGTACAGTCCCAGTTAAGTGGATTTTATTATTGAGATGTATTCGACATTCTAATCTAGACTTTGGAATATTGGCTGACAATTGGCACTATAGTTATTGTGTATTCGTGTCTGTGACTATGTGTTTCTATCTGTGTTACGCAGGTGTAACGGAATTCTTAATAGTTCACTTTGCAATCACATTAGTTTGGCAAACTTGGAACTTTGCAATCTTGATTTCGAGAGCCTTACAGCATAGCCTCAGGTTGCTGAAAATCGCGTAAAAGAGTGATTTATACTGAATCTGCCATTAAAGATACAAGTGTCTGTGAGACAGTGAGTTACAACATAATGTAACACATAGAGGGGGGACACATAACAGCACGTACGTGTGTGTGTGTGTGCGTGTGGGTGTTTGTGTGTGTATGTGCGTGCCGTCTGGGTAATGCTCATCAGAAACAGTGATTCCAAAACAATGACTATGTGGTTGCGTGACCTTTCTCCATAATTTAAGTAGCAAGAAGCTTTGTGATGTAATTAGAATATCAGCAGTGGCAGCGTGTTTTCTGGTATGTGACAAAAATTTACGATGTTATTATGTTAGCGTTCGATTACTTTTACAGATATCAATAGATTTACGGCTGAGCAAACAGTTCACGGCATGAACAGTCTATTGGCATAACTAGATGTTCTCTGAAATTAGTTCCAATGGTTAAAAGGCCATTGTAAAATTGGTAAATACTACAGTAAACCCAAGGAACTAAGGGCTAGTGCTTAAATTCGGTTTAACAGTCGTGAAGTAAATGAGAGAAAAAAATTCACTCTGGATAGTCACTAGTCTCTAGCAAGTAATATCCCAAGATGGTTTGGTACCTATTCCATACAGCTAAGCTAAATAGAATATTCTATTCTGAAACATAAGAGTGATTGATAAGGATTCGAACGTAAGCCCTTTTTAGTGCAGAGTTGAAAATCATTCTTTTATCTATTTTCTACCAATAGATCGATGGGGTGGAGTATACGTGTTGGATTAAAACTGTAATCCTTTGCAATGGCCGTAATGGCATTATTTTATCGCTGCAGAAGTAGTGGTGGTGGTAGTAGTAGTAGTAGTAGTAGTAGTAGTAGTAGTAGTAGTAGTAGTAGTAGAGGATGGTGGTGGCGATTGCGTGCAGGTTTGCACCTGTGGATCCGGGTAACTGGTGGTTGATAATATGGTAATGAAATCAAAATGAAGAACTATAAATTCAGAATGTGAACAGGAAAAAAAAAGCCCACGGACACGCATATGTACACACACACACACACACACACACACACACACACACACACACACACACACACACACAAATACAAACAAACATGCG
>NC_068981.1:66271197-66285009 GCF_001194135.2 Octopus bimaculoides
CACACACACACACACACACACACACACACACACACACACACACACACACACACAAATACAAACAAACATGCGTACAAACGTAATTTAGCGATACAAAAAAAATAAACAAAAGCATTTACTCTTGTCATAAGATATAGACAGAGACATGATACTGCATACGTGTACGTGCGTGTGTGTGTGTGTGTGTGTGTGTGTGTGTGTGTATGTGTGTGTGTGTGTGTATATGTGTGTGCGCGCATATATTATGTATATGCATGTATACATTTATTGTAGCTGAATATATGCACAAGTATTGTGTGTAGGTGTTACATTTTCAGTGATAGCTAATGGAGCTAGCAATTGCCAAATATGTTACGTCAGTGTTTTAAATACATCCCTCAGGGTTAACTTATCTAGACGTGTCTGATATACAATATCTACAATCAACACGTTACCAGCTTCTTACTAAGTAACGACTAATCCTCATCAACCACGTATAGACACATTTAAATGTATTAGCTAAATTAGAAACGTGATGCTATTGAAAGTTGGCCGAGAAAGTAGAAAACTACACTAGAAGTAACTTTGTAACTATTTCAGTTCAAATTCCCAATGGAATCGATTTTTTCGTTAAAATTATTATCATTATTCTCTTTATCACGGGTTTTGTCGGCGCTCCTGGAGTCTTACATGCAGAGCGCGCTTGCTACCTGCAGCCTACAGTACCATACTATCCATTCTTTTCCGCTATCTAATATTTTCCTGATTATTCTGGCCGTGCCAAGGAAGCAAACTTTTTGTAACAGCCCTACTGGACACTCTATTCCAGTTTCCTTTATATTCCCCTTGATTGCCTTCTGATACTATTCCCAAGGACCCAACAATAATTGGTACTATCCTCACCATCTTTATTTCCCATAGTCGGGTTATTTCGTACTTAAGTTGGTTGTATTTATCTGTCTTTTCGCTTTCCTTCTTGACTATTCGTGGGTCAAAGGGGCATGTAACATTAACTATGTAGCACAAGTGCTGCATATTGTCCACCACCACCAGGCCCGGTCTGTTATACTCTAGTACCTAATCTTCTTGGACTGGGAAATCCCAGAGGATCATTCTCTGCGGTTTGTGCTCATACCACGTCTTGGCTCTCTCTAGCCCCCACTTTTCGCACAGTTTTCAATGTCGCACTTTCGCTACATAATTGTGTCGCTACAACTTGTATTGGTTCGAGGCAAGTCTAGGGTATTCGTTCGTGATATGGGCAATGGTTTCATCCACTTTATTGTAGATGCGGCACAGCGGAGCCACTTGCTCATTCCTAAGGTTGACCCTCCAGTTCGTGACCAAGGCTTGGTCTTGCGTTGCCAGTATAGCGCTCTCGGTCCCTTTTTTTAGTATTCCTTTCATCAGTCAATCCCACCTATTTTTTCCAGCAACTTCTGTTGTAGCTGCATGAAATTGATTGTGTAGTCCCTTCTTGCGTGATTCTTCTTCATGTCCTTTTTCTACTTCTTCCTTTGTTTTCCCCTTTTTCTCTGCTCTCAATACTCCATCGTTCCTAATTGTCACTAGCAAGGTTTCCTTACTTTCTGCTAGGTATCTCATTAACCTCTCGAGTTCGATACGCACGCAGTCTTCCATATTTATCAGTTTCCTTCCTTCATTTGCTCTCTTCATGTATAGACAATCAATATCTGCACGTGGATGATGGGCTCCATGAATCGTTAGGAGCTTTCTTGACTTCCTGTCCACTCCTTTAGCTCCTCCTCTGTCCACTTCAGGATTCCAGCGCCATATTATTATTATTATTAATTATTATTCGCCGAGGTCGACTTTGCCTTTCATCCTTTCGGGGTCGATGAAATAAGTATCAGTTATGCACTGGGATCAATATAATCGATTAGTCCTCTGCTCCCCAAAACTTTTCAAGGCCTTGTGCCCAGAGTAGAAATAATAATAATAATAATAATAATAATAATAATAATTATAATTATAATTATTATTATTATTGGCAAGCTGGTAGGATCCTCAGAACATCGGAAAATGCATTGCGAACTCAAATTCCACCGTGGTTGACTTTCATTCTTTTGTGGGGTCAGTAAAATAAAGTGCAAGTCAAGTACTGGAGTCGATGGTGTCGATGACTCTACTCGAAAAATTTCAGGCCTTGTACCTAAAGTAGAAAGGACTATTATTACAGCCAGAAGTTATGGATTTTATCTTTCCCATGTGATTTCCATTTATTAGTAGTAGTAGCATTATTAAGGTGGCAAGCTAGCAGAATAGTTAGCATGGCGGACAAAATGCTTAGCGACATTTCGTCCCTCATTACGTTCTGAGTTCAAATACTGCGAGGTCGACTCTGCATTGCATTCTTTCGGGGTCGATAAAATAAGCACCAGTCGAGTACTGGGGTCCATGTAATCGACTAATTCCTCTCTCAAAATTTCAGGCTTTGTGCCTACAACAGAAAAGATTATTATTATTATTAATTATTATTATTGCTAGTGGTAGTAGCAGTAGTAGTAGTAGTAGTAGTAGTAGTAGTACTACTACTACTACTACTACTACTACTACTACTACTACTACAACAACTAGTTGTTGTTTATGACATATATATGTGTGTGTGTATATATATATATATATATCAAGGGATTCCTTTCTTACATCACAAAGGATTAGGTACATTATGGAAGACACGCATACAGATTTTTCAGATTAACTACTGCTTTGTAAAGAACGATCTTACAACATTTATAGAGATGAGTAATGCGATTATCTAGAATGTGTCTCTCAGTAACCTCTCGATGCTTTTACAAATTGATTGTGCAAAATTTCTGATGTACCAATTACAAATAGGATTATGGATACATTTCTCACATGTCATAATTTCAATTCAATATCTATATCCGTGTAATTTCTTAATTTTTCAGCGCGTACTTCTTGTACAATGTTTAAGTTGATATCGTTGCATCAATTATTAAAACACTATTGTTATATCTGTCAGGGGTAATTATGTCAGTATAATATCATAATTGGTTTGCTTTGTTCTATAGGAAAACGGCCATTTAATTACGTCCTTTTACATTTTGAGTTCAAAACCCGTCGAGAGCATCTTTTGCCTTTTATGCTTTCGGGATCAATAACACAAGTATCAATACAGCACTGGGATTAATTTAATTAACACACATTAAAAAAAAAAAACTTATGAACTTGTTCAAATAATGGAAACACGTTGCTGCTTCCTTTTATATTTCCTCTTTGTACTGTTCCCAACGTTTGATTCCTATTGATCAATAAAAGAAATCCTCAAATTGTTGCGTTTGTTATTATTATTATTATTATTATTATTATTATTATTATTAAGACGCTGGGCGAAATGCTTAGCGGTATTTCATCTGCTGCTACGTTCTGAGTTCAAATTCTGCCGAGGTCGACTTTGTTTTTCATCCTTTCGGGGTCGATAAATTAAGTACCAGTTACGCACGGGGGTCGATGTAATCGACTTACACCCCTCCCCCAAATAAGTGGGTAGAGAGTTTCTTTGTAATATTTTTCTTCAAGTGAAAATAATTTCATGATTCTTTATAACTCTCTCTTTTGTCAATCGTTTTAGACTCCTTTGCCATTCACTCATGAATTGTTTAATGTATCTGCTGATTTTTGGTGCTGTCTTACTTTTGGCTGCTATTTCCACGATCCTTGTATGAGGAACACTGTCGAAAGGCTTATAGCAGTCGATCAATGCATGCTCATATCTTTTTCCTACAGTCTTCGGTTATGACTTTTGATCAGCATCCCTTCGGCTCTTCCTGAAACAGGTTTTTCTTTTCAGTATATTATTAAGGTTTTGTAATCTGTAGCAAGGCATATCATGAGTCTGTAGCTTTTAGAGTTTGTCGTTCCTTTCATCTTAGAAATGAAGAGAAAATTCCCATCACTGAGTCAGTTAGACATTTTTATGTTTCATGCGTAAACATCTTAGTAAACACCTTTGTTAAATATTTTTATCAGAAGCTTCGGATATTATCACTTTCCGGTGCTTTCCAGTTATTTAGTTTTTGAAGTGTCAGGGTTACTTTTCGATGTTTACAAGACCTTTCACGATTGTTCAGTCGTAGTGTTTGTTGTTTTGAACAATCTACTCTGTAACTATTCCCTCTGTGTTCATATATCTCTTCAAAATTCTTTTACTTCTCTTGATACTGTGCTGCAATGATTTCTATCATATTTTACCTAAATCTCGATAAAATCGTTTCATTAGATTCGAACTGTTTATCTTCTTCAAAGGATCGTTGTTGTTTTCATGGTGACAGATTATTTGCGATATTGCGAGGATCTCTTGTTTAAGGTGTTCTTTGATTTCGAGTATCTTTTGATGTTTTTTTTTCTTTTTGTTATCTCTGTAGATTTCTATGTCCTTTTTTTTTTCTTGTTGTCTTTATTCGTTATTGATTTCATTCAGAATCGGGAGATTTTTCTTCAATTTTTTTAATGTTTTTGTATGTTCGTTTTCCATGTTGATGTTCTTATATGAATAGATCAGAAGAAATACTCACTCACCTTTGTAAATAGTTTGATCACTACTTATATTATATCGTTTAATCTGTTGATACAGATGTTAGTGTTTATTTCTATCAAGTGCGTGATAGCCGAGTTTAGGGGATTTATTTTTGTTATTGCTCTTTTGCTGAATTGTATCCTCGAATAGCACTTTCATTAGTGCATAGGAAGAGCTTCTAGTGTTTTTACATCTTTATTTTCATCTTCAGGTTATTGCCATGTTCATAGTTCCTGTCTTTAGAAGTTACCACTCTTCTTAAAACTCCTTTGAATTCCCTTTTGTTCCTATTTTTGCTTCTGTTTTTCTGATTCGGATTATGTTTGTTAATAGGTATCTAGGAATTAAACTGTCGTATTTTGTTATTTACTTTGATGTACACTTGTTAGCTTCAGCTTAGCGGTTTTCGTTTCCAATCATGTGATTTTTTTGTTAGATTTCTTTTGTCTTTTGACGTATATTCTTTCTTTTAGGTGTTCTATTTAAATGTCTGACATTTTTAAGCTCTGATAATATATCTTCTTAATTCAACAAAGCTGTTCAGAACTAATATTATGTTTTGATTATTTTCTCTCCAAATTAAATATAAGAATATTTGAATTAAAATATTTGATAATAGTTTCGTTATCTTTTACTAATGGTAGATTGTAGCTGTAAAATAAGTATACTGAATAGAAACGAATACTTCTCGGATCCGTTTATGCTTTTTTCTGTTTTGCGGGATTTAAGGAGTGAGCTCTGGTCCTTTTTCAGGATTGATATCATTTTCACCGTACATCAGTTTATTTGTTTCTAGCAAACTGGAGGTTTGTACGCTCCATTTTCGTAGTAAGTATTCCCTTTTAATCTTAGACAGAGTGATACGGTTATTCTCTGTATTATATGCCATATTTTATCTATGTGAAAGAATGGGTCTGACACTTTGTTAATTTATTTTCACGTAAATTGGATTTGTCTGGTGCTTCGTTTGACTACGTGTGATATCTAAAAGATGGCCAGTGCGAAATCTATGATACATTAATTATATGAAGTCACTAATTTAAAAGAAACAAATCAATCTATTACTGACATACTTTTCAGCTTTTCTGTTAAGTTTACCTTGAGCTTGATTTATTGGTATTTAATCGTCGTTAGAAGATATCTTTTATAGCAGCAGAAGAAAGGTTTACCAAGTTAAACGTATATCATGAAAGCGTCAAAAAAAGTATTCCTTCCAGCTCTTTACGTTCTAAGTTCAAATTCCGCCGAGGTCGATAGAATAAGCACCAGTTGAACACTGGGATCGATGTAATCGACTTACCCATTACCCCGAAATCGCTGGCCTTGTGCCAAAATTTGAAATCATTATTATTTTGATTCTTGCTGTTCTATTTGCGGTTGTTCCTTACTTGAAAGCAGGCAATAACAAATCATCAAAGGTTTCAAGCAGTGCCTTCTCCTGTGACTCAAAGAGACAATACTCTCCTTAGAACGCGAGCTGTACCCAACAATGCTGCTTTCCGGATCACTTCGGGCCTGACAGCAGTTCCAATATTCTTAATATGTTTTTGGCGAGCTGCCAGAATCGTTAGCACACCGGGTAAAATGCTTAGCAGCATTTCGTCCGCCTTTACGTTCAGAGTTCAAATTCCGCAGGGTTGACTTTGTCTTTCATCCTTTCGGGGTCGATAAATTAAATACCAGTTGAGTACTGGGGTTAATGTGAGACTATCCCCCTACCCACAAAATCCAGGGCTTGTGCCTATATTAGAAAAGATTATTATTATCATCATCAAGGCGGTGAGCTGGCAGAATAGTCAGCACGACGGACGAAATGTTCAGGTTCAAATGCCGCCGAGGTCGATAATGATAATAATAATAATGATAACGGCAATGAATGAGAGAGCAGCGCATGCCATCAAAGTGACACTGGGGTACAAATATACGAAGCTCAATATACCCATCATGACTACTCGTCTGACAAGGGTACACCAGGCACATGCCTCACAACCATATGTGCGTGACATGGTGATCTCGTATCAAGATAAACAGTGCATGATCTTGCAGGTGGAGTCTAGTTAGAATTTTCTTCAGGTCAAGTAGCCCATCCTGCTCAAAAGGTCCCTGAATAAGAGTTGTTGAACGAAACACCCATGTTTCCAGAGGTGAATTATTCAGATCCCAAAGAATTCTTCTCAACACACGGCTATGATACTCCCCCACTACTTCTGCTCGTGATCAGATATGCACATATTGCTAGCTACTAAAGGATATGTTCAACTAGTCATGGTCAAATAGCTGTCAAGCAAATTTGTGTTATTTAGCAGAATATTTGCTGTAGCCCATTTTTTTATACCAAGACAAAACATCTATATAATAACACTTCCAATCAGAAGTCATGAGAGACAGTGACTGGTACTGCATCAGAATATTATTATCATTATTAATATTATAATTATTGTTCCTTGTGTCTGAAGCTGTTGGCCGCGTGTTCGGAGGTCTCTGAAATTAAAAAAAAAACTCAAAATAACTCAAAATTTCATATTTTAAAAAGAAATCTAAACAAAATTTACAATATGGCCACGGAAATTATAACAGCGCTTTCAAAATTTTTTTCATTCCATTACCAAATATGGTTGAGAAGGAGAGGAAGAATAGCAGCAGCAGTAGCACCAACAACAACAACACCATGAACACCGACGGAAGCATGAAGGAAGGAGCAGGCAAGAACACTAACACCGCTAGCACCACTGCCAACACGAGGACCAACCAGAGTAACAAAAATAAGCAGGAAAGTGAAAAGAAAGAACAGGAATTCTTTCACGTGAAACACCTGCAGATTTCGCCACTGCTACCACTACCAAGTCCAGCAAAGAAGAAGAAATCATTAAAGCAACAACGTCTTTACTTCTTCTAAGCAAACACAAAGCGGATTTACCGAAATATGCCGCAGATTGGAAGAGGTGAAATTGGCTGGATAAAAAATGCATCTAACAAGAAGTGGCAGGACATTCCACCTGAATACACCAGAGGAGCTGAAGGAAGAGACACGGAGGAGAACAATAATATACAGATGTATATCATTGAAAACGCGCAAGATAGAAAGAGCCACGCAGGCTTAGGTCGAAAATGCCTGAGACCTGTATGGAACATAAAATCATATATCACACGTGGTAAAAGCTTTGGTTCGGTAGAGGTGAGGTTTTCAACAAAACAATTGGTCACAGAAAATGTCACGACAACCCTGAAGACCGAGAAATTACATGATTCCCACGTACCTTGGTCGAAGTATTGTCTGAGTGAAGGTAGCAGAGGTGCCACCAGAAATGAACATCTCCTTGCTGGCAGCGGTTGTGTTGTACGGCATAGGAGAGGTGTAAAATCCTTGAAAGAGAGACACAAAAAAGAAAATTGGTACGGTACTGGGATGGAAATCTTATTGCATGCGGATTTTGCAACCGCACAAGAGAGTCCAGATCTCGTCGAGCTCCCTGAAGGTTCAAAGTTATTTGTAGCAGTAGGGGGCAGAAAGCCCAGGTGCCACATCTATGGCCCTAGACAATCAAAAGAGAAAACCGCTCTGCTGCAGACACCACCAACACAACAACAACAGCAACTACAATAGTACCAGCAGAGACAGGTGGCCACTGGAACAGTGAAAGCAACAACAACATTAGCAGCAACACCAATCACAGCAGCACCGACAGCAGCAGCAGCAGCAACAATAATATGAACAACAACAGTAGAAGCAACAACAGCAAACGAAATAAACAACTCACCAACATCTATGCTTTCCACACACACCAGACAGCAACAGAAACAACAACATCAGTACCCCTCAAAACAAAAACAACCTTACCAACAAAGCACAACCAAAAGGCCTCACGAGATTTGCCTCTACCCTTCCCCGAACATTCTGACATGTCCTGCGCGGAGGGAGAGGAAGAAGAGCCTAAAAAGCAACAAGTCGCCAGATCTAAAGAAAAAAACAAAAGATTCACCAGCTAAAACATAAAAATCTGGCAGGTATGATGACAGTGAGCAGACACATAACAAAACAAACACATTCCTCATTAGCAACCACACCAGTACCGTCAACAACAGCAGCGTCCCCATCAGCACCGTTACCATCACCACAAGCACAACCCAGTTCACGCACACAACTCGCATACCCCAACACCAGCAACATACAACCATCAACTACACAGCAATAAACACAAACAATAAAGAATTAATAGCACACATATACAACCATACAGACATCACAAACACCGATTTCATTACACCATCAAACACCACACCGCCACACATAAAATTCCTGCTAACATCACAAAAAACATACAACAAAATAAAAACAAAATATCCCGAAAGAGTTGCGGCTTTCAGGAAAGGTATCAACAAAAGACTCTACAACGAGCTGCTCGTGGAAACAACCACAAATAACTATGGTGATGGAATAACCGTTCCCACCTCACCAACAAAATCGCAGTAAGTAGCCTGTACCTCCACCCTACATGGCTTCGCTTACGATAGGCAGTATAAATGCACGTGACCTGGGGTCACCTTGGAAGCAGGTTCATCTACTCAACGACTTCAGGTCACTAAATGTCGATGTGGCGGCCATCAGTGAAACCAGGCTCTCCGACCGACAAGCGTTCATGCTCATTTTCGGTAGATACGGCATCGATTTATCTCCATGTCGGCCGGAAATGGGAGGTAGAACTGCTGTGTTGATCAGGAGAGGCCTGGATCTCGAGATAAAGACTATCTTCCTGGACCCCAGAAGGTACGTTGGTGGTCCTCGGTGTGAGCAGTATTGATAGGGGTGTCTTCAGGCTGGTGGCTGACTATGCTCCGACAGGAGCAGGGCAGCCGGACTTCTTCAGACGTCTGGAAGTTTTCCTGGGAACATCTCATCCTTTAGTGCTCATGGGTGACTGGGACGTTGTCTTAGAGCCACGTTTAGACTGTGTAGGGCTAGCGGATAGAGGAGGTGGGTTCAAAAGCCTCAAAAACCTGCTCAGACGTTTTCAAACTGTCTGACAGGTACCGGCTGTATTTCCCGAATGCGCCAGTGTGGACCTGGTCTAACTGCAGCGAGTCATCCAGATCGTATTTAGATAGAATTTTCTTTAGGCCAGTAGATAAGAATAGAATAAGTTGTCCACTTTTCGCCTACACAGACCACAAATTTGTGATCTGTACGGTCAACTTAGACTACGTAGGCAGGGACCCGGTTACTGGAAGCTGAACGCCTTACTCCCGGCGTGCCAAGCTTACAGAGACCGGATTAGTGAGTTAGTTAAGCGAGCATTAACAGGGTCAATACTTAACAATAAATGGTGGTACGCTCTGAAAAGGGCAATTAGAATAGAATCGATTAGGTGTAGCAAGGCACTAGCAATAGAAAATAATAAAATAGAGGGAAAGCTAGTTAAGGACTTAGAAGAGGTGCTTAAGAGAAGCATTGCAACCGACGTGCAGGCAGCGAGATTGGTTCTCGACCAATCCTTCAATGCAAAGCACAAAGGATGCATCGTCAGAGCTAAGGCACGTGCTCTAAACAACGAGGGAATTAAAGCCGCTCGATGGGCCTGAGTGACAAAGGCTCAACGTGGCAACAAAGCCACAATTCGGTCTTTGGTGGACCCAGGTGGGTGCACGATACTTCAGCCCGAGCGGATGTGTGTGGTATTTCAGCAGCATTTTACCCGACTGTTTGAGACGAGTGGCAATCCGGAACGCCAGATGGACTTTAGTGCCTACATCGACGACATGCCACGACTCTCGTTAGGTGGGGCGAGGCGTTGCGAAATGCCGATAACAGCCACGGAAATAAGGGATGCAATGATAGGCTGCATGGCGGGTAAATCGCAGCAGAACGGGAGAATTCCTAGTTCTGTTAGCCGAGGAGTGGGTGGCACTGCTGAGAAAGGACTCAAACAAGGGGGATCAAATAGAAAATTTTCGGCCCATAACGCTGCTGAACGCAGACTTCAAAATTTTGGCCCAGGTGCTAGCGAAGAGGTTGGCGCTTGTCGTCGAGGAACTGATTGGTGACGTCATACCAAGCAGATCCATCCACGAGAACTTCCACTTCATGTGACACATCGTAGACAGGGTGGGCAATGAAGCTTGAATTGGTGAGACGTTGATAAATACTTGACAACTGTCCTCACGGCAGCCGGTTTCGGTCCTGTTTTCGGTAGCTGGATCGCAGCAATGTATAGCGACATCTGCTCGGTAGTTCGGGTGTATGGTTACCTGTCGAAACCATTCATCATCATGCATTCGGTCTATCAAGGGTGTCCCCTCTCGTCTCTCTTGCATGTGGTGGCTCTAGAGCCATTACCGCGGAAACTGGAGGCGCTGAGAAGACATTCTGCGCGAACTAGGATGTGGGAGAACCGTATCGGCATACGCGGACGTCACCGTCATAGTGTCGAACACCAAGCACATAGAGCTAGTCAGTATCACTCTAAAAGAATACGAAGCGGTGACAGGAGCAAAAATTAATCAGGAGAAGTCAGTGGGCCTGCAACTCGGTACCTGGAGAGGAAGGTCCATGCCTTCCAACAGCGTCCTACGACACTGGACAGAAAGACCTGTTAAATTGCTCGGGGTCTGGTTCGATTCAGATCTCCAAGTAGAGAAGAACTGGGACGAGGTGGCGAGTAGAGTGGTCAATCTCACCCTGTATCGGTTCGAGTCTCACCAAACTGGAGCGCCTACTATTCCGTTTTCTGTTGAAAGGACATGTTCCACTGGTCAGTCGCTCCATTTGCTGTAAACACCCGCTAAGTGGAGGGCTGGGCATGCCATGGCTGTTGATGCGCAGACTTGCACTGAGGCTGCGGAATCTCCAGCGCTTCCTAGACGGTGAGCAGGGCTGTTTGTCAGATGCGATTTCCCACAGCCTGTTTCTTTGAATGAACTGCAGTCCTGGATCAAGCGTAGACCGAGGAAAGACGCCTGACACCTAGAATATCGTTCGTCTGTCATTCGAGCAATGCGGTCGGTGGAAATTCCACTGTGGCGTTCAATAGAGAGTCAGTGGCGGGTAAGTGCGACGACGTTCTCGGGTCGACTCTGGTCGTCGACAAGAACGAGTTGACTGGTCTGTTCTGGATAACTTTCGGGCTGAGGCCTATGGATAATTTCCAGAAATCCTTGGCCTGGCAGTGCTACCGGGGTTGGGTGGACTCTACAGGCACAGAAGTGCAGTCAGCTGGGCTTGCCCAAAATGCGCGCATAACGACGAAACCGTTCTGCACGCTCTCATCCAGTACCCGAGTATTTCTGACTTTTGGGTTTATATCGAACATCTGCTGTCGCGTGTTGGACGAATCCGGCTATCGGTTGAGTCTATTGTAAGAATAGTCCCACTGCCTTCCTTTGGCAGGGAAGAGCAGGTTGTTTTTCTTTGCCTTGTGGCCTTAGCGAAAGAGGTTGTATGATGGACCAGGTTGAAAGGGCTGAAGACGGATACTTTCCTCTTTGGCCAAGCCCTCATCAACTTTTTCAAATTTCACTTGAAAAGGAAAGTGAGGGTGGAGAGGGAAGTTCCCCCCCCCTTCCAGAAATTTTGTTAAAAGGTGGGTGAACGTCGCAAGAATGGCCCAAGTGAATAGGCCTACTCTAAGCATGCGCCTGTAGACAAAGTGGAAAGAGCACTTACCCTGGTGATCTTTGGGGGAATTTTGTTGTATTCGATTATTGTTTTTGTTTTTCACTGTTTATACGACTTTCATGTAACCCCACATTGTATTTGTCCTATGTTGTCCATAATGCTTTTTGTATGTAAACCCTTAGTGGTTAATAACGAAATCATCATTATTATGGCGAGCTGGCAGTCATTAGCACGACGAACGAAAAGCTCAGTGACATTCCATCCGTTATTACGTTCTAGGTTCAAATTCCGCCGAGGTCAATATTATTATTATTATTATTATTATTATTATTATTATTATTATTATAATAAGGGTGGGTGATTGGTAGAACCGGTAGAGTGTCGGCTATTATACGATACTTAGTTAAAACTCGTCTTTGATCCGTCTATAATCAATGAAATAATGAACCTGGCAGGCTAACACTTCTCGCCAAAATTTCTGGCTTTGTACCAGTTAGAAATAATTAAAATCTATAGCCCAGTCATCACCCGCGAGTTAGGGTTGCTTTACAATATGTGCCATGTTTTCGTTGATTGCTTAAGGTGCTTCTATAGTCACGAGTAAACACAGACATACTCTTGAGGCCCTCGTGGTTAATTCAACAAAGCATCGAGTATGTGATGAAGGGCTAAAGGATTGCATTAACATATGGATGGTACTTATTGCAGCTGTGAAGTACCTTGCTCAAGGTCATAATGCACCACCCATGGCAGAAATTGAACCTACGATTTTATGATCAACTGAATATTTTAATCACTAGTGCACGCCCATTCACATAAAAAGTATTAACATCATCATCCTCAGTAGTAGTAGTAGTAGTAGTAGTAGTAAAAGGGTAAAGACTCCATTCGGTTACGTATGACCATGAGATTGCACCTAGAAAATTCTCCTCCGAGGTACAAGTCTTGGTAAGATTATTTATAAAAGACCAGCAGTCACCCATGCAAACTAGCCACCCCTCTCCACGTCACCGATATTATCCAAGGGAAAGGCAAAGGCCGATACAGCTTGGCTCGAATGACGTCGCAACTCGTTTCTATAGTTGAGTAAAGTGGAGCAGCGTGAAATAAAGTGTCTTTCTCAAGAACACAACACACACCCGGAAATAAAACTCACTACCTCATGGTTGTGAACCCGACGCTCTAACCACTGAGCCATGCACTAGTAGTAGTAGTAGTAGTAGTTCGAATGTCTCATTCCCACAAAATGAAAAAAACAAGAAAGCTTGGAATTCAATGACATTAGACAAGACAGAAATATCAGCTAAGAAACATTGACACAAATTCTTAGACAACTACGTGTATCACATATGTTTGTATGCATGGATACATGTAGCTGCGTGCGTGTGTGCGTGCGTGTGTGCGTGTGTGTGTGCTTACTCAGAAGAATGTGCTATATTTAATATTACACCATTGTGCATGAGAGTTTCTAGACCGACATGTTTCATATTTAATAAGCAAACACGGAGCCGGTAACAAACTCAACAGTTAGGTTACTTATTAAATACAGCATGCAGAACCATTGTGCAAATATTGTGTCGTGTTTACTTTGGCAACAATAAAAATAATATGCTCTCTCTCTCTCTCTCTCTCATATATATATATATATATATATATATATATA
>NC_068981.1:66285044-66286722 GCF_001194135.2 Octopus bimaculoides
ATATATTATAATTATAAGCATAATTATAATCATGATTATAATCAGGGGCCAGCTAATTGCTTCGCCACGCACCGAATTTAGAAATAGCAGTTAAAATACCTTTTCCGCTACCATAAATATCTCCCAGAGAGTAACACACTTTTTTTTACGTAGGCAAAGACGAAAAAATAACGAATCCACACGACTTAGATTAGCTACGTACGCGTTTCGGGATTTAAGTAAAGTTATATTGACTTAATTATTTCACCTCATCAGTGCAGCATTTCAAATATACATAAAGGTTATTTTAACGTACCGAACTACTTGGTAAAATTATTAATCATTAATTGCTTAATTAATTAATTTTAACCTTTTTATTATTATTGAAATATAATTTACTTCCTGAACGAAAAACTGCGGTTTCTGCGGGATTACTCGTAACACATGTGGGTATTTGAGGATAAATACGTGTTCTCATTCGGCTGTATATTTTTGGAAGTGCTGGTTAAATATCAGTTGTGCGATGACGCTTGATCGCGTACATAGTTAATTCTAGCACTCTCAAATTTATATTTGAAATGCTGCACTGATGAGGTGGAATAAGTAAATATAACTTTAATCCCGAAACGCGTATGTAGCTAATCTAAGTCGTGTGGATTCGTTATCTTTTCCCTTTGCCTACGTAAAAAAAAGTGTGTTACTGTCTGGAAGATATTTATGGTAGCGGGAAAGGTATTTTAACTGCTATTTCTAAATTCGGTGCGCGGCGAAGCAATTAGCTGACCCCTGATTATAATTATGCTTATAATTATAATATATTTGTATAATGTTACCCAAAAAGGTTATTTTAACGTAACGAACTACTTTGTAAAATTATTAATTAATTAATTGATTTTACCCTTTTATTATTATTAATATATATATATATATATATATATATATATATATTTACACGAATAGAGAGGCAGATAGAGAGGCAGATAGAGAGACAGACAGAGAGACAGGCAGAGAGACAGATAGAGAGACAGATAGACGGATAGTCAGACAGATAGATGGCTAGTTAGACAGACAGACAGATAGATAATATTCACGTTGCCAGGGAATAAGAAACAGGTGAAGCAAGTTTGTAACTTATTTTGAATATCTCTCTCAACACTTTCACCGGATTCATGCCCGTGTTGCACGAATACTAATCAGTATAGTAAAAAAATAACTATGGAGAATTGTTCCATTTCCTTGGTATCGGTGAGAACACACTATACGGCATCTTTCGCTGCGCTACAGGAATTCAATAAGGTTGACAGTGCATTTTCCTTTTATATATGAATATGCATGTACGCACACGTACAAACATATATATAAGAATGAGTAAATATTCAAAATAAATACTCGTAAAGGTGTTATTACTATTATCAGGGGCAAATCTAAATAATTGATAATAACATTAGTGGCAGCAAGCGATATTAACATTGAATAGCTATACAATAAATTCTTAATTATATTAGAGGGTACACGAAGCACCAGCTTGCTAGAGAGTGGAAGTAACCCCCCGCCCAACTTAACCACCTATGTTACCGAAAATTGGGTACACAAAGCACCTATATATCTTTTCGTTAAGATTTGTTGTTAAGTCGGGGGTTTTAACTTCCACTCAAGCAAGCTGGTGCTTCGTGTACCCTCTAATATATATATATATATA
>NC_068981.1:66287275-66294786 GCF_001194135.2 Octopus bimaculoides
GGGGGGGGGGGGTGCGTACATGTATAGATCATACACAAACGCATGTAACTGTGAATTAAACACATGTATTTACATACACACGCATCTTTCTATCTCTTCTATCCATCTCTTCTATCTATCTCTTCTATCCATCTCTTCTATCTATCTACAAAGTGCAAATAGCGTTCAACACTTAAACAAACGATTCAAATCGATAGATATTTGTTAGATTCTCCTTAGTGATTCCACTGGTGCGTTGTAGTAAAGAGCGCTCTAAAAATATGGAGCAACGTATATAATGATTATTTTAATCTTGATATTAAGGAGATCATTAGAACGGCAATCTGGCAGAATCGTTAGCAAGCTGGAGAAAATGCTTAGCGGTACTTCATCCGTCTTTACGTTCTGAGTTCAAATTCCGCCGAGGTCCACTTTACCTTTCATCTTTCTGGGGTCGATAAAATAAGTACCAGTTGAGTACTTGGGTCGATGTAAACAACGTACCCCTTCCATCGAGATTGCCAAAATTTGGAATCAATACTAATGAGATCATTAAGGCGGCGAACAGGCACAATCGTTTGCACACTGGGCAAAATGCTTACCACATTTAGTCCGTCTTTACGTTCTGGATTCAAAATGCCCCCGAGGTCAACTTTATCTTTGATCTTATTTTATCGAGGTCGATTTCAAAGTACCAGTTAAACATTGAAATCGACTTATCTCATAACCATAAGTCGCTGGCCTTGTGCCAAAATTTGAAAGTAATATTAAGGAGATCATTCATATAAAAAGAAAGCGGGTTTAGTTCATTCACACAATAACATCAAACCTGCACAGCCGTTTCAAAACCAGTAGATATGTAACTCCACATTTTATCGAATCTGCTTCTCATCTATTTATCCTTTTATATTAATGGTCTCTTTAATTATTATAAGAGCCTTTTCATCGGTCAGGTATGACCTTTTATCTGCATTTGGGCAGAGACGATCCAGGTCTTTTCTGCGGACAATTATTGGCAGTAGCCAATGCATATAAGTCACCTCTTGCTACACTACCGATGTTTATCCAAGCGAATGATGAATTAGGCCTATGCAGAATCACACTAGAATTGTCACAAGCGTTGATCTCGGAACGCAAAAGGCCGGAACAAAAACCGCTAGGTATCTCATCCGATGATCAAACTGTTCTACCAGTCTACCACCCTGAAGGAAGAAGGCTAAAGTTAACTTCTGTAAGACTTAAACTTAGAGCTCAGTGAAAGAAAATATTGGTTTCAAATCTTGGCTTAAGGCCAGTAATTTCGAGAAAGGGGCCAAGTCGATTACATCGACCCCGGTGTTCAGCTAGCACTTATTTTATCAATCCCGAAAGGATGAAAAGCAAAGGTGACCTCGGCGGAATTTGAACTCAGAACACGAAGACAAAATGCTAGCTCACCGCATTAGAGTGAAAGAAAATATTTATTTGTTTATTGCCCACAGGGGACTAAATATAGAGGGGACAAACAAAGGGATTAAGTCGATTACACCGACCTCCGTGCGTAACTGGTACTTATTTAATCGACCCCCGAAAAGATGAAAGGCAAAGTCGACCTCGGCGGAATTTGAACTCAGAACGTAACGGCATAGGAAATACCGCTAAGTATTTCGCCCGGCGTGCTAACGATTCTGCCAGCTCACCGCCTTTTAGGGTGAAAGAAAATATTGTGAAGTAATATATTCAGTGCCCTAACAAATCTACCAATTCCCCGTGAGTGTGTTAGCGCGTGTATGCATGTGCGTATATTACGCGCGCGCGTGCGTAGGGGGTTATGTTAAGGCGGCGAGTTTGAAGAACTGTTATCACGCTGGACAAAATGCTTAGCGGCAAATTCCTCCTAAGTCAACTTTGTCTTTCATTCTTTAGAGATCGATGAGCACTGGAGTCGACCAGCGTCCTCTCCCAAAATTTCGGGTCTTGTGTCTACAGTAGAAAGGATATTATATGTATGTGTCGTTAAACGCTTGTAGCTTCAGCTTTTCGTCTGAGAGAGGTCCCTTTAATGACGTATAGTATTATTAAGAAAAAAAGAATACTTCAAAGCTAGGTGAAACGAAATCTTCCCGGAAGAATGACGTATATCGAAATTTCGCAATATTTTCTGCTCCTTAGTTCCATATACTCGCCTCACTTCCGAAACATTGTATATGCATCTGTCTGGCATGTCTAATTCGTATACTGTGTTTCTTAACACTGAATGTTTTTAAAGGAACTTCCCTTAGACGACAAACCGCAGCTACAAGCGTTTACCAACATACACACACATTGATAATGTTTACATTCTTGAACTGCTTCTAACACAAAATGAATGTATTTTTGTATTATATTATATGCAAACATAAACATAATAACAACATAGTTAAATATGAACTTCTAACTTTTAGGTGAATCGATATATCTTTCGAATTACTCATACATATATGGCAACATGGTATATAATCAGACACGGATTATATAACTAAAATATTCAATGTTTCAGCAATAAAATCGAACATAATCTAAAATAGCAAAAGAAAATTTAAATTATGTATTATCTCATCTCAACATAATGATTTCCTTATCTAGGTACTTGAAGAGAAACAAAAAGAGAATTTGTCTTTACCTCATTGTCTTTCGGAAATTTTGATAATCTTTTTTTATAATTGAGATACATAATCAGTCAGCCATGTTATTTCTTCAGGTCGATCAAATTACTCTATTTTTATCTTGTCATAGATTTTTCCGTTTCTGTGTTGTACTTCATCTCGAATGACTAGCTGAAGAATTCACGATTTTTTTTTGTTTAAAATTGGTATAAGTCTGGTGGGTGGCAGATTCGACAGATATCTGATTAAAATATTTTCCTTGCTTCTGGTTGCATCATTTTATGATCTGAGTTCAACCCTTACTGTGTTTGATGTTGCCTTTTTTTTTATGGATTAACCCCAAGTTCCGTGATTCTCAACTGGTTCACCGCAAAGCTATGTAGATGTTTTGTGATTTTTATAAAAATGAAATTTCAGGCATTAGAAAATCTTTACTAATAGTTGAGCGTCTTGAAAAACGATTTGTTATAATCAAAAATTGTTTTTTTAAATAAGCTTGGCAATAGTTAATATTTTTTTTAATATTTCAGATTTAAAACAGCTGTTTTAAGCTTTACATCAGAAATGCCAATCTTTGATCTTCAGTGTTCCACAAAGTCAGAAAGACTGAGAGCCACTGCCCTAGATCAACTCTGATCGATCAGATTTAGGATCAAAATTATTCCAGAAGCGCATTTTGTGTTTTTGACTTTGGGAGAGGTATTTACAATTACAACTTTTTCTAAGATGACGTAGATGTGATTTGAGAGATGGATATCTTCCTGGGGTATCACGGTAGATGCCCCTACAGTAGTTCATTCGACTACCCTTTTATTCCATGATGTCGATAAAATACCATTCATTTTATTACAGTCAATTTAATGAATTTTATCCTTTCCCTAGATTTTTACTATTCTCCTAATTTGTACAAATCTAAAACTCTAGTTATATTTTTAATTTGTCGTAGTTTTCAGATGGTGTGTCATTTTGTTTCTACTGTTTCCTCTGTTTATTCTACAAGCTTACACTTTTAGCCTGTGTCCTCTTAACATTATATACATCTACTACACATATATCCATTGATTCTCCTGAATACAGTGTAAAATAACGTATATAAAGCCGATTCAATGATGGCATCTCTACGTTGTTGCTTAATCTGCCAAAATTAGCAGCCAAATCTCACTCAAGTCTCGTATAAAAAGTGAAGGATGCATTGTGTATAATAATTCTAAATTCACTGTATCAAGAAAAGAAAATACAGAAAGATCACGGTCATAATGATTTTGATCATAGATCCGCTCCATCTGGTCTGACATGGGTTAAACAACAACAAAATCACGTTTAGCTTAAATTGAAAGAGTGCACACACAACTCTAGTTTTTTTTTCAAATCTAGTTACAAACTACAACGAGGAACTTTTATGCAAACATAGAATCAACAGCAAAAATGATGCCAGTATCGATAGAATTGTCGAACAAATAACTTGTTATTTGGTTACATCCTTTTTACATTCTGAATTCAAATCCTACCCATGTAAACTTTGCATTTCACCATTCTGAAGCACATAAAACAAGTACCAGCTAAGTGCAGATATTATCTATTGTACTGGTCGATGAAATATGTACCAGTTGAACATTGGAGTCGACTATCCCCCATCTCTCAAATTTCAGGCCTTATGCCTATAGTAGAGATAATATATATCTATTATACTCTTAAATAGGTGATCCAGCATGGTAACGGTCCAGTGACTGAAACTATTAAAAGAAATAAAGGAAAACGAATGGATAACTACTGGTTATGTAGGACAAAATAATTCACTCAGTATCTATAATAGACTTGGTCATTCTGTAAAAGAGTTTCATGTTAAAGAAGGCACTCTTGATGATACTGAAAATTATTGTTTGCTTTAAGACATAATTTACAATATTATGCGTTATGGATTTACAGAATTCATCAGTTCTAATTGCTACGTTGGCTCATATTAAATGGCATTTATAAAGTCTTTTTTTTTATTATTATGTGGATCGTTATTTTTTTTAGGAGAGTCGTTATTTTATTCGTTTAAATATCTGTATTTAATATCAATCTAAACTACATTTTATTACAATCAAATTTTTGTTGTGTTTCGAAAATTTGTGCTTTTTAATATATACTTTTTATATTTTTTTGTATCTCTTTTACAATTCATTCAAATATAAGTTATGTGGTTATTTCTAAACGATATCGTTAATATCTTAATGGGCAAATTTAATATCTTAATGGGCAAATTTTAATATTTCAGACCTTACAATTTAAAACATTTCCTAATAGTTCCATTCATTTCATTTTGTTCTGCAAACGTTTTAACACAATTTCTTGTGCCATTATATTCATAAGCATTGTGTATCATAATAGGTTGGGTTGCTTATCCAACGGCCTTTATTTTATATCTTATTGGATTGTAACTAATCAAACCATAAATGTCATATAGTTAATCAAGTTATGAACGCTATATAACCAATCCAGTCATGAATGTGATATAGCTAATCAAGTTTCGAATGTTATATAGCTCATTAAAATATGACTGCTATACAGAAAACCAGGCTAAACCTTTTCCGAATCACAAAGCTTTCATTGACCAGTACAGTATTTATAGTTTCTGCACGCATCAAGAACATGTAACATAACTCTCTCCTTGAAAAAGTTATCATTCTGTCACATCTGTATGATTTTTCACTGTTAAATAGACGTGATAGGTAATGTCTCATTTATTTTACACTTCTGTTTCAGCTAATAGGAATGATTTATATTTTCTTCAGTGGACTACATTATTTAGAGTTAAGTGTCATCGCCTTAAATATAATTAAGTGTTGGTTACAAAATTGGAAACCCCGTTTTGACTAGTCGTAAGGCTTACTGTTACGGTAAGACATTTAAAAAGTGTTATTTATTAATCTGACAAGGGCGGCGACTTGGCAGAATCGTTAGCAAGCCGGACAAAAATTCTTAGCGACATTTTGTCCTTTATTACATTCTGAGATCAATTACTACCGAGATCGACTTTGGATTTCATCCTTCGCAGTCGATAAATTAAGTAATCGGATAGCCCCTACCTCTCGTTAACTTTTAGGCCTTGTTCTTATAGTAGAAACGATTTATTAATTTGAAAACTTAGTTTATTTATTTATTTTATTTGTAATATGAGAGCGTATGACAATTAATTCTGAGTAATATAGTCCACACAAAAAGTATTAGCTGTAACAAGTGTAAAATATGTGAGATTTTTGCTAGTTAATCTGTTTTACGATGGAAAATCTTAAAGCTGTGATAGAATCACGATCTCTTCAAGGAGGGATTTGTTTTTCATTTTCTTAACGCACGCGGAAACTGTAAATAAATCACTGGTCAATAGAAACTTTGTGATTCGAAACCAGTTTTAGCTTCATTAACAGTGTAATAATCATATTTTAATTAGTTATATATTATATAGAATTCATTACTTGATTAACTATATAGCCTTCAGAAGAAGGTGGCTGAGAAAAATGTGTTATATCAATAAAAATTTACATTTTAAATGTGGATTTCTGAATGTCGTTATTGTTGTTTAGTCTCGCGTCAAGTCCGAGTGGGAAGATCAACAAGAAAAGGTACTATTGTGACCGTCCCTCTCCTTTTCACATGCTGTATCTAGGATTAACGCTGTCCTTCTGTGACAGTTGGACGTGAATCGAGGGAGATTTAGTTGCTACCACGAAGTAGGCAAGCGTTTATGAAGATTTTCCATTACATGTTAGCGAATACTTCTGTATATAATATGATTACTACTTTGTCACTCGAATCGTCCTAGATATTTTTCTTGACTCAAGAGAAAACTAATTTTAGCTAAATATGTACACTGATAAATTGTCGTCTTACCAAACATATTCCACATCACGTTTGATTCAACAGCGTCCATGATTATATGTAATTCCTAAATTAAGTACTGTTATCTTATCTTGATAAGAACCAAAAACGAGATATTGAGTGGTTCATGACATTTTGAAAATTAAACCAAACTGTATTACGTAACATGACATAACATATGTAATATTACCACGTTATGTTTTGATGTTTCCAAATATTCAAAACAAACTTTGATTTGTTTTATCTATATGCAGGAAATATATGCTTTCTTTTATTCTTTATTCTTTATATAGTTTAAATTCTTCTAAGTTTACATTTCAAAGCACATCCATCTCTCTCTCTCTCTCTCTCTCTCTCTCTCTCTCTCTCTCTCTCTCTCTCTCTTATATATATATATATATATATATATATATATATCCAAATTATGCTGTAGAAGCAGTTCTAGACTAAAATTAATCTCTATACCACATATTTAAAGTATGACTGTCGTTGAAATATTAGGAAATGCAGCAGTCGTTTGTGGGAAAGATCCGTTTATAGACACAATATCCTTCAGAGCTAGATGAAACTAAATCGTCTCAGAAGAGATCACAAGAGGGAAACCTGCGCATTTCAACGTTTTGCTGCTTGTCAATTCGATGCGTGTTTGTGTAGGTATATATATGTATGAGAGAGAGGGGAGAAGAGGGGGCATTAAAATATAAACTTAGAAGAATTTAAACTATATAAAGAATAACGAATGAAGAAAATCATATATTTCCTGCATATAGATAAAACAAATTAAAGTTTGTTTTTGAATATTTTGAAAATTGCCGAACCGTTTTTCTCGGACTACGAGAGACAACCATCATGAACGAAGTGGCAAAAGATCGTGTGAGCCGTCCAACCTATGCCAGCAGAGAAAAACGGGCATAAAATGTGGATGATATTGATGAAGATAAGAGATAAAAAGATATATGCATCCAAGCGCGCGCAAACACACAAACACACACACACACACACACACACACACACACACACACACACACACACACACACACACACACA
>NC_068981.1:66295232-66296388 GCF_001194135.2 Octopus bimaculoides
ATATATATATATATACATACACACAGACAGATAGCTAGATATGTATGTGTGTGCATGAATGTATACTAGACCTACCCGTGACCCGTTGGGTTACCAGGAAAATCAGACTCTCTCAGCAACGGAGTTTTGTTTCGTTGGTTTGTTTTTTTTTTCTTTTCCAGGTTATTTTCCATGCTTTCAACGAATGTGACACCGAAATGATGCTTAAACGGCTCCTTTCTCCAGAAAAGAATAGATTTGGCTGGTACTTCTTGCACGCACTGCTACTGCGTAACAGGTATTTCGGATCCTTTATCGAAAATAGCCGTTACGTGCTATTTCGAGATCCGTTGAATGCACTCGAAAAAAGCCTTTGGAAAAAAGCTATTTCACACCGAGGTTACAAACGGGTCTTTTATGAAATATTTACCGTATGTTTAAAGTCATTTTCATTTTAGAATATTTGTTACATATGTCAAAACAAAATTTTATAATGTTATTTACTTGAAAATAATTTTTAAAAACATTAAGATATAGTCTGTTTAAAGAAGTCTAAAATATAAATACTTACTGTACTAACAGCTTACATTTTTGAAATCACATTCACTTAAAAGCATTTGTAAATGATTAAAATATTGTTTAACAAAAGCGAAAATAGAAACATTTATTGTAAAAAAAAATCCGTGTTTTTTCGTTGTCAAGTCACTGTGTGTAATAGAAAGATAAGAGTTTCTTTCCTTTCAGGATGAAGATTTTCGGAATATTTTCTCATTAGGCACTGTTTTGGGTATTTATACCCGAAAACCTCTAATATCTTTAAAACTACTTGTCCGATTTACACGAAATTTGTTTTTTTCTGTTCTATTAACATCTCAGGGTAAACTTAATTCATAGTATTTTCCCATTATGCGCCAGTTTGGCTGGCTAACATTGCAAGCAAGATTCAAACCTACTTTTAATGCATTACATATGTATTATATATATATATATATATGAATATATATTTCGTTTATGGATTTAGTTTGCAAGGTTTTTTATGTGAGTTCGTGTGTTGAAACATATTCTGTTGTGTCTGGGGAGAGTTATTTTCTTTTTGTGCCTTATAATTTAACACACTCACCGGTAAAATTTCCACTTATTTCTTATTTTTATTTTTCTAAAATTTTCGTTGCGTCTT
>NC_068981.1:66296627-66301607 GCF_001194135.2 Octopus bimaculoides
TGTTTGTGTGTGTGTGTGTATGTGTGTGTGTGTGTGTGTGTGTGTGTGTGTGTGTGTGCGTGTGTGTGTGATATTAAACATCAGTTTTCTTCTTACACTACGACACTCAATACTGTTCATATTATTTATTGATTTCTTACTCTTACTGAAATACAAGGTCATACATTTATAGCATAAACCAATGCGATCTAACAGCGTTTATACTTTACTTAAAAGGTATTAGCAGTGCAGATGAGCATAAACGGCTTCAACTGACAATGGAAACTGGGTAGCTGATTATTTTTGTCAATGAATGTTATTCCTTTTTTCCATTTTTTCTCTCCTCTCCGGTGCTTTCTATATCATTACTCTTTAGATTAATTAATGATATTTAATTTTGGTACAAAACTCTACATATTTTAGAAGAAGGGTCGTCGATTCAATCGACTCAGTACCCGACTAGTGTTTTTTTTTATCAACTCTGAAGGGATGCAAAAACAAAGTCAACCTCAGCGTGATTTAAGCTCAAAACTGAGTTTAAAGGGGCGTAACTCAATATCGCAAATACATTTTCTTAGGTTACCAACGGCTATTCACTTCGTTATATTTAAACATAGCATTAAGAGGGACTGTTGTGTTGAATTCCATTTAAGTGTAAGTGTTCTGTAAAAGATGACAGGGACGTTGCAGCGTTCAAGCATTTATGAAAGCTGTTTCGAAGCTCCGGCTAGGCTTTGAATAATCGCTCTGAGTTTTTCCCAGTTCAGGGCCACGAGCTACCGGATCGCCATAAAAAGCACTAACGTCTCTATGAATATGGCTCGATCAATCAGTACTGGCTGATTTGTCATGGTTAATGCGGCGAACTTCAAAGTAAGTGTGTGAATATTTCTTCCAAATAACTTGATCGAAGTTTCTGGAAAATTGGCATATGGTTATAAAAATCTGCCGAAGCCAACCTCGAAACTGGAACCATTCAGCATTTTACAGGAAACTATATCGCTATACCCATTGAGTTGGTTTCCCGCCGTCTTATACTTTTTCTTGTTTAACATGTTTATATCGTGTTTGACAAAAGATACCTACCTTGATTTGTTGAGTCGAACCGCGCACACATTGCTTATATGAAATATGCAGCAGTTTTATCTCTTTCTACTCATTTGCTCTTTAGTAATTACGAACTGTTTTCATATTATCTAGTGCGTTGTAACTACCTTCATAATATTATCTAGCGTGTTATATTACAGAAGATTCCTAACTATTATGTTTGCTGTTACATGATCGCTGTTTCATTAAAATATTCACATATATATACAAAAATGTAAACGATGCTGTTTAATGAAATATATGAAAACTGAAAGAAAAACAGTATCTGTGTGGTCATTCTTGTCGTCACATGCAGCCAACTCGGAATTGTGAACTACCAACGAAAAATGTATGACTTAAAAAAAAAACACATTAAAACGGCATTTTGAATTTACTTTTTGGCTGAATGAGAAATTATTCTCAGCCCTTCTGTCTTGTTTTGATAGATTATGATATTGGTTAGTTGGAATACTATGTTATTTCAAGTTAAACGTATCATACGTGACTGAATGTAAATAAATAATAAGTTGTTAGTTAACAACTCATTAAATCGTATTTTCTGAGCAGAGTGTTATCCCAAACACAAATAGTCATGTTACTTAAAATTATCGTGCTATGTTTTATCAAATATTATTCTTTAAAAAATTTGTTTTGTCTTATCTCTGCGAATGAAATACGTTTATTATAATTTCATATTTATGTATTCTAACTTGTTCTATATTTATACAAACATACACGCGCGCGCATATATCCTCCTCCTCCTCCTTATCATCATCATCATCATCATCATTATCATCATGACAACCACCATCGTCATTAACATCGTAGTCATAATTTTACGCCCGTTTTCTTATATTGGTTACTGATTTGGTCAAGAATAATCTACCAAACTTTGTTGCGTTTATTGTCTTTTTTTTATATGCTTGATTTTAACGGCATATTGCCCTTCCTATCACTAGCCATTTTCAACTTACAATTAGTGCATTTTATGAAACCACAGTCATTAAAGAGGCTGTCTGACACGGGATTAAAATGTCTCCTCATCTCCTCTGAACTATTTCATTTAGTTCTAAGAGAAGCTCTTGTTGGAGAGACGAAAGGCAAATAAACGTGATTCATACACACACATACACTCGCATAAATATATAGTGGTGTCGGACCTCTATTATAGTTCGACGAAGGGGATTCAGTTGTTCAGTCAACTAAATTAACTGCCTCTGAATTGATGTATGGATGATTGAGCATTCTGCTGCTATGGGTACCATTAACGTAATTGTCATGCAGAATCAGTATTGCAAAAAGTATGTGAGGAGACTACACCTCTTGAATTAGTGGTACAATCCATCCGACGGGCAGAATCATTATAAATAAGACAAACACTGTTTCCATTTACTTCAACGTAGAAATAAGTATCTGGTTGAATTTTTCTTGCTTTCTTTCTTTCTTTCTTTTCTCGAATAAGGAAATGTTGCCGGCAAATCTTTTACTCCGATTTGTTCTAGGCATTACTAAAGGGAATACTTTTATGCGCTTTATAATATTGATTTGAAATCTTTAATAAAAACAGGAAAGCGAACTGCGATGTTAAATGTTAATTGGTTGTAATAAAGTTGTGGCTATTACGACATTAATTCGTATGTACTCCGACTAATGATTAATGCTGCAAGACAGGCTTTATGGTTAACATAAAGTTGTTTATGATTTATGGGGTGCTGAAAGCAACATATATTAAATTAATACAATTCCAGTCTGTTTCAATTCGGAGGAGGAACTGTGTCAGCATTAAGATTACAGAAATGAAAATAATATTAATAAGAGTGTAGTTAAGAAGAAAGCAGAACAACGATCAACGTTTCAGATTACAGTGGGAATTAATTTGTGTTGCTTTCGTTCCTGTTTTATTTTGGATATAATATTTATAGTCTGATGTAGTTACTGACACCAGATTACTTTACTCTTAATATTACTGCAACTTTTTCATTGTTATCTAATATGTAAAACTTCAAACTCTCTCTCGTGATTTACACAAACAAATATAGACACAAGAAAATACATACGTTCATGCGTAAGTTCATACATACATACATACATGCAAGCACACATACACGCACACATATATGTATATAACCTGCACGCATAGATTTCGATTGCAATATTTACCACTAATATCTGTGCTATTTCTCCGTTGTTATCTATCACACTTATTTGGAGATTTACGCAGATGTACTTATAAACAAAAAATGCATAGACATACATTTACACACACATACTCACTCTCTCTCCTTCTCTCTCTCTCTCTCTCTCTCACACACACATACAAACCTGCACACACATCAGAGCTCTCGCCTATTATCTTCCTCTTCCATGAGTGGAGCGTCTTTTCTGAGAAATGCTATTCAGCAATTATTACTTTCGCCGGCCATTATCCAAAACTCTTCTGTTTCTCGACAAGAAACTATAGACTAAAATAAATTTAGTTACTCAGTTTCTTGATGATAGATCATAGACAGAAACACTGAAGTGCAGCCTACTTCTCTCTTACAGGGCAAATTAGTAACTTTGTGTTTATACTAAGCTGTTGTTTTGCCCCTGAGATCTAAGGCCTTTTAAGCTTTATACATATAGGTTTTAGAGAACTTTTGTAGCGCTCGGATTCTTTTTTGCACGCAAACGAATTTCCATCTGCAATTAAGTTCTTCAGTACTTAGTCACGCGCGCGCGCACACACATACACACACACACCACTATGGCAGTTTGACACCACACACACACAGTTGCATGCATACTAACATGGCAGACTAACAAACTACGTGAATTTGTGGATTTTCACTTAAGAAACCTGTAAGTAACATTGTTGTTGGTTTCGGGTGACCAAATTACTCTACAGTATTGAGTACTGTTGCATCAGTTCGTTACTACTATCACTCTGCGTATACAAAGTCATTCAGAAGTATCTCACAATTTTACTTTTGTATATTTTTGATACAGTAATGCTTCGATATACGAGTTCATTTGTTCCCGGGGATCGCCTGTAAAGCGAAAACTCATAAAGCAGAGCAATAATTTCCATAGTTATAAATTTCCAACGTTATAAATTTCCAATGTTATAAATTGTAATTCGTTCTCAGAAAAATTGTTTACCTATAAAATTTATAATACTCGTAAATAAATGGCAATAAAACAACAGTTGTATTTAAAGAATGTTTTATGTAAAGAAAAAAGAATGTCAAGATCATTTATAATAACAAATATTATTATTATTATCGCTTTCTGAATCACTTTCCCTCGCACACACCATCTCTTGTAGATGCGATCGTCGATTCATAAGCACTCGTAGACGGACTGGCAGATTTCTTTTTAAAAAATAAGTCTATAGTAGTTTGCTTAAAAGCTTTTTTCGGTCTCTATAAATTTCTCGGTAACACGCAAAAGCATTTGTTCTGATAGTAGAAACTTTTGCACTTCGTTCAAAATTTGGCTGTTTAACCTTTTTATATACGTTATAAAACAAAACTCGTAACCCCGGGGTCTTGTAAAGCGGGTCCTCGTAAAGTGAGGTGTTACAGTACTATGTTTGCTCTTTTCATAACTCTTGATGTGTGTGTGTGTGTGTGTGTGTGTGTGTGTGTGTGTGTGTGTGTGTAAACTCGAAAGAGGACAGCTATGTCAAACTTCCTACTTCACTACAAGCCAATCGCATAAGAATGGCCACTAAAAAGGCGATTACACTGGCGGTGCTCCAGCATGATTATAGCCTTTGGGCTAAAACATAAAGGAATGAATATATATATATAAATATAATATACATATATATATATATGTATGTATATATATATATATGTATATATGTATGTATATGTGTATATATATGTAAGTGTATATATATAAATATATATATATATATATATATATATA
>NC_068981.1:66302687-66306642 GCF_001194135.2 Octopus bimaculoides
TATATATATATATATATATATATATGGGAGAATGTACGAAAAAAAACAACAACAGACGAGGACAGGTGGTGTAAACAACAAATGGATGTATTAGTATGACGCTCGGAAATACGGAAAGTCTTTAACGTTTCGAGCTACGCTCTTCAACAGAAAGAATACGGAGAAAACAAGGAGAAAAACACGGAGAAAAAAAATTGAATGGTGTTTGGTCAACGTGTATCTGATGTACTAAATATAATTAAAATATTTGATGTGTCTAATTTGCTTATCCAGATAATTGCTTGTATGTGTGTGTGTGTTTGTATGTGTGTATAAATACACGAAACGCACATCACTCCACTCAGTGTATGCACTAGGTTACTTATACACAAACACACATACATGCTCCCATATGCGCACATAGACCTACATAATGTTAAGCTCTCCCACACGTACATTCACACGCGCGCGCCCTCATTCACGAATACACACTCCCACACACCATTCTTACATACACACATGCGCTTGCACACCCTTGTTCAGCCGGGTCACCCTTATTATCTCCCTTTCACTCAGCCTCTTTCTTCTGGGCATTTCATCATGTTGAACCATTAATCTGAACACATTTTCTTTCTTCTCCTTTTTTTTTTCGTTCTCTCTCCATTTTCTCATCTCAACCCTTTTTCTCGAAGAACGTAGGCTCCAAGCATCAAAGACTTTTCTATTCTTCCTGAGCATCAAACTAATACACCTGCTTGTTGTTCCCTCACCTGTCTTCGTCTTCTGTTCTCCGTATATTTGAACTATATATAGTGAAATTCAACCAAGACTCAAAAGTGAGTTTATCTTTTACTATATGATATCCAGTACTGTTTGAATGATAATATCTATTTGTACAAGTCTAATCAGAATGCCAATTCTAATGGCGGGAAAATAAGTACGAGTAAGATAACGAGTTGATTGAACAAACCCCAACATATTATTAGCAGCTACTTTATCGATCGTAAAGGGACGAAAGGTCAGTAGGCTTTTGACTAAGAACAGAGAAGGAAACTAAAATATGCAACGAAATTAATCCAAAGCGATATAGTTTTATCAACTAATCTATGCAATTTGCTGATAATATCGCGCTCTGACATTAGCTCAAGACATCGGTTTTTTTTTAAGAAAGATATATTTGACTGTATTGACCCTTTTAAAGTTCATGTAGCAGTTACTTGTAAGCAAGTATAGCTTAGCGATATATACCGCAGTTCCGCTGGTTGTTTTAGATATTTACATAGTCGCGAGCAGACATTGACAGTCACTCGTTCCTCTAACTCTTGATCCAGTGAAACATACAAAATGTGAAAGCTAGAAGGATATGGGCTGCATTAGCATCAGGTTGTTGCTCATTACAGTTGACTAAATCAACGTTAAATCAACGTGAAGGACACAAGTGCTGCCCGCTCCAGAAATTGAACTTACAGTCTTATGATTTCAAGAAATGAATGCCTTAACCACTAGGCCACGCATCTTCAAGGGTCTGACCCTATTACAGGCCAAATACTAAATGCATTTCGAACTCAGAACATATATTGACAAAACTAAATGATTTAATTTCTCTGTGATCAATAGCTAGCTCACGACAAAATTTAAGTAAGGTCCACCCTTGAACACGTCTCATATATTGTGTTGAGTCGAAAGTTTTACAATATTTTGGTAACTCATTTACTGTATTCGTCAATTTACAACAAAAGCAGAAGTAGAGGTCATCGTATTGCACTGTCTGAAACCAGATTTTTACCAGTTCTTTTGTCTCGTGCTGATACCAGGAAGTAAGCTATGAATCGGGACAAGTAATAATCTGGTGGAGATATTTTTCCGCAATCCTAAGGCGCATAAGCAGTGGTTAAACAAAGGCCGGCTTCCGGATAAGGTGATGTTAAGCATCAGGTGGAATTATGAAGGGATAATTCACTACGAGTTCGTTCTCGGCGGCCGAACCACTGATGTCAACCTGTACTCCGAACAGCTGGAGCGGATGTATACCACTGGGCGGCAAAAATACCCGGCATTGGTTAAACAGAAAGTGAACTCTACTGCAGCAAGACAATGCAAGGCTTCAAACCGCTCGAACGACCTGAAATAAGCAGGAAGTTGAGGGAATCGAAGAGGTGCCACACCCACCATATATAGTCCGGACCTAGCTCCCCTCGGATTATTACTCGTTCCGATTCATGGCTCACTTCCTGCAAGCTTCAGTGAAGGAGTTCTTCACCTCCGAAGGACAAGAACTGGTATCTGCGTGGGATCAAAGAACTGGCAGAAAGATGGCTTCAGACGGTGCAACACGATGGCCTCTACTTTGAATGCTAGGATGCTGTTGTTGTAACAATAAAGCAAAACAATTACCAAAATATTGCAAAACTCTTGACTCAATACAATATTTGATATAACGTTTTTATTATTATTCATATTATATAAAAAGGTGGCTACCTAGCAAATTCGTTGGCACGCCGAGCAAAATGCTTCTTCTGTACGCTCTGAGTTCAAATTCCGCCGATAAAATAAGTACCAGTTGAAATCCGAGGCTGATGTAATCGACTTACCCCTTCCCCGAAATTGCTGGCGCTGTGTCAAAATTTGAAACAATTATTATTCATATTATATGCAAACATTCTAGAATGATTACGGAGTGACAGCAAGCATTTCGGAGTGGCTGCTGCGAGATGATTTTAGGTGTATTTACTCCGTTTGTCTACAGCGAGAAAGTTTCTCTATAACAAAACTCAGTGAATGGCTTTCTTACTGGTTCGCTGTTTAGCGCTGACATCCCATAATTTTTTTACGGTGAGTCGCCTATTAGCGCTACTAGTCATTGTACGATGACTGGAGTATCATAAGAGAGAAAATTTCTCTTACCAGCTCGCAATCATCCTGTCCGGTTTCTGTGTCTAAAGAGGAGATAACCACTCCGAAACGCTTACATCTCACTGTCTGGGTAGGTGGCGCTGCGAGCTGATTTTGGTGTATTAACACCATTTGTCAACAGCGAGAAATTTTCTCCATGGCAAAACACAGTGAATGATATTCTTACGGATTCGAACGTGTCCTAAGCATATTAGAAGTGGTAATAACCTTGCATTCTAGAACGTATCCAAACGAAGCCACCGCCCTACGCACTGGCTGGCAAAGATTCTCCTGACCCCCAATACAGGCCCGCATAACTGCTGTTACCTTTGTCTTTCTTTTCCATAGATACTACAGTGGTCTCTTCTGAATTACCAAGCTACATACTACTTCCACTCAAGCGCACCCTATACTCTAATCTCTTCTCATATCAGGTTTCTGTCTCTCGTCCCAATCTCAGCTCGCGATCATCTCACCCCAGAGTTGTAACCCTCTGGATTTCAATTCCTAACTACTTTAGTTCCAGCATCAACTATTGAAATCAGATATGTTGTTTTTTTTATCCACCACCGACTAAAAATCTTCGACCCTCCACTGTTTTCTGTCAATTCTCTGATTCAATATGATTGATAAATATGAAAAGAAATCACTTAGCGAATATCTGGTTGTTAAGTGATTTTATAAATCACAGAAAGGGGGAGAAAGAATAGAGCTTCACACGTCAACATTTTGTATGTGTTCAAGTTGAGTATATTCGAATGTATTGATTATTGTTAGAAAGCTTCCTTATTGAGTAAAGTGCATCTGTTGTGTTGCTATGGAAACAGGACTAATATTCATTAAAAACATGTCATGCATTCTGTGTTAATTATTTTTGTTGCTGTTATTGATGTTGTTGTTGTTGTTGTCGTTGTTGTTGCTGTTGTTGTTGTTGTTGTTGTTGTTGTTGTTGTTGTTCTTCTTCTTCTTCTTCTTCTTCTTCTTCTTCTTCTTCTTCTTCTTCTGTGGGCATTCTAAACTCTGGTATGGTTGTCATCATCATCATCATCAGCAGCAGCAGCAGCAGCAGTATCGTCATTATCAT
>NC_068981.1:66306740-66309096 GCF_001194135.2 Octopus bimaculoides
CACCACCACCACCACATTTATCACCGTCATCATCATCATCATCATCATCATCTTTTTAACGGTTTCATGCGCATGCCTTTAATTGCGTACCTCCACGATGTTCCTGGGGATATGTGCAGCATTGTCTTTAGGGAGCGCGTGTTAGTGTTTTCTTGTTCTCTGCTGTTGTTTTAGTGTTTCGTTTGTTTGGTACGTTAAAATTAGTGCAATGTGAGCTGCGTGGCGACAGTATTTCGTATGCATTTCGTGTTAAATGCTATATTGGCGATTTGGTGATAATACAGACTGCATACTGTGTGGGTTGTGCAATAGTATCGGGCTGCAGTGATGTAGAATATGAATAGTGCGAGTTGTTGGTAATGCGTGGGATGTGTTATATTATCGAATGACTATAATTAGAGTATGGTTAATGTTTATTTTATTGTCATTGAGAAGAGTATGTGTTGTACGAGTTTTGCAGAAAGTCTACAGAAGGAATTAAAAGTGTCTCTCATAGAATATGAATTGCATCTAGCTATGTGGTTTGGTTGTCATCATCACTATCATCATCACCGTTATCATCATTGATATTATCGTTACCACTGTTGTCGTCGTCATCATCATCATCATCATTGTCATTGCCAATTATCGTCATTCCTTGTCGCCAAAAGTTTAATCTTGCGTCTCTCCGAAAGTCTGTAATGAATTGTTATTTGATGCTTAGAGTTTTGTTAGTTTTGTTGATGCGACCACGAAGAGAGAAAGTCAGTTATTCTATTTCGGGGATCTTATTAGTTATAAAGTTATTATTAACAACCATTCTTAAATAACAATTTCACAAAATACATTGTGTGAAGAGCAAGAAGGGCTGATTCGTAATTGCTAGTGATAGATTTTGCCTTTTGTTCGAAGTTTACGAAGAAGAGATGTACACAGGCGGTACAACCACTGCCACCATAGTTCGTGATAATGGTAACAACAGCAAGAACAATAACAACAACAAAATCAATAACAGCAGCACCACTTTTGGTTCCGCTGTCCACCACATGAACCAAAGACAAAGCCTCTACGTAGCCATACGACTTGTAGGAATAGTAACCAACTCAAATCACACCCTACCTTCTTAGAAAAGACACATCGGTGATGTTAGTTTCCTTATACATAGAAAAAACAGCATGAAAAAGCATAAATGGAATTCCTTTTATCATAGGTCGGCTCATTCCGTGTATACATGATGTGGCACCATCCAGCCAAGTACCTTCTAGTCACAGCAGACACCGAGATAACATAGCGTCTCACTACTGCTGACATTGCAACTATAACATTGTCAACAGCAGCAGCAATAGAAGCAGTAGCAACGATTGTAGCAACGACCGCATGTACAGTAGCAACTTCGTGAAGGACTGGCCGCACCAACACCAACACCAACCAAAAAGATATCGGTTGGCCGTTTCTCCAAAAACAAATTAGAGAGGCACGAACAACATTAACAAAGGCACATACAGATGAACATCATCTCCGACTGCTCTCTTCCGACTGCTCTCCTCCGACTGCTCTCCTCCGACTGCTCTCCTCCGACACTTCGTCAAAAGACGGAGACAAAAGACCGTGACAAAAATCGTGACCGGAGCTATGATTCCCATATGACGTGAGATATTTTTCCTGCAAAAGAACAAGCAAACAATTTTTGGAAAAGCCTTATAAGGACCTTTTCCCATGAAGAAGCGTAGACAACCCTTTCTTTGAGCGCAAAGTAACGAATTTCTATCGCTTTCTAAACCACAAAAGAGTAACTCTGAAAAACAAAGGCAACTCTGTAAAATATCCTGGATAATTCAATAGTTTATATAAGATTCTTGAATTATATAAATATAAATACTGTACGGAAACTCAAAGCTCCTTGCGTTCCCTCTAGCCAGCTGGATTATTGTTACTGAGAGTGATAAACTGAGAATACTTGGCACTTATTTGAGAACCAATCCTATCACTGATTTTTTTTTCTTTTTTTTTTATCCCTTTATTGAAGCGTTTCTCGAAGCTCCGGTGTTTTAAAATTTGATCCCAGAAATCCCAGAGTTAGAAACAGATACTGCTCTACCAGTTCCAATAATCTATTGCTCTGGACTGGTATTCTATTTGTTGGCTCAGAAATGGTAAATGACTAAGTTGGCACCAGCGGGTTTTCAACCCAGACCTGAGAGAGAGAAGGAAAAAAACCGCATGGTCTTCTGACACTGTTCTGCCAATTTGTTGATTCATATATATAAATCATAGAATATATAAATATGAATATATATAACATATAAACAAATACATAGATAGAAAGATACATATACACACGCACACGCATATATATATATATATATATATATATATA
>NC_068981.1:66309143-66332465 GCF_001194135.2 Octopus bimaculoides
ATAGATAGATAGATAGATAGATAGATAGATAGATAGATAGATAGATAGATAGATAGATAGATACTTTATCGTACAATCACGAAAAGTTACGCAAGAAGACCAAATAGAACCCCCACAAAATTTTATCTGCCGCTGAAACACGCCTCCACTTTCCTAAGCCATTCAGTTGATTGTGATCTATGTAAACAAACTCTCCAGCGATATCTCTCTCAATATCTCGCCTCGTATATTTTCAGGAAATGCAATGCCCGAATCACCATCGCTCTTTAGAAGAGATGAAAAGAACAAGAGTGCTTAGCAACAGCTGCATGTTTTGCCAATCAATGTCATACAGTCAGAGTCACACTGCTACTCAGGCAAAATATTACTCCCTGCTAAATTATATTCCTCTAGGGTTATCCCTCCTCACCAAACAATATTTTATTCTCGGTGAAAGTTTTGATGAAAAATATACTTTTCTTGTACGCTATTATGTATTACTCCCTCATTGAAAATGAAATTTTAATATCTTGAAAATTAGCACGCCGTGCGAAATGCTAAGCGGTATTTCGTCTGTTTGTCTTTACATTCTGAGTTCAAATTCCGCCCCGGTTGACTATGCCGTTTAATTTTTGGAGTCGATAAAAAAGTATCAGTTGATCACTGGTGTCGATTTAATCAGCTTAACTCCTCCTCCAAAACTGCTGGCCTTGTGCCAAAACTTCAAACAATATTTATTATCAAATATGTTATTTATATTTATAAAATGCATATTTATGAAAGGTCCCAGTCCTGCTTTGACGATAGAAAAAAAAAAGAATAGAGAGAGACAAAAACTTAGAAGAGGCGCTTACGAAAGATTTTGTAACCAATGCACTCGAATCGAGATTGGCTATCGACCAATTCTTTCATCAACGCAAAGCAGGAGCACTGCTTAGGCAAAGCCAAAGCGCGTCCTCTAAGAAATAAGGAGACGAAAGCCGTTCGATGAGCTGAAACGATAAATCGCATTATGGCAACAATGCCCTAATCCAATCCTTGACGGACCGTAATGGAATGTGTTGCTCAACCCAAAGTAGATGTATGTGGATTTTTAGCCACACGTCAGTCGATTGTTCGGGGAAAATGGCGGCCCGGAACGCAGAATGAATTTAAGTGCCTACCTCGGTGACTGTCGTGATCTTTGGAAAGAGAGGTGGAGTGTTGCGAAAAGCCCATAAGTCGCAGCAAAGAGGACAAATCGCCGAGTTTGGATGGTCCGCTCTACGAGATGTACTTTTTATATGTCAGCTTTGTTTAGTGATTCTTTGGCAGATATTTGTTACAGCTGACAGCAGAACGGGAGTACTCTTAGTTCTGTTAGCAGAGCAGTGGTAGAACTTCTGAGAAAGCTGCTACTGCTGCGATACAAACAAAGGGTATCATTTTGATGATTTTTGACCCATGACTCTGTTAAAAGTAGATTTCAAAATTTTTGCCAAGAAGTCAATGCTTGTCTCCAATGGCTAGTCCGTTCCGGAAGACTTTCGGAACAGGGATTATTTCCAGAAATCCATGATTTGGCAGTACTACAGGAGATTATTTCTGGTTAGAGACAAACTTTATGAACATGGATGTACCATCATCTGTGCCTATCCGAGATGTATACAGAGCGACGAAACTGTTCGGCGTGCTTTTGCCCTGTGTCTGAGTACCGTTATCTTACATGTTCATTTTGATCAGCTTCTGTCACTGTAGAACAGATCTGGCTACTAGCTGAGTCCATTGTGAAATGTTAGAGAAAGAAGCTTATCTGTTTCTTGCAATACATACATTTAAGTCAAAACTTTTCATAGACCTTTAAAATATTTCTGTGGATCCCAAATTTCTTATTTTGCAAGCGTGGACTCCCAAAAATCTTATATGGATCCTCAGGGGTCATATAGAACCCGAGGGGTCTTCTTATGGACTAGAAAGAAAGGCTGTTTTATCTGTCTGTGTCTTTAATGAAAGAAGTTACATGGTGGACTAGGCTGAAACGGCTGAAGACAGACACCGTCCTCTTAGGCCAAAGCTTTGGACACGAAAAGTGTGGTGGAGCAAGACAGGACATGCTGCATTCTAGCATATTTGTTGAATGATCGCTAAGAGTTGCAAGGTTGGTCTAAGTGCTCAGGCCTGCTCAGATTAAAAGAGGAAAGTGGGAAGAAGGTACTTGTTCTAGAGCTCAGAGTGACTGTGGTATTATGGGGTTTCCACGAATAACCCTCAGAAGTTTTTCCCCTTTTGGGGAAATATTTCTTGTTTGAATTTTTGTTTCTTAGCTTTTGTCATTTTACTGTTTATATACCTTCATGTATCCCCCATCATATCACATCCTATTGCATTGTATCGTCTTCGACCTTCTTTTAAACATTTAGTGGTTAATAAAGAAAACGTTATTATTATTATTATTATTATTATTATTATTATTATAAGGTAGTGAACTGATAGAATCGTTAGCACACTGGACAAAATGCTTAGTGGTGTTTTGCCCGTCGCTACGTTCTGAGTTCAAATTTTGCCGTGGCCGACTTTGCCTTTCATCCATCGGGATCGATAAAATAAGTACCGGTGAAACACTGGGGTCGATGAAATAGACTAGTTCTGTCACGACAAATTTCAGGCCTTGTGCCTATAGTAGAAAGGATTATTATTATTATTATTATTATTATTATTATTATTATTATAATAAGGCGGCGAACTGGTAGAATTGTTAATGCACCGGGTAAAAATGTCAAGCGGTATTTCTTCCGACTGATTACGTTCTGAGTTGAAATTCTCGCGAGGTCCATTTTCCTTTCCATCCCTTCGAGGTCGATAAAATGAATATCGGCCATGACTGGGATCGATGGTATCGACTAACTTCTCCCTTCAGAATTACTGGCCTTGCGCTAAAAGCTTGAAATAATTACGATTAAGAATAGTTTTATGACAAACAAATACATGAATTATTACCGACTTTTCACTAGAAGCATTTGTCTTGAAACACAGAATGAAATGCTATGACATTAGTAACTTCTCAAGGGAGCCAGTGCGATGAGAGGTTTGCACGCAGAAAAATAAGTCAGTCACGAACTCGGCTTACAATGAACATAACGTTCTTCTGAATCACATACTTATGAGCTACTTGAAATATGAATTTATTTTAAGTAAACACAAATTTTGGGTTCATATGACCCCTGAGGGTCCATATAAGATTTTGGGGGTCCACGCTAGCAAAATAGAAAATTTGGGATCCACAGTAATATATCTTAAAGGTCTATGAAAAGTTTTGATTTAAATGTATGTATTGCAAGAAACAACTAGGTTTCTTTTTCAACCATTTTACATATTTGAATCTATACAAGTGAATGTGTGAATAACAAAATAGGTATCTTGAAAGAAGTATCTATAAAATTAGATTTCAAACATTGAATGGCTATGGGAGTCCACCAGAATAAAATAGTAATTGAAAGAATCCATACGCAAAAAATGATTGAGAACAACTGGTATAAATAAATTAGGAATTTGTAATGCTTATAACGTTCTTGGAGAACAAGCGCGGTGTAAATGACAAGTTTCTGATCAAGGGATATCTCGATATCATAAGTTGCTGCTAATCATTACAGTCAGCCTCAACTCGCAAGCAATTTATCTTTCACTTCATATCACTCACCAGAACTGAAGTCAATGGTACAAAACACTAAGATCAATGCGCAACACTTGTTTCCGGACAGGATCCTCTCACACTTATATAATTTAATGCTGTTCTACCTGTATTTCACATCTTTTATCTTTTATTTATTTTAGTCATTAGACTGTGGTCATGATGGGACACCGCCTTGAAGAATTTTTAGTCGAACGAATCGAAATATTTTTTTCAGGCCTGATACTTATTCGGGGTCGATAAAATAAGTATTGGCCATGTATTAGGATCACTGATATTGACTAACCTCCCCTTCAGGATTACTGGTCTTGTGCTAAAAACTTGATAGCATTACTATTAAGAATAGTTTTATGACAAACAAATGCATGAATTATTACTGACTTTTCACTTGCCTAACCGCTAAGCTACAGGGGCGTAAATACACCAATACCAGTTGTCAAGGGGTGGTGGTGGGCAAACACAAACACAAAGACGCACACACACATATACGGCCGGATTCTTTCAGTTTCCGTTTGCCATATCCACTCATAAGGCTTTGGTCGGCTAAAGGCTACAGTAGAAGATACTCTCCCAAGCTCCCAAGAAACCAATGAGTGGGACTGAACTCGGAATCATGTGGTTGGGAAGCAAACTGCATATTCACATAATTCATTTATTGAAGAGAAAGCGGAAGAAATAGAACGATTGGGTCAAAATTTTTAGGAGTGTTTAAGAGTCTTTAGAAACAGAAGGCCAGCAAAAGAATGAGAGTTATGCAATGTGATGAGTTATGTCGATATCTACGAGTTTCATGAACCAGAGATTGCTTCAGACAAGAACGAAAGAAGAAAACAGCTCTATGTTTCTCACCGTCTCCGCCACCGCCACCGCCACCGCCGCCGTCGTTGTTGCTGTTGTTGGTGGTGTTGTTGTTGTTACGGTGTTATATCAGAAACAAAAGAGAAACAGAAAAAATGTCTTGCAGTATTCAGCTTTGTTGTTCTGCATTGAGAGTTCCAATTCCGTTTGGGTCGACTTTAACTTTTATTTCCAGGGACGGTAAAATAACTACCAGTTAAGTCCTGTCGTCGATATAATCCACTGTATTTTTCCGCCAAAATGTGCCAATGATAGAAATCCTTGCTTTTGTCATTATATTCAATTTCACTTCCGACGTGGTATTTATATATATAAAGTACTACCATTTTAACCCTCTCTCTCTCTTTCTCTCTCTCTTTCTCTCTCTCTCTCTCTCTCTCTCTCTCTCTCTCTCTCTCTCTCTCTCTCTCTCTCTCAATAGTCAAGGGTCACTTTTACGTAGAGAATTTCTTTTCTACTCTAGGCACAAGGCCCGAAATTTTGGGGGAGGGGGCCGTACTGGTATGCAACTGGTACTTAATTTATCAACTCCGGAAGGATGAAAGACAAAGTCGACCTCGGCGGAATTTGAACTCAGAACGTAGACAAACGAAATACCGCTAAGCATTTCGCCCGGCGTGCTAACGTTTCTAATTTTTTTATTATCCACGACTGGACGAACATAGAGGGGACAACACACAATATGTGGGGACATACAAACAAGGAAAAAAATTAGAGCCAACGTATGAAAAAATGACATGAAAAGTGAAATGAAAAATGAAATGAAGCCACTCTGCCCCACTTCATAGCAGTTCCCACTAGAATATCGATTCCAAATTCTTCCACCACTTCCTCATATGTCATATACTGCGGTAATACGCCCCAATCTAGTTTCACCTCCCAACACCTATATCCGCTTTTATAACTTAATTTTTCTTTCTGTTCATCCGAGCACAACGCGCAACTGTGCCATCCCTTTATGTTGTCAAAACTCGTTGTTCCAACTGCTTTAAAATCTTCCCAAGATAACACTTCTTTACACAGTTTTTAATTTGCGTCATTATACATTACTGCGTGGCATATTTTTCTTTTTTTTTTTCTGTCTCGGGGGAGGGAGTTTGGGAGTTCTTGTCTGTTTGTACATATTTCTGTGTCAGAGTGGGATGGGCAGGTTTGGTGTCTGTAGGGGAGGATAGGTCGAAGAGGGTGTGGATGGGTGCTGGGTGGTTATGGGGCCTAATGTTTTTTCTTTTTCTCTTGTTCCTTTTCCATATTGTTTCCCGTTCGTTGTCTGTTTCTTTCTTCTCTACTTCTGTTGATATTTTTTTCCTCCTTATTTTCTTGCTCTTTCTAAGGCTCTTCCTCTTGTATCACCTCCGTCTTTTTGGTCGGTGAAGGGCAATCCGCTCTGAGGTGGTCCTTCAGGCCACATTTAAAGCATCGAGGGGTTCTTCTCTCCACCCTGACTCTCATTATCACGTCGTCATGTTTTTTAGGGTTTTGGTTGAACCTTGAATAATTATATCCAGTATCTGTCTCTTCCATATAACACTCTACGTTTTTGTGGCCTGGAGAACCGCTATGTTGTCTTCATTTCCCAGAAGGACAGCGGCTGCTTACCAGGCCACATCTATCTCTGGCGGAATTCCCTCAACCCTAACTCTGGTCGCACGTTGTCCACGGTAAGCAGGCAAAAGCACCGCTTCCTCCTTCTTAATGGTAGTCGCTGCATGCCTTTTTGCTGTTGCCGCGTCCTTGAATCTCACCTCCACTACTCCGAACTTAGTACCTCTCACAAGGCACACAATTTCATGTCATATTGGTCTTAACGCTTTCTCTATTTGACGCGTGGTCATGACGTTAATTTTTCCTTCAATTATGGAAAATGTTTTGTACAAAATTGTTCTTTTTTTTTATATATTATTAAGCGTCTCTTTTGGTGGGGGGACAATTTCACGCCAGATCCATCCCGACTTAATAAATTTTTGTAATTTTCAAATTCTCCAATATTAATATCATTTTCCTGGCACTTTGCCACATCCGCAAAGTTTCTCCTTTCTTTATTTAATTTTCTGTCCATTTTCTTGACCATTTTCAAAAATTCTTCCTCTGAAGACGACATATCTGAAAAGCTGAAGTCTTCTTCAGACATCTTTTTCACTAAGCCAACCTCCTCTTTGAGGAGGGGAAGCACAAACAAATTGCTGCAAAGCAGCACAAAAACAATTAACAAAGTGTTTAAAACACTGATACAAAAACAAAACGATGTGAACACTATGAAAACACCGTCAAAAATGACTCACGTCATTGAAAAACAACGGAAGCGTGCTAACGATTCTTATTTCTTTATTGCTCACAAAGGGCTAAACATAGAGGGGACAAACAAGGACAGACAAAGGTATTAAGTCGATTACATCGACCTCAGTGCGTAACTGGTACTTAATTTATCGACCCCGAAAGGATGAAAGTGTGCTAACGATTCTACCAGCTCACCGCCTTTTACACGGGGAATTTCACAGAGAGGTGACTGTATATATGGAGACTCGTCGATGATATACTATTTTTCTAATCCCATAGAAAGACTTAAACTTAGCAGCACAAACTAGCAAAACGTAAACCTATTGTACTGTATTTGACTGCATAAGGACTTCACATAGTCATTGTATCTATTTTATATAAAAGTAATAAAACACCGTATTTCAAAATGATTCTGTCCCTTTGGAGCCTCATTAGGTAGTACTTAATACCCCAATATATCAGACTGAATTGTTTGATCTACAGTTGAAGCTGCTTCTGTGGCAGCAACATCAGTTGCTGCTTTTCTTCCTTTTTATTTTTACTTATTATCTTAGGTGCCTCAGATACGCTAGGCTACCGCCCTCATCATGCACACCTTGTTCAATCGTAATCAAGCCACATACTTGCGCTTGCTGAAGTTTGGAAGTTCCTTCCTGCCTGTTGCATCATGTCTTTCCCGTAAAGTTTTTGTCATTTCAGACATTGTCTCTCAATACAGCAAAGAGACACGCGCCTATGATACGATGTGTCTACTGCCTACACCTGTCTATAGTACAGCTTTTAGAGCAGATGCTAGGCTAGTGTCGCTAATATTTTACTTGATTTCATATCGTTTTTTGCAACGTTTACCACCATGAGATGGCAGCGTGAAATAAAGAACCAAAACTGCAGCTGATACTGTTTTGCTAGTTCTTGTTGCTATTGTTACGCAATCAATTCCTGTTTCTATTCTTCTCCACTTATTCCAAGTATTGATTTCTTCTTTTGAAAGTGGTTTTAAGTGTGACAGAAGGATAGTGATATGACAGAGCAGGACTTCTTGTGAACATATATAAGTTGCCATTTCTCTTTCACATATATAAACTGCTACATATAATATATACGTTGCCGCGAACAGATGACATTCACCCAAGTCAACGAAACTCCTGTATCATCGTTACTTACATCAAGTTCCTACACGAACTCACGAGAGAGAGAGCTTCTGTGCAGTCACTCTACCAGCTAGAAAAAGCAGTCAAGTCTTTCTCCAGCTAGAAAAAGCAGTCAAGTCTTTCTCCAGCTAGAAAAAGCAGTCAAGTCTTTCTTTCATCGCACCTTAAAGAAGGAAGCACGGGCCTGAAAAAAGGATCAGAGATTACCTGATGGCTAAGCAACTATGGCAACAACAACTACCAAGTTACATAATTTATTTAGAGTTATCTGCCCATTGCGTGTCATATTACAATTCGCTTCTCTTCATCTGAATACACATATGAAACGTCTTAATGGCGTTTAAGTTTCTCATCTGTTTTGCCTTTGTTTTGCAGTCCTTGGTGTTGCGGAACGACAATTCTTCACCTGTTGCTACGTATCAGTGGCTGCAGCTAATATTTCGGTTCTCTTAATATCTGTGACCACCCCCATCCCAACCAACCACACACTCCACACGAGCACAAAAGATCGATGACTAGTCTGTTGTTTCGGAGTAGTAGCATCGTTCTGTCTTCAAGTGCTGGATCGGCTTCAGCCTTCAGCGATGACGACCGACTGACTGTAATAGCATATGTAAAATAGCTTCAGCCCCGGTTAGCTGTAGGGCTATGACAAACATTTACAACCATCTTCATCTGTAAGTACAGATCCCATCTGCCAAGCTGGAGTGTTATACTCAAGCACTCCTCTTTCAATTGATGCTCATGTTGATGATGATGTTGTTATTGTTCTTGCAATTGGCTACAACAAATTCGATTACTTCTACTGTTGCTGGTCTTGCTGATACTATTGTTATTTCTAATATAAACATTATTATTATTTTGCTTTAATTGTTCGACTAAACTCATTGTAGTTGCCTTTTAATGTTATATTGATTTTCGTCGCCGATTAAAATATCTGATTGATCTCAGTTGATTACATATATTTATGTATACGAGTGTGTCAATGTGTATGCATGCTATTGTATGAGAATATTTGTGTGTGCTTGTCTCAATACCAATGATAATGAATGCAGTAGCTGTACCGTGATTTCCATTTCGTCGGCTCTAGGTTAATGAGTTCAAATTCAGTAAGGTCAGGTTTGTCTTTCATCTTTCTACAGAATACATTCAAGAAACAGAGTATTCTATATACAATCTCCCTGCTGACAAAATTGTCTTATAACCTAAGAAAGAAATCATGTTTGTATGCATTTCTTCTTATTTTTAGTACTTCATGTTTGGGAACAAGGTAATGTAATCAGAGACTCTCAAATTAAAGAATAATGATAATTAGGTGAGATTTTATGTTTTTATCCATCGCTTATTCAAAGGAGGAAGGCTAGATCCCATAACAATTTTGCGAGGCCTTCGAGACTGATACAAAAAAGTGAAGACGAAATCGCATCGCATGGATTGTTGAAAATGGATGGAAACAGTGCAACTCGGCCGAGTTATTCTCAGACTATAGAGCTTGTCCGAATGCTTGCAACAGAGTGGCCTCTACTAAAAGCACCCAAATATTGAAACCAGACGGTGGGTTAACTCTGCTACAGGAAAACTGCAATTCATCCAGTGGGTTTCTTCAGTTTTCATCTACCTATTTCACTCACAAAGCTTGGATCAAATCAAAGCTATGGTAAAAAAAAAAATACCTGCAAAGATACCTCGTAGTGGGATCGAAAATGGAACAATGTAACGGTCAATTGAAAATCCTAACTTCACGATCATAATATAACTTATGTTCAGCATGAATTTTTGAATATTAGTGATTGCCATTTATGAGAAAAGAAAATCTGGCGGGTTGAAAAGCTTAGATAAAGTATTTGTTATGATGTTCAAGAAATGAAATGGAATGGAGGTGATAGTGAAAGTGATGTATGTGCATCCGGGTGGATTCAATTTCAGCAAATATGGATCACAGTAGTAAAAATAAAAAGAAGAAATATTCACAATTACCATATGCACAATTGCAGTTACGAAAAAGTATCAAATACTTAAATTAGATTATTTTGGCCTTGCGAGGATGGGGTGGTTGGGAGGTGGTTAAATAAAATGTTGGTAGAGGTGAATAGAATCGTGGCAGTCTACAGATGGTGGATTTACTAGTTTTGCGTTTTTAAATGTCTTTACCACAGAATAAAAATCGATGTCATGTAAACTAGCTGCTAGTTACCGTACACCTAGAAGGATGCCTAATTGGGTGTGATTATAACTAGGGATGCACCGTTCACGTACATGTTGAAAACTGTGCGGATCCTTTAAATAAACGAGCAATCAGGCTCTGACTGAAAATATCCAAATTTTTTCAGCTTCTTTACGCATATAACCATATTTTCAAAGAAAACAGTTTTTCCCCTTTTTTTCTTATAAATTGTGTTAAACACTGGTAAACTAGTTATGTTTTGTAATTTAACATTCAACTAATTTGTTTGAGGGTGAATGGTAATTAAATTTTGTTACAAGATGTGTATCAAATATAAAATTTGAGGAGCTCTGATTTAAGTGCAAGTATAGGTTCATAGATATAACATGTGTCCCTCTAGTGGTAGATAACAGTTGCATAATATACTCGCTTGAGAAACCGTCCCTGAATTTGACTGCGGAGGCTTCAGCTCCAAATTAGCACCAGCTACACAGTTTACAAAGAGAATAATTTGCTGTATTTATTGTAATACGGATGTGATAGTATTGAGTGTTTACTGCAGACCAACATTCAGAGCAAATATTAATCCTCTTGATGGACATGAATGCAGTAACATTAATAATCTGAAGTGCAGGTGCTACAGCCTGTTTCACTTATTTCCTATCAAATATGGAGCAGTTAAACAATTAATATGCCAAATTAAATACAGTTAGTCAAGATACAAGCAGTCGCACGCAAGTTCATTAACACTGTAAGGAAGTACAGACGTGTCAAAAAGCTCTGAAACGAAACACTTATTTCTTTATTACCCACAAGGGGCTACACACAGAGAGGACAGACAAGGACAGACAAACGGATTAAGTCGATTATATCGACCCCAGTGCGTAACTGGTACTTATTTAATCAACCCCGAAAGGGTGAAAGGCAAAATCGACCTCGACCTTTCTCTTTATAAATGTCCTAGAAATCTCACACTGCCTTGGCTTTGTTGTCACATTTTATTTAACATATACATGCTCACACACGACCCGCATTAGACTTTTCACTCACACTATTATTAAAACGGGAGTATAACTACGGTCCTTCCGTAGCACTTACATAGCCTTACCTGCCATGTTGGGTCTTCTGGATACCAACACCTCTCATATGTGTGTGTGTGTATTGTGTTTTGTTAAGTTCCTAGCCTGCATTGTTCTAAACTTTTAGAAATATTTATCTCATCTACGCAATGCTTCAAGCGAATTACAGTATTCTTATATTTGCGTGCGCGTGTGTGTACATACATACCTATGCACATGTATGTGTGTGCATAAGTATCAGAGAATGTAGGTAGGTATCAGAGAATATAGGTGTATATCTGCACCAACGACATTTTAAATCATGTGGAGTCGACTCAGTCTTTCATTAAATACTTTCGACTCCAGCTAAATGTATTGAATGGTATTTGCTTTCCTTTATTGCTATTCACATATGTGTGAATGCCAAGGAATGTGAGTGTGTGCGTGTGAAGATAGATAGATAGATAGATAGATAGATAGATAGATAGATAGATAGATAGATAAATGATATGTAGACAGGTAGGAAGGTGGGTAGGTATAATGAACGTGACAAAATTATAAACGATCTGTACGTAAAAGAAAAATCAATCATTAGAAAATTGAGAGAACACAATTTTGGATAATTAGCATGTTGTCATTGGTGATGAAGGAAATGTCGAGAGCAAGAAGACGACGGTGAAAAGCAGACACTACACATTCCTAAAATAAAAAGATATTTCCAAATATTATTTTAATTTTGCATTTCGAATGGATGGACTTAATGACAACGACGACGACGACGACGACGATAAATAGAAGGAGAATAGAAAGAGCAGTGGGAAAAGAAGGTAATAATAGAATAATAGTTGTTTCAGTTAAAGGAAAATATCATTTTGATATTAGTGTTGTTGAAGTTGTTGAATTGGCATTGTTATTGATATTGTTATTGAGATTGTTGTTTGATGATTGAAGCTAATTCTTGTGGAAAAGACTCAAGAAAAATTTCTAGCCAGTCATACACATTCACATATATCAACACTTAAACAAAGACGCGTGTATATATGTGTGTTGCCTCTTTCACTATTACTCTCTAACGAAAGAGGTTAATAGCGAGAGGAATAGCTAGAGGGAATTATTGATTTCTGGTGTAGTCACAAGATTTCAAGCAAATGACTCTATTTCTTGATTGATACTTTATTTTTTCAAAATCGTATTTGAGCTTGGCGTAATTTGAACGCAGAACTTAAAGGACCGTAACTAAATGCTGTAGAGCATTTTGCCCGACTTTCTGTCGAACTGATTTCCTACAGACATACAAGACTAAGAATTTTGTGTAGAAAGGAAACATGATTATATCGAACTCAGTACTTCGGTAAGGCGGAGAACTGGCAGAAACGTTAGCACGCCGAGCGAAATGCTAAGCGGCATTTCGTCTGAGTTACTTTCTGAGTTCAAATTCCACCGAAGTCGACTTTGCCTCTCATCCTATCGGGGCCGATAAATCAAGTACCAGTTACGCACTGCAGTCGATGTAATCGACTTAATCCCTTTGTCTGTCCTTGTTTATCCCCTCTATGTTTAGCCCCTTGTGGGCAGTAAAGAAATAAGAAACGTTAGCACGCCGAGCGAAATGCTAAGTGGTATTTCGTATGTCTTTACGTTCTGAGTTTAAATTCCGCCTTTCATCCTTTCGAGGTCGATAAATTAAGAACCAGTTGCGTATAGGGGGCGATCTAATCGACTGGCCCCCTCCCCAAAAATTTTGGGGCCTTGTGCCTAGAGTAGAAAAGAACTCAGTACTTCGGTGGGACTTACTTTTACGGACCATGGAAGTATGAAAAGTAATGTTAATTCCCGTAGGATCTGAACTCTGAACTCGAAGATCAGGAACAAATACTGCATGACATTTCCTCCAAAGCTCTAACGATTATTGAAACAGAAAAAGAAATCATTAACGAAATCGATAGAAATAGTCAGTGAAAGAGCAGGAGGCGGAGTTACAGAAGGACTGGTGCTATTTAGCCCAAGCTCAGCTCTGAGTAAGCAAACCTATAATCAAAAGCATTCCAACCGTGACTATCCGTTTTGTTTTGTTTTTGTGGGGGAGTAGTGGGAGGATGAATTATGTAGAACTACGTTGACTATTATCCTTTCTTTCTTTAAGTCGTTAGGAGGAGGGTTTGGCAACCATTTCTAGTAGGTCAAGAGATTATGCAGTGTCTTGCTGGTAAACTTTTCGATATTGCTTTCAAGTGGATAAGATGATACGCAACAGAGTAAAACAGGATCTATTTTGTAACAAATTATGTTATTTATGCCTGTTGATCCTCTTTAACGCCATATGTTGTAACTAATATTTGTGAACCATTTCACAAACATCTATTCGTTGGACATTAACCACCTTGGACATTAACCACCTTGAACATTAACCACCTTAGACATTAACCACCTTGGACATTATAATTTCAAAGAGAAATGCAACAGATCAAACATTTTGGAATAAACAGATATAAAATGCTTGTATATTCGACTTCTCAGCGTTTGTATTTTATTGTCCAAGTTATATCTAAATATAGTTCAAGGAGGATTGTTCTCGATGCTGATCACTGAATAAAGTAAATACCTTTCTACAACAGCCTGTCTTCGTATCAAGTAAGGAAAGTTTGTGTAGCAGTTTTTAAAAGCTGTTCCTCGTGAACAGTCGTCTGTCGCATAACAATGACAATATAAGTTATAACTTAAATAGATTTCCCAAACTACTGTTGTTGGAGATATCAGACGCGGTTTTGCACAAATCTTTCTCAAACCACCCTTCCGCTTTGAAAAAAAGAATACATTAGAGAGCACAGTATTAGATGCACAGTTATTGAAACAAAATATATGACAGGGTGGTCACTTCTAGATTGCTTTTGATCAAGGCTCACCTGGAGATAAACAACAAGAAACAACAACGACAAGAAATCTTTCTCCGACGAAAGATTCTTCTCGACGTTTTCTCCTCGGAGCAAAATTATTTGTTACACTTTATGAACATTTCGTATTGTTATGTATTTATGTGTCGCTAGTTTACTCAATTGAAATGATCCTGAGAACTTTATTTTAGGTTTAATTCAATAGTGTTCAGTTGGTGCTCTATGACTCATCGAATTTACACTGTAGATAGTGACTCTTCCATCTGTATCTTGCTGTTTGCGACTTTGTATAGCACTCTACGGTTATGTACAACTCTATTATTAATCGGGAAAAAATATTTGGTCCATACCAGCTTGATGACCGGGAATCTCCGGTCCCTTTTTCACAAATATCTTCCAATTCAATACTTAATATATTTCTTTTGATAATACTTTTGTTTACACTTTGGCTCTCGAAAGTCAAACGCCAGTCATGATGTGAGTGGTCTGTTCTTCCACGCCTTGCTGCTAATATTATTGCTTCTCTGTTTCTAGTCACATTTTGTATTCTTTTTAACCTAATTTTCTGCTCAAATAGTAGGTGTACTTCCCAGCTGGCATTAACTTTTGCCTTTTCTCTTGATTGTTACTTCTCTTCTGTAAGTGAAGATCCTGGTTTCGCTTCTCGAACTGGAGGTTACATTGTGTTCTTCAGCAAAACACTTCATTTCACGTTGCTCCAGTCCACTCAGCTGTAAATGATTAACCCTCCCTGCAACAGACTGGCGTCCCATTCTATCTTGGTCACTTATACTCCGTGGGAACCTCGCAACCGGACCTATGAGTCCTAGCAGACAACACTATAATGTCCAGGAACATATCTTTCTTCTGTGCTTCCTTAAAAAACAATTCCTCATTTTTCCATGATTTTCGCGAGTTCATGAATTTGTAGAGATTCCATGTAACTCTTGTTGTTTTCAGTTATTGAAAATCAAGCTAACATATGTAACTTGCTCCTGCTGATAATCTGAAGAAACGTGGAGATGTAGCGATTGCAGACAACTGAAATCAAAAGCATATATTGATGATTAATAAGATATATATATATACTAACTGTGCTGAATAGAGGTAATAAACCGTCTTTACGATACAGATACTATTTTCATTTGAGTTATTTCATTTCACTTATTTTTTGTATCTCTCACTTACGTTTTTCTTCATACCTCTTGGAATGTGATGTAAGTATGCCATAAACCTTATTAGGATGAGGATAGCATCGAAATCTCTTCTCGCTAGAACTTCGGAATTAACGTCATCTAATGGAGTTCACCCCACTCTAAGCCATTAGCAACAGCTATAAATCGCTGGTGTGGGAGGAAAGTGACGTAAAATATAATAGAACTTATGCAGCAGATTTAACCTGCAGGGAAGTTTAGTTCAATCTTGATTGTTAACAAAATACGTACATGCGTATGCATGTATGTATGTATGTATGTATGTATGTGTGTGTATGTGTGTGTGTGTGTGTGTGTGTGTGTGTGTGTGTGTGTGTGTGTGTGTCCGTCCGTTAAATAGTTATTTTGCCTGTTTACTTTAAGCGGACAATAGGTTGTATTCATATCGTTTATAATTTCCCCAGAAGAGATTTTCAAATAAATATTTCTAGATGCATCGACGTTATACAGGTTTCATATAAATGTATGTGCGTGTATGTATAATGTATATATACGCATATATATATATGTGTGTGTGTGTGTGTGTGTGTGTGTGTGTGTGTGTGTGTGCGCACATATACCCATATATATTATAAATATGTATGTGTTAGGGAAAAGAAAAGAGCACTGAATACATATCGTGAATGTTAAATATTTGCAATACTCTTTGTGACTTAAACCTCTTTTGCTCAAAACTTTACAAACGTAAAAGCATGTCTATTTATGCAGATGCGGCAGTGTTAAGAAGTGAAGTAACTGTGAGTCCTAAACAAGCCTGATTGTCATTGGATGTTATGTAAAGTTCGTTCCTATTTGTGGGTTCGAGTCACCTGAACGTAACAGCAATTCGGCGGTTGCTTGATTTTGGAGTAATTAGAAGATAGTATTGATCAACTAGTGAATGATGAAAAGTAGAGTTTTCATTGCTTTCATTAGAAATTCTAGCAGAATCTTTTGTAAAATTTGTGAAAAATTATTATATTGTAATTATCAAATACTGGTTTAAAATTAATAAATAGAGAGCTCCGTTGGTAACAGCAGGTTCAAATTTAGTATCCTTGTTATAGGATGATGCGGTGGGTTGTTATAATATATGCAGTTTCTTGGGGAGGCAAAACAAGGCCCGTCCATTTCGCCCATATTCAGAACAAATATGGAAGGCCTTGTAGAGTACTCTCCAGGTTATGCTGAGCAGGCTATTTTGCTCGCCCCGAAGCCTCCTGATACTATGAAGCTGCGAAGTAGAGTTTTTCCCCGTACCTACACTGAAGGAGTATATATAGTGGATGAATCTTCCCTTGAAGTTTTTGGCGGTGGATCTCGTGCAGTATCTCGGGATAACAACAGGTGAAGTAAAGGACTCCAAAGCAGCATTTGGGAAGGCAGTATCCCTTCAATGAACAGCTGGATTAATTTAAGCAGATGCAAATAGGTACCGGGGTTAGGGGCTCTAAAGATGTATGCCTTTATCAGTTGTAGCCTGTAATATTGGAACTGGCGTTATCTAGATAGGATTAACTTACTTTGACATTATGCATACTAAAGAGTTTGAGGTATTTATGTGTATTTAGGTTTGGGAAATTGGGTCTAATGTGGGATAAAATGCTTCTGGTCATATTCGTAGAGACATCTGTACTAAATGGAGAATTTAACCAATTTAGTGGGATCTTCCACATACGCTCTTCCTCCTCTGAATAAGTCACATGAAAAAGAAAAAGGTAAAAACTAATGAGATTAAACCTAGAATTAAAACTCTGTTGTTAACTGACGGTGCAATTCTTGTTCTACAGCATTTGCCATACTTCTAATCTTGAAAAATAGATACAAACTAAAAATATAGCTGTAGAGACCACAGTTGCAACAGTTAACAAGTTAACGTTGGTCTGTGTTGTTTGTCTGTTATTCTGCTGTGGGATGACGTGATGGATAAAACTAGTGGGCCGAGATAGTTTTCAAAGACTGAGCTCAATCCAAGACATTCGTATCGACTTCCTATCTCACAACGCATTCACGTACTCCATTTCTTAATAGTGTATATATTAAAAAAAAAAACATTCAGTCTGTAGAGTCTGATTCTTATCGCCTTTCATTACTTTAGACAGATCAGCTTAAGATTAATATATTCATCGAATTCCTTGATCTAACATAAAGAAATTTTATGAAATATTGCAAGTTCTAGGCAATAAAACCCTCTTAAGTAAAATAGTCTACCTTTTTCCTAGATATTTCATTTCATTTTATTTTTTATTTTTCTTTATATATATTTGTCTCACCTGTCAGTCTCGTACACACATCCATTCACGCGCGCACTCAGTCAATTATCTATTTTCTTTCTCTATTTCACTTCTCTATCTCTTCAGTCTTTCACATGTATTTACTTAATACACCTAACGTTAAGTTTATTTTGATTTATTTATTGCTTGCTGTAGCTAAAATATCCAATACATTTTCAGGAATGCTCCTAAGCCATCAAAAAAAAAAACTTTACCTCGCTTATATTCTTCTCTCGTTACAAAATTACGTTTATAGAAGCTCCTTGCTAAATCAATTGCTTTAAATATTTACTTCCTCACTTTAAATTGTTTACATATTTTTATCGACCTCTGCAACTAAAACTAAATAGGTGAATTTCGGGCTTATAAATGACACATACCATCAAAGCTGGCGCCTATGTAAATAAGGATCTGTGTTGTGAAACTACTTGGATTTTTTAACTCCATGCATCGCGTTTTCTAATATACCACAGCCGCCAAAGGACCTGTATTTAGCCGTCGTTAGATGTGCTAAAGTAGCAGCTTATCTTTCCCACCACTTCCTAGTGTCTTTAAAAGAAAGGAGGGCATTGGATAATATAGCCTGAAATTATTTTAAAAGACAAGATCACAGTTGTAATGTTTTTGTTTATAAATCTGCTCAAGCAAGATTATCCTGGAAGATAAGTAACAATAATTACGTATTTATATAATTGGGTAGAATGTAATTTCTTAATGTTCCTATATTTTCTAAGGGCATCAGTGGCTTAGGTGATGTGAAATAGGTTTAAATCGATCATCGAAAACCTGAAAGCTCTATCTTTGTTCTATTCGTGCCCGACATGAATATATATCAAGAAAGTCATTGATTTCTAGCGCTGGTAATTACTCATATATTTAGGAAATAAACACAGCCAATGAAATCGACCCAAGTAATTGACTGGTACATATATTATCAAACTTGGCTGGCAGTTATTTATCAAAGTGGTATTTACTTTATTGAATAAAAAGAGAAAAGAGAGAAACGGGCCGGGTAGAATTTACTCTAAAGCTTACAGAGACGTGAATACTGCAAACATTTGATCCAACGTTGAAAATTGTACTAATATTAAGTTGCAGAGCTCTCTGGAGTCAATAAAATAAGGTATCAGTGAGCTACTGGTATCGATAATATACAGTTACTCCTCAACCCTACAAAGTTACTAGCCTTATGCCTAGATCAAAAACAATATTAAATGGCAGAATCTTTAGGGCGAAGACCCAATGCCTTACAATATTTGTTCCTGCTTTTTACGTTGTGAGCTTAAATCCAGGTCGATAAAATGAAATACCAGTGATCTAGTAGGTCAATTTTACCCGCTTACCATCTCCCACCACAATTATGTCCTTGTGTCTCTAGAAACGATAATTCATATCGTTATCATTAAGTATGGTAGAATTGTTAGAGACAGACAAAATACGTTGCATTTAGTTACGGCCGTTTTCGTTCTGAGTTCAAATCTGGCCAAGTTCAACTTTGCCTTTCATCCTTCCAGTGAAGTGCAAAAAGTCGATGATATTGGCTGAACACGCCTGTAAGCCTTCTGTCTAAATAAAAAAAAAAACGATGCTATGTACGGCGACGAATTAGCAGAATCGTTACTACTTGTGCTTAAATTAGAAACAATTATTACTGTAATGTACTCGTGAAATAAAGAAAGAGAGAGAGAGAGAGAGAGGTAAGTTTCTTGGATGATATATTGAACGAACGGTGGAAGAACGGAAGGATCGAACCGTCTCTATGATATATCTATGATAGTCTATGTCTCTTTTTGATTCTCAAATGACTGTGTTCACTTAGATAAATGGACCTTTACGAGATAAACACGGAGAGTGGGAACGGTAACATCAGTGGTTCTCCTTTTAACTAACAGTTTAACTTCCTCATGTAAAATGGCTAGGAAAAAGCTGTGTCTAACAAACTTTTTGACTCGATACACAAAGTCGTCTATTCGACCTCAACCCGAGTTAGGTTACGGACTGCGCAGTTAACATCACCATTGATTACTTACGTAAATACAATGTCTCAAATATTACAGAAGCATCTTATTTCAAATGAATCCGAAACAATTCGATGTATTTTGGCAAACACTATTGCGAAACACATCCAAAATTATCATGTTATTTTACGCAAGTTATCTTCTACGCAATTATTATTTTGTATCGCTAGGTAGCCTTCTAAACTAACTCGTTGAGTACTACACCCATCCATATACAGCGGAAGCACCTGTCTCTTTTTTGCACTCCATATTGTCTCCGGCATCCCAAACTACCCACTAATCGCTTTATTTTTTAATTCTTTCTCCATCAGAATGTTCATATATTGGAATTTCTTTCCTCACCCACGTGTTTTACTGAAAATGTTAACATACAAATGTCCAAATGGAGCATAAAACGTTTCAATATCACCAGTTTGGAAGAATCTACGAAGGTTAGAAATACAGATTCGCCTCATTAAAACAATCGACGTTCTTGATTTCTTGTTATTTTTATTTTATTTTATTCTATTTTATTTCCTCCTTAGTTGTGCAGAAAAGAGCAGTAGTAACTGCCGGAGAAAACAAATTCTTTTCAAAGTAGGTCTGAATTAAGGCACAGATTCCAAGTCGATAGTATTTGCCTTTTAGTTAAAATGGGAAGAGCAGCGTCCGTATCCCTTTCTTTTTCCAGCACTTCTGAGACTGGTATTGAAAAATTAAGATAGGTGGTTATCCTCAAACCGGAGATCCAGTTTCAATGCCCGCAACAGACTGAACTCTGGTAAATGTACCGAAGAATTAGTTGATAGCGTTAAACCAGTTTATAAATCTAAGTTCCTTAAACCAAAAATTGAAACGCAAAGTTCAAATATCACATGGCACCTCATCTGATGCTGTATCAATTCCGCCAATTTATCGACCTAGACTGGACCCTTCATTTTATTTTATTTCCTCTCTGCAAAGAGGAAATGCAAAGAGGAAATGCAAAGTTGATCTCTGTGGGGTTTTCAGATCACAGGGAGCCGGAGCATACACTGCAAGGCATTTCATTCTATGCGCAAATAACTCGCTGTCTACGATCAAAGAAATAATATCATAATATATAAACGATTTTTGTGTCCTTTTGACGATTTGAAGATTTTTGTCTCCTTTTTTCGGAGACTGTCAGCGGCGTTGGAGAGCATAAAGATTAAAGTTGTAGATGAGAAGTTAGCTGACATAAAGGACTGGAAACCATAAGAATATTGAAAAAGAGTCGCCTGTATCATGATTCGCGCCGGGTGCCAAAATGCCGACATCATAACACCTGCTTAATGTTCTGTGAACACTGTAAAAGCTGTAAGACGTGGCATGGACATCATGTAAACTATGATTGTCTTTACCTATGTCGCCTGAGAGGGTGACTTTATGTCGCACCACATCTATGAGCAGGTCCTTCAGGCAACTATGTGAAGCTGCTGGAGACTGTGCTCAAATCCTGGCTGTATGATTTGGCTCCTTGCCATACTTCTAGGAAGGATCAGAAGTGCTTGTCGGAGAATTTCTACGACCTTACCAGCCCTAATTTCTGCCCTCCTAATTCATCCAATTCTGACCCCATTGGTTACTGTGTGAGGGGTGATTGAGAAAGACACCGACCGCTCTGCCTGCAACACCAAGGCCTTCGGCTTGGCCCACCAAATTTAGCCCGAACATCTTGTACGCCAAAAGAACCGGGTATTGCAAGCAAAAATAAATATTGAAAACAAAACGCATTTGCGCAAATTTGGATATATGACAGTTTAACATAATAGCGATGATATATATATATATATATATAAACACAAAATGGGACAAGAACGCAAAACATCCATACAATTAGGTGATACAAGAAAGGGACAACACAACATCCAGAAGGACGAACGATACAAAGATAACAAGGACGGATCATTCGGAGTTTTCTTTCCTCAGTCGAGTTCTAGATTATCTTTGCAATTTCGGCTGGTTATACACGAGATTACTCCATCTGGCCAGCCCCAAGGAAAAACTAAGCTAAGATCATTAGATTCCTTGGAAGAAAGCAGCGAATGTATACGAAAACAAGGACGGAAAAAACAGAGAAAGTTACACAAATACAAATAACAGGACATGACACATATATATAAAGAGAGTGTACATGTATGTATGTGTGTATGTATGTATGTATGTATGTATGTATGTATGTACGTATGTAGGTATGTACTGATTGCTCTTTATTTTTAAAAATTTTGCTTGATTATATTTTCAAAGACTTTGACAAAGGAGTTAAATTTGTTTTTCGTAATAGTGGGGTATAGTTAGATCATTGGAGATTCAAATTGGCGTAACACACGTTGCAAGATCCTTTGATAAGGCTCATAATTGTGGAACGTTTTCCACATGTGAAAGCATTTGGGCTGACCATTAGGAGGTTGTGACAATTGTCCTGGACATCCTCACTTTGAAGGGCTTCCATGGGACCTTCGCAAAGTGGTTGGAGTGTTACAACAAGTGCATTGAAGCTAGATAACTAGAATTTTGTGCTTCTTTGAAATCAATAAGTTTCACTCCTGAAAAAGTCTGAAAACTTCTGGACGGCATTTTGTATGTTGAATAACAGTCTGTAACTGATCTTTTCAAGAAATGTAGCATCTCAACTATTGAAATTTTCTTATCCAGCCTCAACATGAATGAAATGATCACGTCATTCAGATGGGTGACGAATTCCTCCACAACACTCTCCTCTGCATTAAAATGTATGATGAAGTACGAAATGTTGGGAAACCTCTCTTATGACACAAAGAAAAACTAGAATTCATCCTGCCTATTTCAAAGTAAACTATGAAGGAAACTGTGCTGCTAAGTTGAAGGCAATTTTGAATCTTCAAAGTTAGATAACTTAATAATTAACACAAAAAATACAAATCCATTTTGTCACCAATTTGCTCCTATTATTTTTTTAAGGACCGGTTTTATTTGTAAACTTAAAGTTGATTTGATGTCTTACCGTAGAAACAAGCTTTATGTATATAATTGAATGGTAACATCACTCGTGTATTGAAACCGACGAAAGAATTCCATCAGTCATCATCATCATCATATATATATATATATATAATGTTGCACGAAGCAGCGTTGAATAACATTTTCGTGTGAAGTCGTAATTAAAACATTCGAGTGCATTCGGGCATGAGAAAACCTTCCGCTGTGGAGATACTCCCAGGGGAAAATTCTTCTTTCAGACATGTATGAAGACATGTTTTAGGCTGGGAATAATGTCATCGAATCGATGATCTTCTCACGTCCGAATGCGCTCAAATGTGTTAAATATGACCGCACACGAACATATATATATATATATATATATCCTCACGTGGTCATTTTTCTTTTCTTTCAGGGCTGTCCTAAGGACTGGACGTATTCTATATCTCTCTTCTATCTTTTCTCTTGTCAAAGAAAATATTTCTCCAGTATTAGCTATTTTACCCTCGTTCTGGTCTAACGACCCTCCATGTTTGTTTTCGTTCGGTTTCGTTGTATGTCTCCACTGTCCTGTTTTTGTTCCCAACTTTGACCCTCCATAAATCCCAAATTTTATTTTGGTATTTATGGGAGCAACTGTCTTCGAAGACTCATATTGACGTTCATTGCTCGAAATGAGAAGATAGACAACCGACAACTGATGAAGGGTCGTCCTTTATGTTACTTGTCCTGTTTTCTATCTGTTTGTCTCGTTGTTTGCGTATTGAACTCATTTGTTTTCGTATTTCATGTTGTTTACTGTTGGTGACGTCCTGTACCCATATATGCATATATA
>NC_068981.1:66332592-66333430 GCF_001194135.2 Octopus bimaculoides
TATATATATATATATATATATATATATATGTATGTATGAATGTTAGAAATAAATATTTTGTATGCGTAACAAGAATGTTCTATGTAATAGCTTTAGCAGATACTGTATGATAGCATAAATTAATAAATTAATATCTCAGCATGATAGTATATAATGTATATATATATGTCAGTGCTAAGAATCGAACGACACGGGAAAAATATATCCAGATAGATACATTAAATTAAGCATACATACTGTGTACGTTCTTTATCAAAGATGTGGATCCATGCTTTTATCAGAAATGTGCTGAAAAATTATATACATACATCTTTATTTTGTCCGAATATTTACATATTTATTAATCTTATCCTCTTTTTTCATTACTTCAATGATTCGGCAAAGGGATGAACGCTTTCACAGCCTCCATTCAGCTCACCTCCACGAATTCCTGACCTTCTACCTAAACCAAAAACTCAACTTCTTTCTTTGTTTTTTTTGTTTCTTCTTTTGTTTCTTTTCTTTTATTTTGTTTTTCTTTTTTGTTTTTACTTTCTTCTCTCAGATTACTGCAAGAACTGACAATAACAGGAAAGACCCACGCACTGAAAGATGAATTTACAGTTAGTTCTTGAAATAAATGAGTTTTGCCAAATGCATCGCAATCTAAATATAGGCAGACATATACAGGTTGGAATAAACAAGATATAATCTGAATTAGATTCGAGATACGTTTCACAGCAGATAATTATTATTATCATCATTATTATTATTATCATTATTAATATTATTATTATAATTATTATTATTATAATTATTATTATTATTATTATTATTATTATTGCTGCCATTGTTGAGG
>NC_068981.1:66333440-66336240 GCF_001194135.2 Octopus bimaculoides
GTGGTGGTGGTGGTGACGATGATGAAGATGATGATGATATTGACGATGACGACGATGATGACGATGACGAAGACAACGGTGCTATTATTGATATAATAATTCTCTTTCGAGTGGAAATACTTTCTTGTCACAGGCGCATAACTTGGCATGCTTTTTTTACCCCAGCAGTAGCGTAACTGAAATACTGGAGCTGTCTTTAGAATATGGAAAGCGAAGTAAAAATGCCAGCAATTTTCGAAAGCTCATTCTTCTGATGTCGAAGAAAGAATAGCAGCAGTCGAACATCTTTTTCAAAGAAAGAAAAAAAATTACATGTATGAGTGCATGTTTGTGAGCGTGCTTGTGCGCGTGTATATGGATATAGGATGTAGATATATACGTGCACACGAACGTACATTTGTATATAGATAAATACATACATACACATATACATATATATGTAAGGTATGGATTTCTGTTTCCTACAACTGTGCGTACCTACATGCACATGTACGTAGGTACGTTTCAGAAAATTACATGTATATAGTGTATAAATATATGTGGCTACATAAATACATCCATCCATCCATCCATCCATCCATCCATCCATCCATCCATCCATACATACATACATGCATACATACATACATACATACATACATGCATGCATACATACGTACATACATACATACATACATACATACATGCATGCATACGTACGTATATACATACATACATACATACATACATACATACATACATATATATATACATACATCACGGTATTATCTACCGATGAGACATGACTTTGTAGCTAGGAAACTCTACAATGAAATCCGTCGGAAGGATATACCCGAGGACAAAGAAATAAGAACCCACAATATATATGTGTAGCGTGACGATCATTTCTAGAAAAGTTGAAAATCTCTTGGATGTTACCTTGGAAGCCTACAAGCAATCGCATGCCCCGTGGTTGTAGGCCAGTTCCACAATTAAATGATTTGGTGTGTCTTTGTATTTTTTTCCTTTTTGTTTTCTTTGAAATTATTGCTCACTAAATCAAGCTGTTGTCGAATCTCTCCGTCATTATAGTCTGCAAAAGAAGCGACCAATATCCCAAGTCACTTACGCGCAGGTTTGAAATTACATACTTCCTGCTGGTCAGGGCTGAACATTCTACTCCTACCCATCGCCGCAGTATATATTGTTTTCAGTGTCTTTTCCAAGAAATACTTGTCTCTTCTTTCGACACTCATTACCACACATCCAAGAAGAGAGAGTGAAAGACCGAGAGAGAGAGAGAGAGAGAGAGAGAGAGAGAAGCAGAGTAAGAGAGTGATTGCAAGAGAGACAGACAGGCTGATAAACAGGCAGGTAGACAGACAGCTTGAAGAGTTGTTGTTATGGTTTATGAAGGATTTGTTGAACGAGTGATGCGAAGAGAATGACATAGGAAGGGAGCGGAAAGATCGAGAAAGATTAGGAATACGAGAAAGGTAGAAGGCCCAAAGAGAAAGAAGTATATATTTTTATTTATTCAGACAACTGGTAGAAGTTTTCACAAGTAAAGAGAAACTAATGAATTTGCTGTACATCAGAAAATTCTGCAACATTTACAAGAGATAACATGACTATCTCATATGGCAAAGTACCAGTCTAGTGCAATCTAGTCTCAACAGCTAAAGTATCACAGTAATACCGAAAACTGCTGCTTCAGTATTATCTTATCCGCTCACACATTTCACATCATTTTAAAATGTATACACCACACACACACGTACGTATGTACACATGTATGTATGTATGTATGTATGTATGTATGTATGTATGTATGTATGTATATATATGTATGTATGTATGTATGTATGTATGTATGTATGTATGTATGTATGTATGTAGTTACTGCAGCAATCATAGACAAACTGGTGACTTCGGTGCAGAAAAAACAATGACTGCGGTGAGGATTGACATGTTTTCAACAATGGGTGTGCACAACAGGTTCAGTCAACAGAGACACTGCCATGGTGTGAATGACTTCTAGTCTTTCCTTGACCGTCACTTTAGAAGGAAAACTTTAATGTTAAACTTGAAACTCGTCGGCAGCCAATGACGTTGACTAGTTCTTTTGGAGATATCTGCCATCATTATTCAGAGAGTGAGATTGGTAGCGTACAAGATCCTTCCTTATTTTTAAAAGCACCATGCACAGGCATCGATTGTACCGAAATCGTCATCTTATACTCGAGAACAAGGAAGCAATCATTATGTATGTATGTATGTATGTATGTATGTATGTATGCATGTCTTTCGCTTTGGCATAGTGAGACTAATAACCTGGTGTTGAACTCAATGAACATATGATCTAAAACTCAAAGTTAGGTGAATATAGAGTGATAATAGGAACAAAAGGATGACACTAGAAAAAACAAAGGTTATGTAATGAGTTACATTAGCTTACAGCTGTTTCGACTATAAAATGTGGTGAACTCCTAGATGAATGCTTGGGTAACATCCTATAGCTGTCATCTCTCTGTTCCTATATATATATATATATATATATATGTATATACTATACCGGCTGTAGCGAAGATTCAAAGTCTGTGGTGTTAAAATCCTTCTTAAAGATTCGTGTGTTTTTTCTTCAAAATCGCTACCTTTCATTATTGAATTGACTAATTGCAAGCACTAAAGCAGACTTATAATCTAGACTTATAAAGCAGACTTATAATATCCGTAGGAAGCTTCAAATTTAAAACATTCGTGTGTGTGTGTGTCTGTGTGTGTGTGTGTGTGTGTGTGTGTGTGTGTGTGTGTGTGTGTG
>NC_068981.1:66336934-66340005 GCF_001194135.2 Octopus bimaculoides
CTAACTGATGTATCAATACCAACAGATGACAACATCTCTCTAAAAAAAATGGAGAAACTTTCAAAATACAAAGATCTGGAAATAGAGGTAACTCGAATGTAGAGCCTAAAACAGAAGCAATTTCTATTATAATAGGCGCATTAGATATGATAAAAAAAAACATTCAGACAAATACATAACAAAAACACCAGAACGTACGAGTATATATAACATACAGAAAATAGCACTACTAGCCACCGCACACATCTTACATAAAACACTTTTAATACAATGAAAATAAAAGCACCACAACAAACCAGAGCACATAGCCAAGGCACACAGAGCTGTGCTCGATAGCGCTATGAAAGCACGTGATAAAAATAAGACTACTGAATAATAATAATAATAATAATAATAATAATAATAATAATAATAATAATAATAATAATAATAATAATATAAAAGATAGGCTACAGTAAATGTTCTACTCAATACCACAGATTTGCTTGTCAGTTGCTTGACCTTAACCAGCTGAGAATTCCTTTAGTGGCTAACAATTTGTGCATCTCTGGTCACGAGCAGAAGTATTGGGAGAGCATCATAACCATGTGTTGAGAGAAATTCTTTGGGGTTGGAATAATTCATATTCTGGAAACATGGGTGTTTTGTTCATCATCCTTAAACAAACCTTATTCAGGGACTTTTTGAGCATGATGTACTACTCAACCTGAAGAAAATTCTGAGTCCCACCTGCAAGGTCATGCGTTGTTTATCTCGATATGAGATCATCATGTCGCGTACATATGGTTGTGATGCATGTGCCTGGTGTACCCTTATAAGATGGATAGTTTAAATGGGTATATTTGGTTTCGTATATTTTACCCCCAGTGACACTTCGATGACATGCACTGCTCTTTTACTCAATAATAATAATAATAATAATAATAATAATAATAATAATAATAATAATAATAATAATAATAATAATAATAATAATAATAATAATAATAATAATAATAATAATAATAATAGGAATGATAATCTCTAGGAATGATTTAAAAAGGTACTGAAACCTATTTGAAAATGATACCAGGCCTACCATCCCTACAAGAAGTGCAAAAAATCGTGTTAACTGGAACAACTCATGTATTGAGAAGAGCATTATCGCTGTGAAAACAGCATCCATTCATGAATTTATTTATTTATTTATTTTTTTACATACATATTTTACCTGTGAATTTGCGTGTGTAAACTGGGAATTCGTACAATGAGCTTCTCTTCCCTAGGTGTACGGAAAACACTCGGCGAGAAATGAAAGAAAATTTGAAGACAGACGAAAAAAAAACAATAATAATAATTATTATTGGAATGGAATTTAGACTCAAGAAGTGCAGAGTAATCTACCTAAAAAGAGGTAAGGTACAGTCCCTAGCAGGGATTGAATTAACGAATAGACTTGATTAAGCAAATTGAAACAGAATGATACAAATACCTTGGTGTACTTAGAGTGCAACGAGATAATAGAAAACGAAATGAAGGAGCAGCGGAGGATGGAGTATTTCCGAAGACTGGAGTTGGTGCTGCACTCAAAATTGACTGGATGGAATAAAATCCAAGCAGTTAATACGTGGGCGATAGCATCACTTCGGTATGGAGCGGGAATTATAAAATGGCAAAAGAGCGAAGTATTGGATACCAAGACCAGAAAAATGTTGATAGTACACAGAGCCTTCCACCCTAAGAGTGACACCGATAGGCTGTACTTGTCCAGAAGAAAGGGTGGGAGAGGCTTGGTCAGTTGCCAGGACTGTATCGAAGCAGGGGAAAACAGCTTAGGAGTCACTGCTGAAACACTGCCATGGAGTCACTGTTGAAACAGACGAAGAACGCCGACGTCATCAAAACTGAAAATTGTGTAACGAAAGAAAAATTTAAACAAGAATTGAACAAAAAAAATTGATAAAACAGGGAAGGAAAAAATGTACGGTCAGTTTGCAAGAAATGTGAACACCAAGACAGATACAGAGAACCGGTGGCTATTGGCGAGAAGGAGTGGCCTGAAGATAGAGACAAAAACACTCATATGCGCAGCTCAGGTACATGCGTTAAAGACCAATTATATGAAGTGTGCAATTGACAACACTACCGATAGCGACAAATACAGAATGTGTGGTGAAAGGGGTGAAACGGTATGGCACATCGTTAGCGAATGCCCGAAATTGGCACAACGCGAATACAAACGACATCATGACAATGTGGTAAGAATGATCCATTGGGACCTCTGTGGAAATAACGGCCTACAAAGAGCAAAGACGTGGTATGAACAAACCCCAGAAGGAGTCACCAAAAGTGAGAACTGTAAAATCTTGTGGGAAGTAATGATCCAGTGCGGCCACCTGATCAGACATAGGAAACCGGGCATTGTTAGCGGTTCGGCAAAAGAGACCAATAGAATAAGTACTAGGCTTCCAAAGAATAAGTCCTGGGGTCGATTTGCTCGACTAAAAGGCGGTGCTCCAGCATGGCCGCAGTCAAATGACTGAAACAAGTTAAAAAGTTAAAGAGTATATATATAATTAATATAAACAGCAGTTTGCAATATTTCACCAAATGTCACTAAATGCGACTAGGGTGTTAGGAAACGTCTACTTTGCTAGAAATAAGAGCTAAACCGCTCTAATGCTGTAGTTAATGCACATGAAGGAAAACATACATTAACAGGGACCATAATCGTCCGAAAAGTGCCGATCAAGAATTCTTAATACTGACGCGTCAGTTTCGGCAATTTCCGTTGCCTCATCAGTTAAGACAGCTCGACTTCGGCTCTTTCCGTACTCGCTTCGCCATTAGTATATACACACACATACCCCACCCCATATATATATATATATATATATATATATATACACAAGTGCATACATATAATTAGATATACATACTTACATACATACAGATGCAGTTGCATAGATATGTGTATACATTTATATACATATATACATACATACATAGACGCACACACAAACATACTTATGTATGTGTGGTAAATAATGACAAAGAGTTGAAAATGCACCAAATATCATTTACATTAATCT
>NC_068981.1:66340015-66341396 GCF_001194135.2 Octopus bimaculoides
TTTTTTTTTTTTTTACTGGAAAAGAAAACCATATTTTTTCTATATAGTTCTCGGTCTTTTGATCTTATGAAAGAATAGATTTGGCGCTCAGAGTACTAACGTATAAATTTTTGTTTAGGCTAAGCCGTCTTTCTCGCTTTATGTTTATTTCGCACGGAGTAATGCCACTTATATCCTTTTCATAAAAAGGGTCACAACTGGTAGCTCTGTGATCAATATCGTGGTGTGGCTGTTTTTATGAGAAGGGACACTCGGTAACGTATGTAAAGCATAATGCAGTTAATTTTGGTCGTTATTTGTTTTCCGTTGTTATTTCTAAGTGATCACCGCAAAACATGAATCCACAAACACTTTTGACTTTACAAGAATGAAAGAAAACTTACCATAATGAAACTAATGTGTATTCTCATCAGCAGTAGCCAAACAGATAGCACTATGGTTTCGACATCTATGCAGTACTATTCAATCCAGTGGTGTCAACAAGCGTTAAAGAATATAAAAGTTGCCTGGGAATCCACCAGCTTATTACTACAAGTAACAATATTAAAGTAAATAAATAATAACTTATAGCGACAAAATAGTACTTATATATATAATTAATAACTACAAAATTACTAGATTATTCATTACAATTAAAGGGACGAGTTGGTTACTTGGGAACAACTCAAATCACCCTTAATTATAAAATGAATAAATATATATATATATATAGTTTAAATCAACATATACACTTACATACTAGAATGCAACTAAGCAAAGATTTTATCGAAATAATACAACATATAACGAAACCTCATATGCTGCAGAGAGTTTAACGGAAACCATACGCCTTAACTCTACGCTGCGAAAACACTGAAAGATCGATTTTTTGTCAATAGGCAGAAGTCAATTCTAACAAACCAAAGGAAGTGATGTTGTATCTTATAGTGAATGACAACTATCCAGCGGAAGTGACGTTGTACACAACAGTGAACGACAACAAACCCCCCAAAAAAACTTCTAAACATTGATTTTACTTTACCTAGGTAAAACATTTAACCAACCATTTGCTACTGTAACCCTGTTTTTCCATATGCGTCTTTAATATATCAACCCTATCCAAAAACATTCCAACTTTATGTATGATTCTACCACACGTAATGACTTGACTAGAAAATACATTATAACCCATCCAAAGCGGGATTTTACTAACCACCCAAGGCAATGATGCAATGCAGAAATTAAAACTATCAGTCTTATAAATATAGGCGTAGGCGTGGCTGTGTGAACCACTGCATGACACCTTGCACAAATGTTTTCTACTATAGCATCGGACCGACCAGAGCCTTATGAGTAGATTTAGTACACGGAAACTGAAAGAAGCCCGTCGTGTGTGTGTGTG
>NC_068981.1:66343906-66346626 GCF_001194135.2 Octopus bimaculoides
ACGTGAAAGGTGCATCGTTTGTAGTGCTTCTGATCTAACAACTTAGCTAGCTATCCCTGCTATAGTCTCAGAGGCTGCTAGAAATAGTGGCCAAATCTTCCTGAAATTACGTCTCACCATTTTTTTTTACAAAGGAATGATGTAATCTCTTATCAAAATGACGACAACCTTGTTGAATTGTTGAGTGAACTACGATCAATGGCATTTCACCTGCGGCATTTCTGTCACATTTTTATATTATTATTCAGTAATAGTGTTCACCGATCCAATATCTCTTGTTTAATATGGTAAGATGTGATTTGAGGAAGATTTGGCTACTATTGCTATCAAATTGGGTGGATTATATTTCTTAAGTAGCAGATTTAATCTGTTGCCCGTTTAACACCACCACCTGAGTCTCACTATGGCAAGCATTCAGACAAGCGGCTTGGTCTCGAGTCTGACTGCTTAATAACTTAATATTTTGATGCATTGCTTTCTACTGTACGAACCAATGTATCGTGATTTCTTCTTCCTTTTGCTCCACCAGACTTTGAGCTCGTGTAAAATGGTCATTAGCGCTGAGCTTCCTCCTGCAAATGAGCCATGCAAAAATCTCTTCTCTCGTTAACAATCAGTCGCAAACATTAGAAAATATTTTTTTACGTATTTTTCTAAATAATTCTTTAATAGAATCTGACGAACATTAGGATCCCTAATTTGTTGCCGATGTACTTACATGTACTCAGATAATGAGTTTCCTGTCTGGCCAATATATATTTCTTCAAAATTCGAGTATTTGATGCGCCAGATCAGATTTCTGCTTTTACAGCTCATATTTGTATTTGAAAATATTCTTCCTAGTTTCGAGTCGCTATACTGACCGGTAGATAAGGAATGACATGTACCACGCGAATTGCCATTGCATTTGGATGCCATGAACATTTAATCGTTATTGTTTAGATCAAACTTTGCCGACAATTGCTTCAAGTTGCCTTTTACTTTGAACAATTGTTTGTTCAATAATTAAATCTTTTAGTTCATTACTTTGATGACAATCACTACAAAAGAATGACATTCTGGTTTAGTGTTTCTCTTTCTTGACTTGCTCTGAGTTATTCTATTGATATTTGTGTTGTTTCAGTCATCGAACTGTGACGTGTAAGCCGCACACTGATTGATTAAAATACTTCAGCCTGTTGGGGTGTTTTGAAAGGTATTTGAAGAGAAAATTCAGTCATTTCACTACAGTTTCCAATTGTGAAGCACATTAGCTGCTTGTTAATACTGCAACATACCTGAAGATTGTTATAAAACATAAAAGTACTTGTATTTTTGTAAAATATAACATAGCAAAATTGTAAAAATACAAAAATAAAGTGTCAAAATTGGACTATATTGGAATTTGTTTGTCTGATCTATCTATTTATTTATACACAATTTTACATACTTTGAATTATATATTTCTATTGTATGCACGCCAACATATCTGGAAAGCAATGAATAGAATCACAGCAACAGAAAAAATTCTAAGTGAAATATTAGCTAAATTATCAGCACTTATCTCGCTGATGGACACACAAACATTTATTTTAGATAAAATGGAAAAACATTCCACAAACAGAAAGCAAGTAAAAGAATATCTGAATTCAGAAATTAAGAATTTATCTAAAATTATATCAATAATAGAAAACTCACTGCAGAAAGTTTACTGCAATCAACTTGGAAGTGGGAATTTAATGAAACGAATTTAGAAAAAGAAGCAAATCCAAAAAGAAAATAGACGTGGATGGCAAGAAAAAATACTGCAATATACGAAAATAAGATTTTAGCATATAAATGTGAAAAAATATGCTCAAATATATTCAATTGGATTATATTAGCTGTATCAATACTTCTTCTGAAGTACCTAGTGTAGCGTAGTAGAATGGAACTCGGAATCATGTGGTTGTGAAACGAATTTCTAAGCCACATACTGATTATGCAGTTGTTAGATTTTTTGAATAGTTACCCTATTTGTAGAGCTGTTATCCATCAATGATCTTTGATAGTACAAGTAACACTGCAGATACTACTACTCCTTCTACTACTACTACTATCATCTGATGACGTAGTGGCTACAACTGCTTGGAATATATACGTCAGAAGTAAATGCATAAGTACTTCAGTAAATATTTTTGTTGTATTTATTGGGCATTCTTTGTAATCTACGTCATATTTTGACAGACAGAGGAAATATCTTTGAGAGTCTTCAAACGATCACCACCGACTATATAAGCATAGAAATTTGAATTCGATCACAGAAACATTTACAAAACAAATTTATCAATAAAAAAAAGTATCAATGCCGGTGGTAGGTTTAGTTCTAAGGTAATAAATGTAACAAACAAATAATCGAAAATGCTTTCTAATCTAGGGACAAATCTAGTTTGGATTCTAAACCAGTGTTTCTCAGTTGTATGATTTTCATCGAACATTTAAACTTCATTTGAAGATTCTCTTTTCCTGAAGCGCTATGTTACGGGGACATAAACAAACCAACATTGGTTGTCAAAGGATGGTAGGAGACAAACACTAAAGAAACACACACACACACACACACACACACACACACACATAGACATGCAATTGCACATGCGCATATACACATATATAAATATATACGACAAGCTTCTTTCAGTTTCCATCTACCACGTCCATTCGCAAGGTTTTTGTTAGCCCGGAGCTATAGTAGAAGACAC
>NC_068981.1:66347109-66351246 GCF_001194135.2 Octopus bimaculoides
GCGTGCATGAGGCAGTTCACAAAAGCTATTGGCACCTGTGCCCACACCCTGAGAAAAGCTGCCTCCAGTTCCACACGAGCTGTCGGCCTTGGGACCACCTGGTTCAGCCATCTCTGAATTTCATCCCACATGTGTTCAATAAGGTTCAAATCCGAGCTGAGAGCCGGCTACGGCATGGTTCTGATGGTGTGCTGACTCAGAAAGTCCATGGTGACCCTGGTCGTGCGGGAGGGAGCATTGCCCTGCTGGAACACGTGACTATCGTGACGCACGAAGAAGGGCACGATGTGAGGTCTTAGGATTTGGTCAACGTGGCGCTGCGCCGTGATGCCATTTCCTATGCTTGCACCAACATTTTGGAACACATGGGGCCCAATTCTCTGATTCAGGCCTATAACACCACAAACCATGATGCTTTGATGACCCCAAGTTTCTCTCCCCATGACACATGCGTCTCTGTAGCGTTAACCCCTCCGAGGTGGAAACGCAGTACCGGCTCTCGTTAGAGAAGACTATCGGCCTTCATTGTTGATGCCGCCAATATCGGTGCTGTGTAGCCCACTGTAGTCGTGCCTGACAGTGGCGGGTGGTGAGGACAGGCCCTCGAGCAGGACGATGGCAACGCAGGGTTGTTGGTTGCCAGTCGACGTCGTACCGTGTCATCTTTGTTGGGTCTATCCATTGCCAATGGTCTAGCTAGCTGTCACACTGGCCAATCTGAAGCGATCACGGAGGTGTTGCATGTGGATGAAGCGGTCCTGCCTGGACGTGGTCACCCGGGGGCGCCCTCTGCAGGCACGGTCTGCAGTGCTGTTGGTGTTGTTGTGTCGCTGTTGCAGGTGATAGGTGGTGCTGAAATGGACATTGTAAGCTTACGCAACAACCAGAGCGCGCTGCCCTGCTTGCAATCGGCCGATAGCTTGTTCTCTCTGCGCTACTGACAGTCGGGTCATACCTGATGCGTCCAAATTACGAATTGATTTTATTACCTTTATGAATGCTAAATACAGAGAGGACGAAACAAAATGAGATGGGTCGGAATCGAATGATTAAACATTAAAATGTGTAGTTAAAAATTTACGAATTATATACACGAATGAACGTACAACACAAAAAGCAGCACAATGGAGTGGGGGGACGGGTTCGACCCCACAAGCCCGGATCCACTACTGAACCTTTTAATTTCCTTTATGTTTTGCACTCACGCGGCTTCATTCACTCTCAGCATCTGCATCATTTCCTTCCATCTTTTGCTATATATAACGGACGACAAGCGTCTCCTCTCCAACCATAGTTTCCTTTTAAGATGGAAAATGAACAGGTTGAGCAAACCAGGACCAGAGATGAAGGCACCTGTCGCCACTCCTCTCATTCTCGTCCTCCAAACAACTCCTTTCGCCAACGCTACCACAGCGAGAAAACACACCTTGCCTTCCTTATTGAAGGAAGATGGTGGAACAATCTTTATAATCGACTCGGAAGACAGTTGTACTCTTCCTAGAACAGCAGCCGTTCGACATATACCCACAGTTCCGAAATTTTCAGACACTGCCCAATAGCGTGCAGAACAGATTCACTGCACTACTCTCATCTTGGGCAAGTAGGCTGACATGAATAACCATGCCTAGCGAGTTTATCTCGAACTGGCAAGGCTCCTCGGTAACACTGCCAAGCCAGAGACCTTTGGAAGTTGTCCAAAGGCCCCGGCCCGAATGTCCTTCGGAACAAACCAGCAAACTAACCTTCATCGAAGCCCAGGGTTTCCCCCAGATCATCGTCACACTTTGCCTCTACCAGCCCTTTATAGAATGATGAGGTGGAACCCTCGTCACCGGCATTACCCGTCTGGCAGAGAAGCGTGAGTGCCTGCAGACATTCGGCCTGCCGCGCGCCCCAACTTGGGTCTACGCTTAATCCACGGTTCCAATTCACCCAAAATAGTGAACCGAGGAAGGATCAGTTGAACGAACGGAGACCACACCCGTTCACCATTCAGGTAGAGCCAGAAGTGCCTCAGCCTCAGCGCATGCCTGCGCAACATTAGCCACGGCATCCCTAACCCACCCTTTAGCGACTGTTGGCAGCAGATATAGCGCCTTACAAGTGGACTCCTGTTCCTCCACAAAAAGCGAAAGAGCAATCGTTCCATCTTGCTTAGCCACGAATCGGGACAAGGCAGGACGGTCAGGCGGTAGATAATCACAAATGCGATAAACACATTTGCGACCTCCACCCTCCCTTTTAGGGATAGCCACCGCTCAGACCAGGTCGGAGTTAGATTGGTCACCCTGTTCGCTACCTCGCTCCAATTCTTCTCTATCTGGAGATCCGTCCTCCGTCCAACATATATATATGTGTGTGTGGTGATTACCATTTGCTAATTGTAATACATTCTCTAAAGGCAGAGATAGTTCTAATTAATCAAAACTTTATGCTACGATTCCTGACATAGCAATAAGCAGTGATTTCTAGACAGGGATACACACGCACGCACGTACATACACGCACACGCACGTACATACACACGCACGCACGTACATACACGAACTCACTCATATGCACAGGCACACACAGGCACACACACACACACATCTTTGTATAACTGATACAATAGAGGCAGTACTTATTTCTATTACTTCCTTATATAGTCATATTATTTATATTATTATCGCTTTTCAAGCTTGCATTCATTTACATTCCCATCAAGTAAGTTATTATTACCACATTATATTGTTGTATTATTCTATTATTATATTATTATATATTTATCTCACAATTTACTCTACCATATTATAATACTATCATCACATGTAATTATTTTACTCTTTCAGTTCTCTTCCAATTTTCGACATTGAATATCACGATTGAAATATTCAATTTTTTGGATAATCGCAAAATACTTTTGGAAACTTTATGCATTGTGTTTCTATGAGATATGCAGTTATTGTATTCTAAACCATACTGGATATCTTGATATGCAAATAAGGCTAATAAAATAAGATATCACGCTTTACAAGTCTGTCGGTCAAAATAGAAATAGTACACTAATTAACACACCCACACATGGAACTATTGCCTCCACTCGCAAGTTACAAACGACTTGGTAGCTTGTACTATGCTATGTTAAATGTTTTTTAATGCCTATTTAATTTCGAAGAGGGATAGACAGCCTCTCAATCTTCCCACCCTAGAGCCAGTGGAGCATTAACTTCAAATATATGACAGCTGGAAGGGGCGAGAAAGAGAGAGAGAGAGAGAGAGAGAGGGGAACTGAGGGAGCTTTACTAGCATTATGACGGTACTTATTTTCAAGAGTAGACTGATGCAACGTGAAAAGAAGTTTCTTGCACAAGAAATCAATGCGCCGCTCCGACCACAATTTGATCTCTCCATTTGGTCGTGAGCCCAATATCTAAATACTACGCCAAACGTGTGCATATGTATAAATATGTGGGTGCATTTTGTGTTTGTGTGTGTGTGTGTGTGTGTGTGTGTGTGTGTGTGTGTGTGTGTTTGTTTGTATTTGTATATCCGAAAATCTCTATAAGCGATGAAAGTAGGGTTCCAGTTGATCCGATCAAGGGAACAGCCTGCTCGTTAAATTAACGTGTAAATGGCTGAGCACTCCACAGACACGTGCACCTATAACGTAGTTCTCGGGGAGATTCGGTGTGACACATTGTGTGACAAGGCTGGCCCTTGGAAATACAGGTACAACAGAAACAGGAAGAAAGAGTGAGAGAAAGTAGTGGTGAAAGAGTACTGCAGGGTTCGCTACTATTGCTTGTCGGAGCCTTGTGGAACCTTTAGGTGTTTTCGCTCAATAAACATTCACAACGTCCGGTCTGAGAATCGAAATAGCAATCCCACTACCGCGAGTCCGCTACCCTAACCACTGAGCCATTGCGCCCCCACGATCAAAGTACTGACTATACTGAGAAGTAATGTCTATCACCACTTCAACATGGCTGTTCCGTAGGAACCGCCGTTACTACAAATTACATCGACTAACCAGCTGGAGGAAGCGTCTTCGTGGGGATTAAAATGGTAGTAACGTCGGTTTCTACGGAACAGCCATGTTAAAGTGGTGATAAACATTACTTCTATATGTATGTGTGCGTATATATATATATATAT
>NC_068981.1:66351564-66352170 GCF_001194135.2 Octopus bimaculoides
ATATATATATATATATATATATAATATATAAATATATGCATATATCCATACATATATGTACATACCTACATCTCTATGTATACATAAATGCATATATGGGTACAGGATATCAAAAAAACGTTAAAGACAATGAAAAACGAAAACATAAAAACGAAAACAGAAAACGAACTTTTTTCGAACAACGAAAAAAACAAACAGGGAAACGAGACATGCAATATAAAGAATATTACCCTTCGTCAGTTGTCCTTGTTCCATCTACTCCGCGTTTCGAAGGCAAGGGCAATACACGACTTCGTTGGAACAGTCCTTCCCGCAAACTAAATTAAATAAAATTTGGAATTCTTTGCGGTGGGTGAAAGTGTTAACAAGAACAGGACAGTGAGAACAAGACAGTAAAAACAAACGGTGAGGGCTGTTGAGCCAAGACGATAGAAATTTTTTTTATGAACGCTAGGTAGACGTGCCATGAGAGAAGAGACAGAAAAACACGTCTTTTCTTTAGGAAGGCAGTGGACAGAAAGTGAGATCCCCTTTCGTCACGTGTCAGCGACGAGAAAGTCAAGGAAGAAGAGTGGGAGAGAGAGAGGGATTTATATATATATATAT
>NC_068981.1:66352550-66354909 GCF_001194135.2 Octopus bimaculoides
ATATATATATATATATATATATATATATATATATATATATTGACGCATACACACATTTTTTGTATACATGCGGGTGCATTTACTGACATCCATGCCTTGAAATTTATGCTTCTATGTAAATTAATATTTGAATGATAAGCGATCCTCACCAGAGACACAAAAAATATACGGTTTCTCTGCGATTATAACCTGTACTATTTAGCCATTGGGAGATTTAGTGGGGTGTTGAGCAAATTTTTTAACGTAGGTATAACACAAGTATCAATTGTATGATGGGATTGTAAGAGTGAAAAACGGTCGTAATTAAAGCTTATCATTCAACTCAATTTACCATCTAACAAGTCGGAATCTACCGAAATTCTACAGGCTATTTCCCTTTCAGGAATCAAATTCACAGCAATTGCAATCAGATTTATGTTATCTATCCTTTCTTTGTAATCCAAAAGTATATAGCAAAGGAATTTAATCTCTTTTGGTTTGCTAGAGAAACTGTTCAATCAACTGCAGCAGATATTGCGGGAATTACCAGTAAAATTTGGCAAATTCTACAGATATTTGATATTACGTTGTTTCTTTTCATTCAGAAGGTCTACAGTGTCAGCAAAACAACAAAGGTCTTTCTGATCAAAACTTCAAATGCCGGAATTTGAGGTACTAAACAATTAATACCAATGCCATTGGTGTATCATTGCTTAATTATACTGATTTCTGATGAGGTGTTCTCTTTGTTGATTACCTTTAGAAGAGATGTCTGCAAATTTTAATATACACTTTTGATCTTGTCTGGTCATAGCGTTTGTCGAGAGAAGAGATTATTGTAAATACACCCTCAGGAAAAGTACCTTCTCCAATTCTCAATTTACTTGTTTTTACTAGCCTTTTGTTTACTTAGAACTTGGTTATATAGTTTCCAAGACAAAATGTTACGTCCCTGCCTTCTGCACAAAATCTTCATGAAGATTATCAATGGAATCTTCATTCCTTATATGCTTTAAAACTATTTAGTTGTTGATGATATTGTAACTATCTGTAGTGACTTTGATAAATTGTCTTCTTACGAGTACAAGAGCCGACTGAGATCTAGCCCAAAAAAGAAAGCAAAGGGTTCTCTTCGAGCATGGCATTAAATTATACGACCTCAAACATCAGCATCCAGTTGTAATTGTACACATTCTTATCAACATTAGAATAGAATTTTCCAGAGCTCGTCAAAAGTTAGATGATTCATCAACATTTCCTTGCATGGACATTCCTTGTCAGTAAAGAAAGTGCAAGATAATATTATTATGCATTTGGAATTACTTTGCATACATTTTCACGCAGTTTCAGCCAAATCTAATGTTATTACATTTAGGAATCGGCACTTCCAGTTCAATGACTTCGCAAAAGCATTCAGGATGTTGATGTTTCTTAAAGTACAGTCGTTCTCAAAGCTTTTTCCAATTGCAAAACTCTCGTGCTAAAAACGCATTTTCTTTACTTTTAACATAATATAGTTTTGAATTTTCAATATGCTTTGCTTAAAAGGAAAGGCACGATTTTATAGCTATGGTTATAATGAATAAAATTAAAGGCAGTGAACTGAATTGTTTCAAAAGAACGTTTCTAGTTACCAAATATCCATCTCGGGAAAATTAAAAATTTATCCGTTAATTTTGTAGAGTAACAAAAGCGAACATGAGGTCAGATTCATTAGTTTGTCTACTGAAATAATGAAGCCGAAATTACGGTTAAAGAAATTATTTTACTTGAAGTCTCTGGTTATACTTGCAATTCCATAGAACAGCTTGCTTCAGTAGGCAATGAACAAGAATTATTATGGATTTTAGTTGAAAAAAAATTGAGGATTTGAATCCATTCAGGCGTTTATTATATAGAATACTTAAGCATCTTATTTTAGAATAATTCCGAACAGTTAGATAGATAATAACACGGTATCCCTGTGTGCGTGTCAGGTGCACATAGTCATCATACTCTCTTTTCACTTAACTCGTGATCAGAAGAATATATTTAGCGAATTTCATAGACACATGGAACAGAAACACTTATAATCAAAATTAATGAGAAGTTGTCTTACCCATTCACTTACAGTTTGATATGGTCATGTGAGAGTTTATATGATAATTTTCCAAGATTCTGATCGCAACAGATCTTTTACTTGTTTCAGTCACTTGACGGCGGTCATGCTGGGGCACTGCCTTGAAGCCTAGTACTTACTCTATCGGTGTCTTTTGCTGAACCGCTAGATTACGGAGACGTAAACCCACCAACATCGGTTGTCAAGCGGTGGTGAGGAACAATCACAGACATAAAGACATACACACACACACACACACACACACACACACACACACACACA
>NC_068981.1:66356273-66359042 GCF_001194135.2 Octopus bimaculoides
TATATATATCAAGTAAGTATTGTTTGCGACTGTTTCAACTTTCGCTAAGCTAATTTCATGTTTATTGTAACAAAAATAACTCATGTGTTGTAGCATTAAAATGATAGAAGTAAACAAAAACAAAAAGGGGGCATCAGATTTTATGTTAGCATGCGCTTGTCAGTGGTTACACGCTACTGACAGTCCAAAGAGGCAGAAATGTGCATCTAATTTCTCATTGCCGCTGCCGGGAGATTTTTGCCTGCTACTGATAAATCTATGTTTTCAAATACAGCAAGCGCATAAGAGATATCTCCGGACGAATATCGCAACTAACTTGCCTTTCGTGATGTACAATAATCACTCGCCATATCGTAGTTCACCTATCACGCCCTCAGTACATCGCGGATTTTTCTGGCTAATTTATGTAAATTTATATCGCGGACTCCTCAGTATATTGCGGGTGTCTGAGGCCGATAGGTATTTATATTTTTTTAATCATTTCTGTGTTAAAATAAGCATTTTCACGCCCAAAAATTAATAAATCAATATATGCAAATACACTACAGTACTGTACTGTATAACACATACATTAAAATATATTGAAAGAAAATACGTAGTGTACCGTAAATGAATAAACAAAGAATCCGCACATACTGTATGGAAAACGAAACTCAGGAGGCGAGTGTGTGGTACTGTTTTGCATTTATAATAAAATGAATATATACAAGTTATAAAATTTTTTTTAAATATACAGTACAGTACTGTTTCTACTTCACGAATTTTCACCTATCGTGGGGGGATTTTGGAACGTAACACCCGCGATAGTCGAGGGTTTATTGTATTTGCATTAAGTATGATACCCAGATGGCTGTATACATACAGAGGTACATATTTATTTATGTGTGCGTGTGTGTTTGTGTGTTTGTGCGTATGTAACTGTGTGTGTGTGTATGTATATATGTTTGTATGTATGAATGTTTGTTTGTTTGTACGTACATATGCATTTATGTGTGCTTATGTTTTATACATAGATATAGCTATCCTTTTTAACAACAGGATTATAGTACAAAATAAACATGTAGAAAGCTTAAGATGTAATATTTATACTGCGGAGATTTAATGCTTCTTGAAATAGCATGGCTTTAAATCATGTGGAAGACGGGTTTTGCATCAGAACCAGATGGGCCGTACATGAACAACGTTTTATTTCTACTCAAGCCAAGTGTGTTATTTCCGTAATTTAACCCACCAGGAAAGGGCGTGACATGATATGGCAAGTACTTTCATATAAAAAAAAAACGTTGGATTGCATTTCATGGGTGTTCGCTGTTAGTTTGTGAGGTTGCGGTGAGTTTCAGCCAAGTTAGTAGCACTCACCACCATCATCATCATCTTCAGTCCTGAAACCATTGTCAGTAATGCCACCGTGAACATAGCAATAAAGTATATATGGAACTATGTAAATACGTACGCGTGAATGTATCCGTGTATGTACCGCATTTAAAGGCGTATAAGACGCCCTTTTTTCTTCTAAAAAAATATCTCGGAAAAATAACCCTGCGTCCTATATGTGTAGTTGAGCCTCTCATCAGCTAATTTTGTCCCTGGCTCACACGTTTTTCTTAATTAGCACTGCTGAAACTGGGCTGCATCTCGTATGCTCGTGCGTCTTCTGTGCCATCAAATACAGTATGTACATATGTAATATTGAAGATAAAAAAAAAAAAGATTGTAACATTGCCTGCAGCTGTGCTAATTACTATACCGGAGCGACAACACAATCCTTAGCCACCCAAATTGGTAGACTTAATTAAGTAACAACAATGACTTACTATTGACCTGTCAAAGAAGAACTCAGTCCACGCAGCATTCAGAGTAGAGTACTCTGTGCGTGCGTGCGTATTTGTGATATAGAAGACGAATGAATACATGTATGTACACTTGCATAATTATATGTATGTGCACATGCACATGGGCGCGTGTATGGATCTAATTGTATGTGTAGATCTTACTATATGCTGAACTTATATGTTTTCCATATTTTGACAGTGATTTTGAAAGCTTATAATTGATTAAGCACGTTCTTTCTGATTTTGTGAAATCCAGATTCTCGTTAACTATTAGAGCAGTTGCCTCTAATAGTTACTGAGAGATATAAATGGCAGAAGTCTAAAACTATACTGCTAATGGAGTAACTCCAGATTTCTCATTAGGTGAGCGTAGATCTTTTCTCTTTTACTAACTATTAACATTATGTTGACAACTGACAAGCATGTATGTATGCATATATTTATGTATTTATGTGTGTATGCCATTATTCAGTTTATTTCAAAAGTTTCATGCCAATAGAGAAAGAGCCGGTTTCTAACTTAGATCTAAGGCTCTTTCATTGGAATTTCAACAACATCAACAGAGTATCTTTGTGTGTCTGTAAGTCATTGTTCAGTTTTATATTAAGATTTCTTGCCAATAGAGGAGCCGGTTTCTAACCTATAGATTCAAGGCTCCTTCATTGGAATTTCAACATCAACACCAGGGTATTTTCATTTGTATGTATGCATGTATGTATGTATGTATGCATGTATGTATGTATGCATGTATGTATGTATGTATGTATGTATGTATGTATGTATGCATGTATGTATGTTAGCTTCGTACACACACAGTTATCGTGTGTAAAAATGCACACACACACATTCACTCACACACAGACGCTACACACACTCAAACACACACACACACACACACACACACACACACACACATACATATATATATATATATATA
>NC_068981.1:66360512-66362945 GCF_001194135.2 Octopus bimaculoides
ATATATATATATATATATAGGTTTAGTCATAGCATATGAGGATTTTATTACATGCTAAACTTCTTAAATGTTTTCCATATTTTCGCTGTACCTTTGATGGCTTGTAACAGTAATCTATTGATTAACCCGGTTCTTTTTGGTTTGGGTTCTCCAATAGTTATATACGTGTGTGTATATATATTAAACCGCACCCGGTGGTAAGGCTCCAGTTCAGGAGTTATTGAGTTATGGGGAACGTGGACTCACCCCTTAAGTACCATTACTTCCAGGTCCGGTCTGACTCAGCATGGTAGTACATTTCAGGGTCCCGTCAATTGGTTAATTATATTTCCCATGGGTAGAGGAGGCTCCCGGTATTTTTGACAAAGCTGTAGGGAAGGCAGCTCTTCTAGGAGAAAGATACTCTGACATGAAACTCACAGTCTAAACAGTACCAGTCATTTTACAATGCTTGTGACTGGAACCTACTATGGCAATCAAGAGAATGTGTTGTACAAGATTTTGTCACTGAAATTAAATGATATGCAGATGTCTTACTAATTTGAATGTGAGACAGCTATCATCAAATAAAAGGAAGAAATCATCATATATATGTATATGCCTGTATATGCAGGCATCATTATTATTTAAATTTTAGTCAATATCCCATCCAGTACCTTGGATTTCTTGCTAGTAGAGGGAGTCTACGTTCATTCTTAAGTTGTTTGAGAAACTAACTGAGCGGAGGTTTTCATTTGGATGACAGCATCTGCATTTAGAGGGGCTGGAACTTATGATAACTGTAACACTAACCGTAAACCAGTCGACAGCCGCAGCAGTAAAAGTCTTCAATAGACGTTTGCAATAAATATCAGCAACATGAATGCTTGAATAATTATCAGTAAAATTAATGAGAAGTCTGCAAACAAAAGTGTTATAGAAATCAAGTAGAGAGGTATGTGATCTCAACGCATTAATATCTCTTACGATTAGTCTCAACAAATCATTTATTAACAATGGTCAAGACAGTAAATGGCTACTGCCCAAAATGGCGTTTTTTATTGTACTTTTTTCAGTCAGTAGACCGGGGCTGTGCTGAGGCACTGTCCTGAAGAATTTTTAGTCGAATGAATCGACTCCACTACTTATTTTAAACCCTGCTACTTGTGTCCGTCTCTTTTGCTGAACTGCTAAGTTATGGGGTCCTGAACACACCAAAACCGGTTGTCAAGCGGTGGTGGAAGACAAACACATGCGCAGTCACACATACACATTGATATATCTATCTATCTATCTACACACACACACACACACACACACACACACACACACACACACACACACACACACACACACACACACACACAAACACGACGCGTTTCTTTCAGTTTCTGTCTACCAAATCCACTCACAAGGCATTATTCGGTCTGAGGCTATAGTAGAAGGCACTTGCGCAAGGTGTCACACCGTGGGACTGAACCCAGAACCATGTGGTTGGGAAGCAAGTTTCTTACCACACTGCCACGCTTGCACCTATGTAAATTGAATTGAGTCGATGAGAATTGTCTGAATAATTCTGCATTCTATTCATAAGTATTATCGTGTATATGGAGAATCTGATGAAACTTGAAATAGCAAAACAGTTATCTTGTAAGCAGTATCTAATAATGTGTGATAACACCAGCAAGAAGAAGAAGAAGAAGAAGAAGAAGAAGAAGAAGAAGAAGAAGAAGAAGAAGAATGGAACTACCTTCTGACAAAAAATCACCAACTTTTCAATGAACAAAATTATTAAGTTAGCTATTCTTGTCTAGACAAAACTGCTTCCAGCTAAAGCACATTTTCGCATATTGCGGGCATCTCATCGATTAAATACATGACTCTGTGCCAACGAAATTGCATGTAATGGTCATGTGATTTATGAACTGGCTGCTTACTATGATAGACACATGCGTGTATGTATGTATCTGTGTGTGTATATGTGTGTGTGTGTATGTGTGTGTGTATGTGTATGCATGCAAGTATATATGAATGTGTATACTGAATTATAGTGACGTTAGCATTCAGCTAGCATTGTGGCTACAACATTGAAAAACATTCCAACAAAAGATCTATTTGTATAACACGAAACAAACTCACCTCTGATATTCAAATTTCAAGAATCTAATAGAATATTAAAAAATGAAGATTATGAACTCTTATAAATAGCGTTTCACAAAAGAAAATATCAAATATATTTCTATTATTTTCAGAAATATGTGAATCATATTGTATGGTTTAGATATATTATGCTTATAAATGTACATGTAGCTGTCTCAATATGTGTGTATATATTCACACACGCACGCACACATACATACATACATACATACACACATACATACATACATACACACACACACACATATATATAACTGTATGTGTATATATATATATATATATATATATATATAT
>NC_068981.1:66363538-66365057 GCF_001194135.2 Octopus bimaculoides
ATGTATAGATGTACTTATGTATGTATATATATATGTATGTATGTATGTATGTATGTATGTGTATACACATGCGTACACACACACGCATACATACATGCATGCATACATACATACATACATACGTACATACGTACATACATACGTACATACATACATATACACATACATATTATTCAGTTTTATTTCATGACTTCTTGCCAATAGAGGAAGAGCCGGTTTTTCACCTAGATCCAAGGCTCCTTCATTGGAATTTCAACAACATCAACAGAGTATATTCGTGCTTGTATGTGTGTATATGTGCAGTACTGGGAGTTAGTGTATGTGCATATTTGTATGTTTTGCTTTATGTATGTATTCTCATGCATGTAGTTGTATGTCTAGACATGCGCATATATACTTAAATGTTAAACAGGTAGGAAGAGCTTCTGGCAAAGACAGCTAGGACTTAGCAACAGCAGCATCAAGGGGTAATTAAACACCATTGCCAGAGACATGAGAAAGCTCCTAATGCAGAAGATCCAACATTCAGCAGAGGAAGATCGCCACGTAAAAGCGATTGAGCTTGTCTGCGAGCAACATTGGATACGATTGAATCAGGCACTTAAGCGGCCACTGTCTCACCAGGGAAATCGTTCTTTCTCCTGAATTCCTTTGTGAACCTCTTCCCAACCCCAAAGTAGAAGACCCATCCTGAAAGCAGTGTGGAGCAATTCTTTACACTCTGAGCCACAATTTGATGCCCTAGAGTACTGAGAGGAACCTAATACAAATGATGGCACGACAAGGTCGTTTCATAAAATACCAAGTAAGCGGACCTTACACTGAGTTAAGGCCAACAAGCAGCAGTCATCACCACCTAAAGGTATTAGATTCCTCAAGGAAGGTAATAAGGCTCCTAACAGATTGTTTCTTTTTTTTGCACCAGACCTCAGTTTGGAAAATGTATATGGATCTGAAGAATGGACTCGTCTTTCAGGAAGAGGTGGTAGTAATATCACACCGAGCAGATATGTTCATGTTATCTATGAGCACAAAGTCAATAATCGTGGTTGAACTCACATCGCCTGATAAACAGATTTTAAATTTCTCACCAACTGAAGAAGTTTGTCGATGAGGTTTTTGCTAAGGATGGCACGCAGCCTTATTCCTCGCACTTTTCCAACAAGATGGCGCGTTATTTTCTGCAGAAATATTAATTTGGAAACCTAAGAATTGAAAAATACCAAGAGATACTCGTAACAGCTGAAACCAGTGGAATGCGGTTATAGTTAACAAGATATTATAGTTAACAAGATGGTTATAGTTAACGAGATCGTAGATGGAGCCTTTCTGCGGGCGAGTGCTAATTCAGTTCTCGCTGCTCCAATCAGGTAAACTGTAGAGCTAAGAAGCGAGGTGTTTGTGACTGAGATACTGGAGGGTTTACTCCATTAGCACAACTTTCGTCACCATCAGGAGAAAAGCTTGCAATATCTTTATTTAGTTATTGGAGTTTCTGCATATGGCGAAGCATCTCACA
>NC_068981.1:66365815-66366999 GCF_001194135.2 Octopus bimaculoides
TATGTGACACACGAAACCTGTGTCCTTTATAACCTTCGAACAGGGGAGGTCAGCAGTGTCCCCCTGCTGGTTTGGCATCTGCAGACTAGTTTCAGGGTGTTGCCCCTTGTCAATGCAGAGCAGCCAAGCCCTAGCCAGGCGGCGCTGCTGACTATCTGTTCGAAGGTTATTTATCTAATTTCAGTGGAATCTATCCACTGGTTTTCAGAAATAGAGTTATTAATATTTCTAAGTCTCTCTAAAGGAGACTACGGCAGCGGTACTGGAAATTAATAGTTATCGCTAATTCACGGCAGCTTTCGCCCTAATTTTGGGACTGCCATGTTGGCTTGGCGATAACTATTAGATGAATAAATGAATAAGATTTTTTTAAAGGGTTAATTGTAGATTGATTTCTGGCTTACGGATGTAAAACTCCTTGCTGTCATCAGTACAATATGCCCATAGCATATAAATGCAAATATTTATACATACGCATATGAACAACATATATCTGCACGAACGTATACATACATATACATGTATACAATAGTAAAATCTAAATATATTCAGCTCAACCACGTGCTTTTACGATCAAAATAATATCGCATTGAATTTCATCAGTATTAAAAATATATAATTTATACAAAATTAAGGATAAAAACATTTTAATGGTTTTATCAAGTGGCCATCGTGTTATAAAAACCTTACAGGTAACAATTTATATTAATATATAATTATATAATATAATTATATTAAAGGGTACGGATAAACTCCACCAACAAGCTAGAAATGGATGCCAAATGGCTCTAAAACCACATCTACACTCTGTTAGCAAAGGTTGTAAGCGAGCAGAAATCAAATGAAAATTAATCCTTTTTTAATTAATCTTATTCATTTATTCATCTGTTCGCTGACAACCTGTGCTAATGGAGTGTCGATGTGGTTTTTAGAGCTATTTGGCGTCTATTTCTAGCGTGTTGGTGGGGTTAACCCGCTCCTTTTAATATAATTATATTATATAATTATATATTAGTATAAATTGTTACCTGTATGGTTTTATCACTCGCTCGCCACTTAATAAAATCATAAAAATATTTCTATCCTTAATTTTGTGTGTATATATATGTGTGTGTGTGTGTGTGTGTGTGTACATACATATAAACACTATATATATATATATATATATATATATATATATATAT
>NC_068981.1:66367428-66368111 GCF_001194135.2 Octopus bimaculoides
GTCTAAGAGTGATGTGAATGTTTTCGCGCATCTGTTTGTATGCATGTGTATGTGTGTATATATGTTTATGTGTGGATATGTATGCATGTATGTGTAGTTGTGGTTTGTGTGTATATTTCTTTATCTGTATGAAAGTTTAGAGTGTTGTGCTTTTAGTTTGTTTCGATGTCTGCTTTTGTTATGTATGTATGTATGTATGTATGTATGTATGTATGTATGTATGTATGTATTTGTGTGCTTGTATGTATGTATATATTTGTATATGCATATATGTGTGTGTGCATTTATGTATGTATATATGTATGTATGTATTTGTGTACGTATGTACATATGTATGTATATAAGTAGGTACGTATGCATGTATGTATACATGTATGTATGCATGAATGTATGCATGTGTGCATGTATGTACGTAAAGTGTGCTTGTGTGTAAAATTACTTGTATGCGTGTTTGTGTGTGTGTGTGTGTGTATAAATGTTTGTGTGAGTGGATGTGTTGATATGTGTGTAACGTAATTGTGAAAGAGGTACACATATAGATATATTATAGTCTTGTGTCTCTATGCAAATGTGTGTATGTATGTTAATGATGGCAAGAATGTATATTTAGAAATATACTTTTAAAATGTACGTATGTGTGTGTATGTGTATGTGTATGTGTGAGTGAGTGTGTGTTTGTGTGT
>NC_068981.1:66368121-66368514 GCF_001194135.2 Octopus bimaculoides
ATGTATGTATGTGTGTGTGTATGTATGTATGACTGTATGTATGTATGTATGCATGCATACACACACATGTGAACATACTGAAATCTGGTAGCTTTGCAGTTAGATTCTTTTAGTTTCTTGGCAAAAAACCAAAAAAACTAATATGTTGTTGTTGTTGCTGTTGTTGTTGTTAAAAACAAATAGATAAAGGTGCAAAGTAACATCCTGTCGTTCAGACTCTTTTACAACGAGAATCTAGTAGCTAAAGCACCAGTTCTAAGTCTGAACAGGTGGGAAGACAGGAGAAGGAGGGGAGAGGGGTTAATTATAGCTTTTAATGGGAGTCTAAGAGTGATGTGAATGTTTTCGCGCATCTGTTTGTATGCATGTGTATGTGTGTATATATGTTTATGT
>NC_068981.1:66368673-66370652 GCF_001194135.2 Octopus bimaculoides
CATACGTCATGTTCGTCCACCGTATATATATATATACATACGCCAAGTTCGTGTGCTTGTATGTATGTATATATTTGTATATGCATATATGTGTGTGTGCATTTTCAATGAAAATGATATGTGTATATATGTGTGATTGAGAGAGAAAATAATTTCATTCCTACGCTCACACATATATGATTATAGACATGTGTGTGTGTGTGTGTGTGTGTGTGTGTGTGTGTGTGTGTGTGTGTGTGTGTGTGTGTGTGTGTGTGTGTGTGTGTGTGTGTGTGTGTGTGTGTGAATGTATATACATACGTCATGTTCGTCCACCGTATATATATATATACATACGCCAAGTTCGTCCAAGAGGACCATCTAGTCATCCTTGACTGATGGCTTGCGCGGTGGTCTTGGTTAAAGTAAAGAATTAGCTCACACTCTCGACCAGAGGCAAGACCAGGTCAACATGACTGTGAACTGGACAGATGCAGTGGATGACCAAAATGTCTTGCTTTTCTCATCTTCTTCTCTGCAGTCCACATTGCTTTGATGCAACTGAGTCCACCTGATCCAGTCTTCACATGCCTAAATAGGCAAATGCTAACATATTCGATGGCTACTCTCACCTACCGCTAGTTGAAGAGGTTTACCGGGGTATGACCGCCGATGCCTGCACACAGCTATTTGGAGCCAGAGGTGAGGGTTGGGTATCAGGTGGAGACCAAAACAAACGAACCACTCCTACGAGTGCGACTTCATCATAGGTGCTACCCCTCCTTGACATCCCATACACCCATATGTATGTATGTATGTATGTATGTATGTATGTATGTATGTATGCATGTATGTGTGTAAGACTAATTCTATGATAGTCAAACATAAAATCAGTTGAGAAAAGAAGTTTTGGTAGGAAAAACAAAACTTAACAGTTAAAGAAATTGCAAGTAAGTCATCTCAAGGAATTTCTGAAGGCTATGAAGATCACCCGCGTATTAAAGATTGAAATGTAATCTGCAAAGAAATTGGAATTCCTATGTGCCAGATTGTGCGCACCAAAGCTAACGGAACCTGGAATATGCTAACACTGCACCAGAGTGGAAACATGGTGCAAATGCGGAGAAAGTTTGATAGCTACTAGATGGACATCCCTAAGCCTCGGTGATATGAGTATGAAGTAGAAAATATGCAAATTCTATATGGGCTATGAAGAAGAGTTCACATAAAGAGTCAGTATGGCAAATAAAGTTTCAGGATTCTCATGGAGTACATCTGAGAAAGACACCTTCTGTAAGATTGCAAGACTCTGCCAGTGAAATTCCTAGTCGTGTTATTAAGTTACTTGTTGGTGACTTCTAATTAATGCGTAGATCAGCAAAAAGCAGCATGAAGTTGTTCATGTCATCGCTCCACATTAATGTAGCATGATGACAGGATGTTGCGTTGTGTCAAGGGTGGGAGTGGCGAGAGGGTACTCCTGTCTGTCTATTCGGGACTACATGGGTGTCTAAAACAATGCGTGAAAGCATCTTACATGCTATTAAGTCAAACTCGCTTTTGAATGACGGTTTTAGATTTTTATGTTTGTGCATGTGCGTGTGTGTGCGTGTGTGCGCGCGCGTACGTGTGTGTGCGCGCGTACGTGTGTGTATGTATGTATATATGTGTGTGTCTGCATGTATGAGTATATATATATACACACACATACATACAGCTTAGAAGATTGAGTAAATACACTTTACAAGACGGAAAGATACACACAAACACCCACACATACACACGCATACAGACATACATACATACATACATACATACATACATACATACACACATGTATGCGCGCGCGCGTACGTCATTAAAGCGACTAAGGACGCTAGACAGCACCAGTATTGCTAGAAATAAGAGTAAAAACAACTCACAGCTACGAGTTGTTTTGACTCATTTCTAGCAATACTAGTGCTATATATATATATATATATATATATATATATATATAT
>NC_068981.1:66370758-66371843 GCF_001194135.2 Octopus bimaculoides
TGCAGCATAATTTCTTTTCCTCAACAGGCCCTGCCCTGTTTAACATTGTCCCGAAACAGATAAAGGAGGAAAAGGATCCTATCAGCTTTAAACGGAGTCTAGACAGTTTTATTCAAAGAATACCAGACAAGCCACCCATTCCTGGATACAACTCACTCAATAAGAACTCACTACTTGAATGGACCATAGACAAATCTTGACTGTAAAAAGGATTTAGATAATCCTATCAGGTGGTACTATTAAGTTAGTCATGGCCTGGACCAATCTTTGGTCGAAACATATCTAAGTTATATATATATATATATAATGTTTGTATGTATGATGTCTTTTGGTAGGTATCGGTATGTTTTTGATTGGGAAATGTATTGGATGTTGCTGCATTTTCTAATCTTGGAAATACAACCAAGTTCTATTTTGTCCAGTTAGTGTTTGATGTAAATAGATATTGAATATAAGTTCTCTTCATGGGTAAAGGAATGAAGGGGTACTTATCCTTTAATGAGTGGTCAATGAGCCGTGAGACCGTGTGTTGCGCATGCACACACACACATACATACATACATACATATATATATATATATATATATATATATATGTATATATTACATGCGAGCTTGCATTTACCATCATTGTTACAGAAATACAATAACACCGCCTGCACTGTGTATGCAACATACATGCAGATATACACTATCAAATGTTTACACACTGCTGTTTGCTGCTGATATTCAGTGGCAAACATCTGCAAATATTCAAACTATAATTTGTTCTTGCATCTTTCCGATTTCGGCCACTTCATGTAACGATAACAATCACTCGTATATTAAGAACGAGAGTATCAATCAGGTAACAAATGCCGCGAAACTTCAAGCAGGCTAATGCGTGTGAGTGTGTATGCGTGTGAGTGTGTATGCGTGTGAGTGTGTATGCGTGTCTGTGTTAATGTGCGCTTGTGTCCGTGTGTATTTATCTATATGTGCGTGTAAAAGTATGTTTGAATAAAGTTATGTTGTAAGACATGCGTCTATAAATAGGCAAATACAGATATTAAACAGAGAAGCGCACACGTGCAAACGCATCCGTAT
>NC_068981.1:66372289-66382110 GCF_001194135.2 Octopus bimaculoides
TATATATATATCCATATACATGTACATACATTTATGCAAATGCACACACACACACACACACATACACACATATATTTGTGTATAATATACACATCCTCAATTTTGTATTTATTCATAAATACTTACACGTATGTATATATGTATGTTTGTATGTATGTATGTATGTATGTATGTATGTATGTATGTATGTATTATGTATGCAGAGTTAAATACATATTCATACCCACAGAACGTTTATATATTTGTGTTCATGTAAGGGTGCATGCATGTACGTGTCTATGTACTTGTGCTTGTGTATGTGTGCGCATGCGTATTTGTGTGTGTGCGGGTGTGTGTGTGTGTGCGCGCGTGTCAGTGTACTAACATTTATTTGTCATTAATAATGTATTGGAAAGGTTAGAGAATAATATAAAGAAAAGGTTAGATCCTACTTGAGCGTTTTCATGCTTCGTGCATTGATTGGTTTTACGTATGCACACATACGTACACATGCACGCATGCATACACACAAATACACGCATACACACACACACACACATATGCATATACACAAATACGTGTGTGTGTGTGTGTGTGTTGGAGTAGCATTTTTTTCCTGTTCTCAATCGCTGGCAAAACTGGATTCCAAGCAGAAACAACAAAGATGGGTTGCAGGCTGTCCGGCATCCACAAATTGCTATAGGTTATTTAGGAAGATGACACCATTGACAAGAACAATGTACACACATGGATGAGGTTTCAAGACGGCAAAATCTTTACAGTGAGAGACCATGAGCTATGATCACTGATATGAATTGCCTGTGAATAGACAAATTGATTCATGCAGGAAGACGACCTTTCTGCACAACTGGAGTGTAATCACAATGCATTACAAATGTTAGAAGACTGGGTAACGAAGAATGTTTCCCAAGTGCTTAGCTCGGCCATCCACACTTGATTTGACGGTGTGAAGGCTAGAAATCTGCTCTGATCTACTGGAAGCATTTGAAGCCAATGAAAGCGCGTTTAATTTTTTAAACTCCGATCTGTTGACATTGGATGAAATGTGAACGTATCTTTATAATGCAAAAACGAAGGCCTCTCCAAGATCTAAGGAGTTCACGAGTCAGCGATTGGTAGAAAATTTTATAGTGATTTTTTGGAAAATTGCTTAATTTCCCCTCGATTATGCATCATTCAACTCATTCTAGACGCCAGAGACCAAACCTGCATGGACTCCATAAAGATAGATAGATAGATAGATAGATAGATAGATAGATAGATAGATAGATAGATAGATAGACAGACAGACAGAAAGACAGACAGACAGACAGACAGACAAACAGACAGACAGATGCATTACAAATGTTAGAAATCTGTGTGTGTGTGTGTGGATGTGCGTGTATGTGCGTGTGTGTGTCTGTGTGTGTCTGTGTCTGTGTGTGTCTGTGTTTGACCTCCCACCACCACCACCACCACCATCACCGCTCAACAACCGGTGTTGGTTTGTTTGCGTCCCGTACCATAGTGGTTTGGCAAAAGAAACCAATAGATTAAGTACCAGGCTCAGAAGGAAAAAAAATGCGTTCTGAGATGAATTTGTTCGAACTAAAACTCTTCAAGGCGGTGCCCCAGCAAGATCACAGTCCAATGAGTGAAACAATTAAAAGATTAAACTGAAAGATAAAAGATAAATGATAAAAGCTGTCACACCAAGCCGACATAATAATCCACTTCTTCATTTAGTCCAATTAATCAAAGTGGTTCTCTGAAATCATAAAATTGAGGATAATTTCCACAATTGAACCCTATTGACAAATGCTATAGTACATCATTAAATCAAAACAGAATTTAATATCGTTTTAAAAACAAAGAATCTTTATTAATATAATATTTCGGAAAGAATGGTACAAATTACAAAGAGCAATATTATTGATTAATAAAACAACTTTCTGACAATACGATGAAAAGAATTTTAAACAAAAAAAGCGTTAAAATAAAATCATGCCGGAAACATTGATTATTGAATTATGGTTATGAATAAACATAAATTCTCATTTTGAGAAAGTTTCAATACAATAACTGATTTAATTTTAACAAAAAAAAAATGCGTTTCAAATAGATTGTTTTTCTTTTCTGAAATAAAGAATTTTGCAAGTTTACCGAAAACATTTTCATTGTGGTGTATATGCACATATGTGAGTATGTGTGTGTATGTGAGAGTGTATGAGAGAGAGAGAGAGAGAGAGAGAGAGAGAGAGAGAGAGAGAGAGAGAGAGAGAGAGAGAGAGAGAGAGAGAGAGAGAGAGAGAGAGAGAGAGAGTGTGTGTGTGTGTGTGTGTGTGTGCGTAAGAATGTGTACGTGTGTGCGTGTGTGTGTGTTTGAGTATGTGTGTATGAATGTGAGAGTGTGTACATGTATGTGTGACTGTACGAGAATATGCAGAAGTGTGTACGTTCGTATCTGTTTGCTGTGTGTGTGTGTGTGTGTGTGTGTGTGCGCGCGTGCGTGTGTTACTACTAATACTGTATAGTTTACAATGTTTTCTATTAGTCCGCTCCCTGTCTATAACTCACGGGTGTAGCCAATACATCCTGAAGAAAGATAAGGTTGTAATAAGGGTAACCTTGTTGGTGCACATTTGTATATATTAATGTGTGTGCAATGTACATGTATGGGAGCGTTCATGTGTGTTGTGGTGAAGCGCTGTCATTCAACGATGATGATTCAGGCGTTCGTTTGACTGAGGTACCTTCTGAATTATCAAGATTTAGCTTGATTCTGAATGAGTGGAGGAAAAAAGCGTTTGACGTTTCGGACTTATTGTGCTTCATCAGAAAGAAAAAGCAAAGAAAGCGGATGGAAGGAAAGAAGAAAAGAAAGGAGGACAAGAGTTAAATCATCTACCATAACAAGAAGGCTATCTTTAGTGATTAACTCTTCTCTCTATCTCTCTCTCTCGCTCGCTCTCTCTTTCTTTCTTTCTTTCTTTTTGATAGGCAATTAAGTCCAAAACGTGAAAAACATTTCTTTCCTTCCTTCACTCAGTGTCAAACTAAATCAATATTTTACTATGTTATTCGTTTTGCTGATGTGAACAGATTTGTTTGCATCTATTTTAAGTTACTTCTTGGATTACCATTTCGGATTAGCATAGCAGATTACGTCGGATCTAGTTTATTGCCTGTTTTTATCTATATATGCTTATGTGGCTACATGTACGAGTATTTATCTGTGTGTGTATATTATATATGTGCTTTTATCTATGTATTTATGTATGTGTCTGTACACGCATGCGTACGTGTCCTTACCTTGATGGGATTTGAATTCAGAACGTAGGTTAAGAAGTTCACTTTGCAACCACTTGGACTCGGGTTCATTCTCACTGCGCAGTGCCTTGGGTAACTACTGTAGCTCCGGACCGACCAATACCTTGTGAGTGAATTTGGGAGACGGAAACTGTGTGGAAGCCTGTCGTATATGTGTACGTCTGTCTATATGTATGTATGTATGTATGTATGTATGTATGTATGTATGTATGTATGTATGTATGTGTGTGTGTATGCGTATATGTGTGTTTGTCTTTCATTACCATTTGATAAACAGTGTTAGTTTTGTTAACGTCTCAGCAAAAGAGGCCGATGGAATAAATTACTAGACTTAAAAATAAGTACTGGGTCCGATCTATTTAACTAAACTCTTGCAGGCAGTGCCCCAGCATGGTGGCAATACAATGACTGAAACAAGTAAAAGGTAAAATATATTTAGTCCAGAATTCTACCATTTATGAAACTCCATTACTGTTTAAATATATGTCATAAGAAACTCATAGGAATGTGTGTGTATATGTGTGTGCGTGTGTGTGTGTGTGTCTCTCTCTCTCTCTCTCTCTCTCTCTCTCTCTCTCTCTCTCTCTCTCTCTCTCTCTCTCTCTCTCTCTGTGTGTGTGTGTGTGTGTGTGTGTGTGTGTGTACAGTGGTACCTTGACTTACGAGTTTAATTCGTTCCGTAACGGAGTTTGTAACTCAAATTACTTGTATGTCAAATCAAATTTCCCCATTGAAATGAATTGAAATACCATTAATCCGTTCTGGGCCCCCAAAGAAACACCGCAATTTTTTTTTTCTTTTGTTACGTGTTTTTAAATAAGAAAAAATGTATTTATAAATCACGAATATTGTATTTAAAAAATAATAGAATAGAATGTACAGCAATAAACTGGTTCTATTATGTATAATGTACATCGTCCGCTTCTTCTTCTTACCACTGTCCTTCGCACTTGCTAACGTGCGTTAGTTGAAACACTCCTAAGTCAAGGTACCACTGTATGTGCGTGTATGTGTGTGTGTGTGTGTCTAGCTATCAAGTGCATATCTGTCTAGCTATCAAGTGAGACACGGGATGCTGGGCGGATGTTACAGCGCTTACTGCGGCGTTCGCTACGCCAACTAGCTGGTTCGTAACCCGAATTTTAGCTCGCAACTCAAAGCAAAAAATCGTCCGACAAACGTTTCGTATCTTGAAAATCTCGTTAGTTGAAACACTTGTAAGTCAAGGTACCACTGTGTGTGTGTGTGTGTGTGTGTGTGTGTGTGTGTGTGTGTGTGTGTGTGTGTGTGCGTGCGCGCGCGCGCAACCATAATGTATTACAAAAATATATTAAACGTTTTTATAAGTCAATATCGGGTTTTACTGTGTTGGCAGTACTCCTAAAACACGGTATTGATTTATAAAAACGTTTAATTACTTTGTAGTATACAGTTCTATATTTAAGAGATGAGGAATTATGTACATTATTTAGATTATTTACATTTGACGGCTATTTGTCCTCATCATGTTTGTTGTTAACACAACGTTTCGGCTGATATACCCTCCAGCCTTCATCAGATGTCTTGGGGAAATTTCGAACTTGGGTTCTCATTCCTAAAGTATTTTTCGATGTTATTATTATTATTATTGTTGTTATCATTCAGGTCACTGCCTGGAATTGAACTCGGAATCTTGGGATTAGTAGCCCGCGCTCTTAACCACTACGCCATATGCCCGTGTCCCAGCAAGTCATTAATATTTACCTAGCAACTTCAGCAATGTGTTTAATATGTAAAATAGGTATATGCAATAACGTTACACCGCTATATTTAGAGGTTATTTAAGCTATGTGTTCGTGGATGAGGAATGGGTTAGATGGGTGGGTGATGAAGAAGCAAAATCTCCCGAAATATGGCATATACGCCTATTATTCATTTTTCATCTCCGATCTCATTGTTTGTATATATCTGGCGTCTCGGATACGAAACGAAGCAAAATCAGTGCTGGCTATGTTTTCTATGGGAAATCTGTAGAAATAATCTTAAGAAGAAATTGTGAGCATTGCATCGAGTCCTAGGACTCATAGAGCCAGCTACCCGGTTTCTATGATGTATAAGTGACCAAGATCACAACATAACCCCTGAACGGGTCTTTGGGCCACTACGTTTTATGATGGTGAGAGGGTGAAAATTTTTGTCTGGGCAACTCGGGAGGAACAAATACCACCAAGAACTTCGTTCGAAAGTACTGGTGTTTCGGTTTTTCTTCAGTTTTAATTGACACTTCGAGCTTCGCATTTACAAGCTTACTCAAATGGGTGAATAAACCAGTGAAGGAAAAGCAAACCTTAAACCAATCTTACCAATACGTGTAAGGCGAGCAGATGCTTAGCAGCATTTTGTTTAGGGTTCAAATTCCACCGAGGTTGACTTTATCTTTCAACCTTTCGGGGTCGGTAAAATAAGTACATGTTGACCACTAGGAGTCGATGTAATCGATTTACTTCCACGTCCCCGAAAATGCTGGCCTTCTGCCAAAATGTGTGTGTGTATGTGTTCGTGCGTGTGTGTGTGTTATATCTCACGTTCGGATGACCTCTACTCAACTACCCTGACGTCTAGACTTCTCCCTCAATATCTACGTATTGGGCTAACCTACTTCATCGTCTAGGGGCGTCGACACAACAGTGTGCATGCGTCTATGTGCGTGTGTATGTGTGGGTGTAAAGATAAACTTTTGGTCAGTTATGTGCAACCAAATTCTACTCAAATGGTATTGATCGACTTGAGGTTATGCCAGGGGCGTAGCTAGAGTAAATAGAGCCCGGAGCAGTCCTTAAATTTGCCAGCCACCCTATGGAAGCTTATACAACAGACCCAAAAGTCCCATCCCCGTAAAAGCTCCGCATAGAGTGGACCGCCCCCCTCGCTCCGCCCGTAGCTACTGAGTAAGATGGTTGATAAGATGTGGTAATAGTTGATAGTTGACAGCTACTAAGCTAAGATAGTTGATATGGTAAAGTGTGATCAAACCTTACGACGAATTTGTTAACACAGACAAGCTATTATCAACCACAGCCAGCCTTCGTCAAGAAATTCATAGACAAGAATCAATGTCAGAAACAATTTTTTGTTTTATATTGTAATTCTAGAATTTTCATTGTGTTTTGCACCAATTTCTTTCTTCAAATGGATTTTATGCTTTGATAAATTCAAGTAAAATACTTGTAGAAATTGAATATTTGAAACCTAGAAGCTTTTGAGAATATTAAGCAGTCATCTAGAAGTACGAAAATTATGTTTGTTCAGATAACTTATTTCCCTTAATTCTAGCCTAAACATTGGAACAATTGCTGCAACAGTTTGAGAAAGCGCGCGCACACACACACATACACACACACACACACACACACACACACACACACACACACACACACACACACACACACACAGAAACAAAAGTATAAGTGCATACATAAAAACATGCATATGTGTGTGCTTGTGCGCGCGCACTTGCGTGTGCATTTGCTGACAGCCATTGCCTATACTTTTACGCTAGACTTGAGACTATAACTACCTGAATTTACCTGCACGTAGACACAAATGCTTTTTTTTGTTTACCTTCTGCATGACAGTCAATGAAATTTAACAGACCAAAATTATATGGAATTCAGTCGTATACATACATACATACATACATACATACATGCCTACGTATACGCATTCAAACACATTATTTACATGCGTGTGAGAGTATAATGTATGCCTGTCTGTGTGCGTGTGCATGTTTCCGTGTGTTTCCGTGTGTCTTCCGTGTGTCTGTTTAAGTCATCTACAAGATCATTCATCCCCTAGCTCGGCGGTTTCGTCAGTTTCGTGTGAAAACTAATGAAATAAAAATATCATACATTTTTTTTATCTTTTGTCATTTATTTGTTTCAGTCATTTGACTGCGGTCATGCTGGTGCACCGCCCTGTATGTATGTATGTATGTATGTATGTATGTATGGAGGCGCAATGGCCCAGTGGTTAGGGCAGCGGACTCGCAGTTATAGGATCGCGGTTTCGATTCCAAGACCGGGCGTTGTGAGTGTTTATTGAGCGAAAACACCTAAAAGCTCCACGAGGCTCCGGCAGGGGATGGTGGCGAACCCTGCTGTACTCTTCCACCACAACTTTCTCTCACTCTTACTTCCTGTTTCTGTTGTGCCTGTAATTCAAAGGGTCAGCCTTGTCACACTGTGTCACGCTGAATATCCCTGAGAACTACGTTAAGGGTACACGTGTCTGTGGAGTGCTCAGCCACTTGCACGTTAATTTCACGAGCAGGCTGTTCCGCTGATCGGATCAACTGGAACTCTCGATGTCGTAAACGACGGAGTGCCAACAACAACAAATGTATGTATGTATGTATGTATGTACGTACGTATGATGTAAATATGTATGTATGTTTTTCTTTGAGTTTAATTTAAATTCTTCTTGAGAGAGTTCAAGCTGGTTGCTAACAAAGCAACATTTTGAGTTAAGAGAGCTCCCGGTGTTTCTAAATATGTCGTTGAATTGGTGTGTTGGTTGAACTGTCCATGTGTATACATCTATTCACATAAGAATCTCATAAGGAAAATTTCTGGGGTGTCTTACAAATCTTCACTGTGTCATTAATACGTTGGATTTGGAGAATTTGTGTCGGCTTCTTGTGCTCTTTTACCGTGAAACCAAGTGTTTCTAGGTTTTGGGGCAAATCTGTTTGTACATAACTTAATTCACTTATGATGACGAGTACACATGAAAATTCATATTCTTATACATACATACATACATACATACATACATACATACATACATACAGGGCCGGATTAAGACCCATCGAGGCCCTAAGCACTTAAAAGGTTTTGGTGTCCCCATAAAAGATTATGTAATTCAAAATATAAACAATAACAAACCATAAAATAACTATACATTCTTCAAAACGAAACAAAACAGTAAAATTGAACATAATGTTTATTTTTGTATACTTCCACTTTATTTATATTTGGTAAGTTTCCTCCTACTTTGATCTGATCCTCAAAATTAACGTTAGGTAACACATCTGCATCTGTACTTAATAGAGATAATGACATCCCGAAGATTATTTTAGCAAGTTTAAAGTGACTTCCTTGATGCTGTAAACCATTTACCATTTCTGCGATGCCCCCTCCTTCTCTTGATGCCCCCTCCTTCTCTTGATGCCCTAAGCACGTGCTTAATTTGCTTAATGGTTAATCCAGTGCTGCATACATACATACATACATACATACATACATACATACATACATACATACATACATGCATACATACATACGTGCGTACGTACGTACATTTATACATGCATACATACATACATACATACATACATACATACACAGCTAGGACATACATACGTAGCTAAGACACTCTATAATGAAATCCGTCGAAAGAATAACCCCAAGGACAAGGAAATAACAACCCACAGTACTGGGGGAATGTCCCAATGAAATCATCAATAAAATGTAAGCCAAACAGACCTGATATAATGATTTGAGATAGAGAAGAGGAACTGTGTTCAATTGTGGAAATTAGCTGCCCAGCAGATGTTAACATAAAGCTGAAGATCAGTGAAAAAAAATAATACCTACGCTGAACTATTGAGAAAGCTGCAGTTACTCTATCCAGATTACAAGTTTATACCTGTAATTATTGGGAGCTTGGGGTATGTAACACACTGCTAAATACCAACCTTGAGAAATTAGGCTTCTCAAAACCAGAAAGGAGAAAGCTCATTCGAAGACTACAGATCCAAACCATCAATGGAACTGTAAAAATCTGTAAAACTTTCCAGTAATGTATCATTTAAGTATATATGAGCATGTCTAGATATAGAACTACATGCATAAGAATGCACACATACATAAAACAAAACATACATATCTGCACATGTACATACATACATACATACATACATAGAAAAATACCATGTTGATGTTTTAATTCCAATGAGGGAGCCTTGGATTTCGGTTAGAAACAAACTCTTTCTTTAATGGCAAGAAATCTTAAAATAAAACTGAATAATGACATACATACATACATACATACATACATACATACATACATACATGCATATATACGTATGTATGTGTGTATGTATATCTACATATAGATATACATACCTAATTTTCAACTTGTTGCTCGTCACAATCCTAACATTGACATCCGCTAATGTCCTTCACCTCTCCACTACCGTCATCATTTATCTCGTCACCTGTTATGGTCATTCGTCATCTGACGCGCGTACAAACACACACATACGCAGGCACACACATAAACACAGAAAAAAAAAAAGAAAACGGCCGACTCCTTTCTTGTGTATGTAATTATTCATGGCAAGTTGTCAAGGATGTCATGAATATCATAGAAATTATATATGGGTGTACATATAAATATGTACGCATGAATATATGTGTGTGTGCGTTTATATATATATATATATATATATATATATATATATATATATATAT
>NC_068981.1:66382391-66383214 GCF_001194135.2 Octopus bimaculoides
CAGTCTTTTGACTGTGGCCATGCTGGAGCACCGCCTTTAGTCGAGCAAATCGACCCCAGGACTTATTCTTTGGAAACCTAGTACTTATTCTATCGGTTTCTTTTGCCGAACCGCTAAGTTACGGGGACATGAACACACCAGCATCGGTTGTCAAGCGATGTTGGGGGACAAACACAGACATACAAACACATACACACACACACATATATATATATACATATATACGACAGGCTTCTTTCAGTTTCCGTCTACCAAATCCACTCACAAGGCTTTGGTCAGCCCGAGGCTATAGTAGAAGACACTTGCCCAAGATGCCACGCAGTGGGACTGAACCCGGGACCATGTGGTTGGTAAGCAAGCTACTTACCACACAGCCACTCCTACGCCTATATGTATATATAATATATAAATATAATATATATATATATTATAGAACAAATATTATATAATATATACAAGGCGCAGGCGTGACTGTGTGGTAACAAGCTTGCTTCCCAACCATATGGTTCCGGGTTCAGTCCCACTGCATGGAACCTTGGGTAAGTGTCTTCTACTACAGCGTCGGGCCGACCGAAGCTTTGTAAGTGGATTCAGTAGACGGAAACTGAAAGAAGCCCGTCGTGTGTGTGTGTGTATTTGTCCTCCTATCACTTGACAACTGATGTTGGTGTGTCTATGTCCCCGTAATTCAACGGTTCGGCAAAAGAAACCGATAGAATAAGTACTAATCTTACAAAGAATAAGTCCTGTGGTCGATTTGTTCGACTAAAGGCGGTGCTCTAGCATGGCCGCAGTCAAATGACTGAAACAAGTAAAAGAACAT
>NC_068981.1:66383578-66386483 GCF_001194135.2 Octopus bimaculoides
ATATGAGAAGTAATTAAGATTCGGTTAAATTAGATACTTAAGTTGAAGCACCAAGTCAGTCTGGTATTATCCGCACAGCTCAAAGTAAGGTGAATAAAATCAAAATAAGTAACAGGATATCAAGTAGTAATGCAGTACGACCGTTTCAAGTAGCTTCATTTAATTCAACAATACAATCATTACATCAAATACAACACTATCTTCAGCAGCCTAAATAGGGATTTTCAACAGACAAGGTATATTAATATAATTTTTCTTAAATATTTTAACAGAGCAAGAGGATGGAAGAATTTCATGCTGTCACTATTGTAGCAAGAATAGCTAAGAGAAGAACAAAACTACAATTCTTAGAGTGGCATGGAACACAGTGGGGGTCATAAGGTTGTAATTCATTTCCAATTTATCTATCTCCTTATCATCCACAAAAATGTAAGACTAGACTGCGTATATTTAGAATAAAGAGCAAAGTGAGTTGACAGCTCATAGCTGGCTGTTGGTCATAAAATTCATACTATCATAGGAACCCCACAACCCGCAAGAAAAAGAAACGAAACTTTAGAAAGAGTCAATTAGATAGTAGTAAATGTCTATAAAAGAAGTAGGGTAGGGTAGGGTGACATTAATTCATGATGTTGTCACCAGTTAAAGGGGCAAATACTGAAAATTTAGGATGTTACAATAAAATCCAGGAAAACATTAGAGGCTCAGTGGGAGTCCGTTTATAAACAATATTATTATGTTGCATAGAAATAAAATTTTAAAAGATTTTAGAAAGGGTTACGGTTTGACACAGTGGTGGTGACTCTCAAAGCATGGGTGTTAAAACACCTGAAAGTCATGGACAAGCGGGACAACCCACCCCCAAATACTATCTCGGAGTGATGAACATGGCTATTCAGTTCGCCTCCAATTCGGTTCACACACGCAGACACACACACACACATACGCACACACACACATTATATATACATATATAGATATTATATAATATATATATAATGTGTGTGTGTGCGTGTGTGTGTGTGTGCGTGTGAAAGTCTCTCTGAAAATTACTTAATACAGTTTTTAAGTATAAAGAGGATTTTTTTAAAGTTACTTTTTTCAAAAAATTTTCAAATCTTTTATCAGGATGTTACTAATCATTTTGGAAGAAGTCTTTCGATTAATCTCTTCAAACAGACACACACACACACACACATATATATATGCGCAGGAATGTGTGTGGTAAGAAGCTTGCTACCCTGCTACATAGTTCTGGGTTTAGTCCAACTGCGTGACACCTTATGAATGAATTTGAAAGATGAGAAATGAAAGCCCATCGTATGTATATATATACATATCTGTGTGTGTGTGTGCGCGCGCGCGCAAGTGTGTCCGTGTTTATACCCGCATTGCCGCTTGAGAACCGGTGTTGGTGTGTTTACGCACCCGTAACTTAGCTGTTCTTCAGAAGAGACCGATAGAATAAGTACCAGGCTTTAAAAATATGTACTGGGGTCGATTCATTCGGCTAACAATCGAGGCAGTGCCCCAGCATGGCCGTGGACTACTGACTGAAATAGGTAAAGGATAAAAGATAACATATATATGTGTATGTGTGTGTGTATATATATATATGTGTGTGTGTGCGTGTGAGCGTCCTGCATAACTGGATATTTTCCAGACTAAAAATGGGCCTTTGCGCCTGAAATATAAAGGTTTTATAAAACTTTCCGCATTGTCAGAAGCTTTCTGTTCGTTTTGGGATAGAGTGATTTTCTCAGATGAATCCAGATTTGCATTATTTTCAGACAGTGGACATGTTTGGGTCTGGCGGCTTCCCAATCAAGAATTTGATTTGAAACGACTCCAACCAACTGTGAAACATGGCGGTATCTCTGTAATGGTATGGGGAGCTGTCACCAGCAATGGTGTTCTTAGCTGATCGAATGTGTTAGAACCATAAACTCTGAAAAATACATCGAAATACTTAAGCAAGGACTACTTCCGACGTATTCACACGATAACATAACGAAAATTGAGTTTTTATTCATGGAAGATGGGGCTCCATGCCACACAGCGGAAAGGAATCAACAATGGCTGACTGAAAATAGGATCAAAAAGAATCCTTGGCCGAGCCAATCTCCTAACATGAACCCAATGGAAAATCTTTGGAGCATACTAGATAGAGCTATACGAAAAACTCAACAGAAACCTAAATCTAAAGATGAACTGTTTCGATTGTTGCGTGAGAAGTGGGCAGAAATTCCACAACAGACAATCACAAAACTCATCGGTTCAATTCCAAAAAGAGTTTCTGAATTAAAAACTGCAAACTGAATGTCAACTAGATACTAAAGTATGCAGTCCTACTTATCGATTACATTTCAATTGTTCGCTTTGCGTTTTAAATAAAAGATTTTGAAAATTAAAGGTGTCTATTTACTTCCTGCATGTCTGTGTGTATATGTATATATATATATATATATATATATATATATATATATATATATATATATATATATATACATATATTATATGATGGGTTTCTTTCAGTTTCCTCCTAACAAATCCACTCTCAAAGCTTTTGTCGGCCCAAGGCTATTGTAGAAGACACTTGTCTAGGGTGCTACACAGTTGGACTGAACCCGGGACCATGTGGCTGAGAGGCAAGCTTCTTACCACACAGTCACACCCAACCGGTGTTTATCTCCATAACTAACCATCCTCCCCCCCTCTCTCTCTCTCTCTCTCTCTCTCTCTCTCTCTCTCCATATATATATACAGGGGTTGGACAAAATAATGGAAACACCTTAAAATTTCGAACAAATTTATTTTAATATGGGGTAGGACCGCCTTTGGCAGTAATTACAGCTGGAATTCTACAAGATATGGACTCGTACAAAGTTTGAATTGTTTCCAAAGG
>NC_068981.1:66387882-66390171 GCF_001194135.2 Octopus bimaculoides
TGATCCGATCAACGGAACAGTCTGCTCGTGAAATTAACGGGCAAGTGGCTGAGCACTCCACAGACACGTGTACCCTTAACGTAGTTCTCGGGGATATTCAGCGTGTGACAAGGCTGACCCTTTGAATTACAGGCACAATAGAAACAGGAAGTAAGAATGAGAGGAAGTCGTGGTGAAAGAGTACAGCAGGGTTCGCCAGCATCCCCTGCCGGAGCCTCGTGGGGCTTTAGGCGTTTTCGCTCAATAAACACTCACAACGCCCAGTCTGGGAATCGAAACCGCGAGTCCGCTGCCCTAACCACTGGGCCATTGCGCACATAAAACAAAACAAAAATATCTACATGTGCACTAACTCCAAATACTGTACATATACATAAATAGATGCAATGATTCCCTGATAATAGGCTTTTCCTCTATCGGCAAGAAATCTTGAAATGAAACTGAATAATGGCATATATATTCTTTTTAAATGATGCTCTCATTGTGTTTTAGAAGGCGACAACATGTTTATTTTTCAGTTTTTCTTAAAGATGTGTTGTTCTCCTTCTACACAAGTTGTCTACAGCTGTGCTACTCAAAGTAGTGGTTAGAGGACCGATGCCGGTCTGCGAGCCATCAGCTGCGAGTTTCCAGTAAAGAAAGTAACATTATAAAATGCTTATGTGATATAGTTTTATTTGCTTACAAAATAAATATAAGATTTTTTTTAAATGGTCAACTTTTATTATATTCATTATATATATTGTTTCCGGTATAAATTAATATTAGTAAGAAATATTACCGGTCCCTGGCACACTAAAAAAAAATGCTGCCGGTACGCCTCCATCAGATAGTTTGAGAAGCACTGATCTAAGGGACATAACTCTGGTTTACTCTTTTGATATAACAAGACCTGTAATTTAAAGTATTTGGATTTTAAAAAATGCGCGCAAAGCAACGGGAGGGTGGGGAGAGGAGAGGAACCGAGTTTTTCCCTCATAACTTTTTGGAAAATGTTTTTTTTTTTTTTTTCAATGAAATTTTATATAAATTCCTTTCAAACTGCATACATTGCGATTATAAAGAAATTTGTGGGTAAAATCTTTTACAAGGGGTGTGGAGAGGACTTCGGAAAATTCACAAGATCCGAGTTTTTCCCTTGTAACTTTTAGGAAAATGTTTTTTTTTTTAATGAAATTTTATATAAATACCTTTCAAACAGCATACACTACGATTATAAAGTAATTTGTGGGGAAATCCTGAGGTGGAGAGAGGACTTTCAGAAAAGGTATTTCTATAAAAATTCATTGAAAAAATTCCATTTTCTTAAAACTTATGAGGGAAAAACGTGGATCTTCTGAATTTACCGAGGTCCTCTCCCTACCCTCCCGTTGCTTTGCGCGCATTTTTTTTTTTTTAATATTCGTTTCCTACACATTATTTTACACGCATTGCACTATTTTCTTCTGATTTTCGTTTCCGGGTCAAGTTGTAAACATTAGCCAAGTATTTTTTCATAATAACTGTGAATTAACAGGGTTAGACTAAATAACGCCTCAGGGCTGAGATCTGAGATGTTGTGGATCTTCCTGGTCAAAATCCATTTTGATTTGGTCTCAGATGGCTATCAAGCACCTGTTGAATCTTATTGATGACCTCAAAGCAGTGATGATGAACCAAGAAGTGTGGCAGGAAGACTTTGTTGCTGCAGCCTGGATTGGAACCCAGCCACAATAATAAATAATATTCCGAAAGTCTGCTTTTCCAGTTTCCAGTAAGGGGTGGTGGGGCACAATGAGTAATATTTACTGCATTTTTGCTTTTGGAAAAAGTTTATTTTTGTAAATGTTCACTATCTAACAAAAACTACATCAGCTAAGCAAATGACTTTCTCCAAATGCATTAAAAACACAATAACATACTCAGAACACTATTTCAGAAAATTATCTCCGTTCTCTGAGCATATAAAAAACAAATTTAGATGGGGCAAAATGAGTAAGACAAGACAAGGTAAATTTGCCTTTTCAATTCTCTAGAATTACATTTGGAAAAAACTCATGCACATCAATATTCATTCTTAGACACCAGAAAGATCAGAAAATTAACAAAAATTTAAATACCTTGGTCAACTGAAAGGGAATTCTGGAAAAATGACACAATATGAAATTAACAAAACTTGACTAAATCAAAAAACTCAACATAGAATGTTCTCTATAACTTCTTCAAGATCTGCTGGAGAGGTTCTCGGCAGAATTCTGGTTTAAGCAACTCATATAACCCCTCATAACTTTTTTAATTTTGGGGGATTTT
>NC_068981.1:66390984-66434870 GCF_001194135.2 Octopus bimaculoides
GTTACCAATTTTGACCCCATTCCCCTGTAGTTATTTAAAGTATTCGACAAAATGACGAGAAAGAAAGAAAGAAAGAAAAAAATTTGATTTAATAAAAAGCATGTGAGCATAAAAGCAATAATTCTAAAACTGAAAAAAATGCTTTGAGTTTTTGAGAGATGTAATTTTATAATTAAAACTAAATTCAAAATTTAAATTTTTGAAAATTCATTACTCACTTGCTCTTTCATAAAATACGATCAGTTTTCAATGCTCCACTGAAATAATGAAGCTTAAAATGGCAATGTATGCGTGTGCATATTTGTGTGCACGCATGTGTGTGTGTGTGTGTGTGTGTGTGTGTGCATGTGTCTTTAATTGCCAGTGGTCATATGTTGAAAGAAGGAATTTAAGCCATTAAGTCCGAGAGTACTTAAATTTCTGAAAATTACATTAAAATTTTTACAGATGATTGAAAATAGGGTAAAAAGAAAAAATTAATTATTAAAACTCCTTTACTTCAAGTAGAAATGGAAATACTGGGTGTCCTATAAATAAGACACTGAGACAATGTGATATAGCTTATTTAATGTTTTCATTTAGTGTCTTATTTATAGGACAGTGGGACTAAACTAGAAACAATAACTTCTTTCTACCAATCTCTTTATCTTTATATAGATTCATACTCTCCTTCTCTCTCTCACACACATTCACAAATACCTACAAACATTTTGAGAGTGTTTTTTGTTTTCTTTTTGTCTGTCAATGTTCCAAAAGCAGCTACAATTAATTCCCAAGGGAATTGTAGCTGTTTTGGGACTGGGTAGCGGAAGTGATTTTTAATTGAATGAATTGATGTCACTAATGTACTTAAAACTGCAGTCATTTATCTAAAAAGAGGATCCATTACTTTTTAAAGATATGTTTGTTTATTGAATGAGAGCCTCTGCTAGAAAGATTGCCGAGAGGCAGGGGCGTTCCTGTACTGAGTGCTATATATCCTTCATAGCAGGGAGGGGGCTATATCTAGTGTATACTCGGGGCAATTGCCCCCTTTGACCGCCTATAAATCTGACCCTGCCTCCAGTTTTCCATGTCACTTAACTTTTTTCTCAACTACATATGACAGTTCACCAACACATCAAGCTGTTCCTGAAAAAGAGACATATAATCGTCAAATTTAACCCGAACAACACACACACACGCACGCGCGCGTGCGTGTGTGTGTTTCTATTTGTCATCCCTCCACCGCTGGTGTTAATTTGTTTACGCCTCCCGTAACTTAGCGGTTTGGCCTTAAGAAATTATCAATATTGAGATGGCTGATAGCGACGAGATAGCATGATTGTTAGCACGCTAGACAAAATTCTTAGCTGTATACCGTCAGACTTTACATTGAGTTCAAATTCAGCCGAGGTCGACGTTTCCTTTCATCCTTTCGGGGTCGATAAAATATATACCACTTGGGTACTGGGGTCGACGTAATCGACTTAACCCAACCCCCGAAATTGCTGGCCTGGTGCCAAAATTTGAAATCAATATTGAGATGACTGGGTGACTTCGTTCGAAAGTTTAGAAGTTAGATAACTCACATGAATGGGAAAATGACTTTTCATAGAGAATTAATTCCCTTTAATTAAGTTATTCATTGTATACATAAAATTTTATCAAATATTGAAGTGTATCAGGCTTTCTTCGAAGTAGTTTAAGCTTCTTTCGCATAATCTACCGTCTGTCCACTGATCCTCTATACCAATTCGCTGCTTAACTTTCCCAATGCAACGCTTTGACATGAGATTGTATCTTTGTTGAGATATCTACATTGATTTATCAGGGCCCTCTTACATGGAGGATAGGGGTTTCATTCGTTGCTTGACCTTTCCGTCTCCTCTCCATGCCTCGGTCACTGGTTAACACTTTGTTTTCTTTAATAGACAAGTAATAATCAAGAGACATAGAGAGTGCATTAAACGTTTTTGGTCTGTTTGTAGTCAGTCGCTGTTGCAAATTTGTATTGCATTTCCAGTAGATCTTACCCCTCATACCACTCTAGTCACTTCAGACTCCTGCATTAACAACAAATACCATTCTTACTAGCAAGAAGATTCACGCTTGTGTATGTCACATACAAATGTCCTATAGAAAAGCCTTTTGTTTTAGGCTTATCCGTGAATCTCATAGCTCGTCAGCTTCGCCAAATACTACTTGAAAACCTGTCTCTAAACGGTGTACTTACAACAAGTCAACTTAGAAGAGAACATCCTACACAAAGATTCTTTCTATGGGATGTATGGAGTTCAAATGCTTCTCAAACTTTCAAGTGACTTGTCTATTTAAAAGTACAACCACTGCTTAGAATAATGAACTAGTATAGTGGCGCCTTGAGAGTTAAGTGTTTTAGACATGGACAGTGTATTCATGACGTAGACTACTAACCTTTCGACTAATAGAATAAACTGATAGTTGACTGAGCCTCCCACGACCGTCAAACGTGTGTGTATCTTTTACTTGTTTCTGTCATTAGACAGCGGCTATGCTGAGACACCGCCTTTAGTCGAGCAAATCGACCCCAGGACTTATTCTTTGTAACTTAGTACTTATTCTATCGGTTTCTTTTGCCAAACGGGGACGTAAACACACCAGCATCGGTTATCAAGCTATGTTGGGGGGACAAACACAGATACACACACACGTCTGTGTGTGTATATATATATATATATATATATATATATATATATATAAACTTAGATATGTTTCAACCAAAGATTGGTCCAGGCCATGTCTAACTTAATGGCACCACTTGATAGGATTATCTAAATCCTTTTTACAGTCATATATGATGGGCTTCTTTCAGTTTCCGTCTGCCAAATCCACTCACAAGGCTTTGGTCGGCCCGAGGCTATAATAAAAGACACTTGCTCAAGGTGCTACACAGTGGAACTGAGCCCAAAATCATGTAGTTGGTAAGCAAGCTACTTACAACACAGCCACTCCTATAATAATATTTAAATTTTATATTTTGAAAGCATGACTGTTTCTCACACAAATGTTACATTACTGACGTATGCCAGTACTGTAGAAAAAAAATTCAGTAGACATCTTTATTATAAAAGTATGGATATGCAAAAGAGACATAATGCTTGCTGTGCAAAATTTATACTTTAGGACATAAGATTTGCCACAACAGATACCTCTGCTACTCAACCAAGAGTCTAAGGCCCAAGGAATGAATATTAATGTCTAAAGTGGATTTCTATAAACTTTAATCCTTTAGCATTTAAACTGACCATATCCAGCCCAAATATCCTGTTTGATGCTCAAACTAACCAGATCTGGCCTCTCACACCTACCTTACAATCTCATTCTAAAAGTAATGAATGACATCTTTGAGATCTCAAAAGTTTGAGGCAAAGCATGATTAACTGAAAACAATGTGAATAAGTAAACATTACATTTGATAGAGTAATCTGAATATTCTTACCTAGTCTAGGCACAAGGCCCGAAATTTTTGGTGATGGGGGCCAGTTGATTAGATTGACCCCAGTACACAACTGGTACTTAATTTATCAACCCCCGAAAGTCAACCTCAGCAGAATTTGAACTCAGAATGTAGCAGATGAAATACCGCTAAGCATTTCACCTGGCATGCTAACGTTTCTGAATATTAAAGGGTTAAACCATATCAATTCACAATCATCAACTTAACCCATATTTCAGCCTTTGTCTCTCTGAAATTTCCCATTTGTTTACTTTTTTCCCTGTTCCTCTCCCCCCTTTTCTTGTTTATTATTGCTTGCAAGGTAAAGAAGCTTGCTTTGCAGCCACAAAGTTTAGTCCTACTGCACTGCACTTTGGGCAAATGGCTTCTATAGCTCTAAGTTAACTAATACCTTGTGAGTGAATTTGATAAATGGAAACTGTGCGGAAGCCCACAGTACATAAATGTATGAATGTGTGTGTGTGTGTGTAATTGTGTCTTTGTGCTTGTGTTTGTCTACCCCACACAGCTTGACAACTGGTGTTGGTTTGTTTATGTCCCTGTAACTTAGCAGTTCAGTATAAAGGATCAATAGAATAAGTACCAGACTTCAAAAAATAAAGACTGGGATCAATTTGTTTGATTAAACCATTCAAGGCAGAGCTGCAGTCCAAAGACTGAAACAAGTAAATGGTAAAAGGTTGTGGGTTGCCATAATTGATCCTGCTGTGATCAACTTTGCCTTTCAGTGAAAAAACAATGAAAGTACGCAAGTGAAATAAAGAAATTGAAAGACCTTTCATCAATGCTGCTAAGAGTTTTTGACTAAAACTATAGAAAACAGGATGGAACCAAATGTAGTTGGCTTAGGTTTGAATTATTCTTCATTTCTCTTTCTCATTACAATGTATCTCTATTTGTCTGTCCGTCTACCTTTAAATACTTTGAGAGAAAAGTTGGACCTAAGAAGCATCAGTTGTGGTGTGCAAGAGAGACGATTGCGCTGGTATGGTCATGTGGCAACAATGGATGAGGATAGCTGTGTGAAAAAGTGCCACACCCTAGCGGTTGAGGGAACCTGTGGAAGAGGTAGACCCAAGACCTGGGATGAGGTGGTGAAGCACGACCTTCGAACATTAGGCCTCACCGAGGCAACGACTAGTGACCGAAACTGAACCAAATTTGATGACTGGCATCTGTGCCAGTGGAGCGCTAACAGCACCATCCGAGTGGGATCATTGCCAGAGCAGCTGCCTGGCTTCTGTGCCAGTGGCATGTAAAAAGCACCATTTGAGCATGGCTGTTGCCAGTACTGCCTGACTGGCCCTCGTGCCGGTGGCACGTAAAAGCACCCACTACACTCTCAGAGTGGTTGGCGTTAGGAAGGGCATCCAGCTGTAGAAACTCTGCCAGATCAGATTGAAGCCTGGTGCAGCCATCTGGTTCACCAGTCCTCAGTCAAATCGTCCAACCCATGCTAACATGGAAAGTGGACGTTAAACGATGATGATGATGATGATTAATGCTTGTTAGTGGCTCTTACCGATGCCTTGGGTTAAACTCAACTCACCTTGTCAGCTTAAAAGATTATCATAGTCTATAAGATGGTGCTTTTTGTGGCCGAGTTGTTTTGACTATTATTTCTAGCAATACTGGTGCTGAATAGCACCTTCAGTTGCTTTAGTGATGTATATATTTTTGCCTTTTGGTATAAAAATTGCTAAACAAGCCACCCTTATTTATATATATATATATGTTTGTCTCTTACATCTTATTTGTACACCTGTCTCTCACATTTTGTCCATCTGTTTGGCTTTCTCTCTTACACACACCTCTTTATCTAACACATTTTTTTGTTTCCATCAGATTGTTTATCTGTCTGTCTCTGTCTCTGTCTCTCTCATGCACATATACACACATACACCACAAATTTCTTCTCCTTTCACTTACAAGCATGGCTGAAAGAAAACACGAAACAAAGTAAAGAAAAGGTAACTAACAATAGAGAAAACACACACACACACACAAATAAATAAATATTGAATTATCCATACACAGATTATCAAACCAAATCCAATAACAACAAAATATATCAGATTATTTTTTATTATTATCAATTTTATATATATATACTTTTATATTTTAGGTTACCATCATTTTCATGTGTACCAAATCAAAGTCAATTGGTAACAAAATTCATATTCAGTTTTTTTTAGTTTTTTATATCATTTTTTTTTCAGTAATTTTTTTTTTAATATTTTATTTTTGTTTTTCTTTCCTTGAACCAGTCAGCACATTTTTTTAATTTTATTTTGTTGCTTTCTTTTTGTTACTTTCCAGCAATTAAAATTCCCACCTTATTCCCTGATTATTCACTTGTCTTTAAAATTAAAGAAGAGAAACAAGATGTGAAGGAAAAAAATGAAAGGGTGGAGACAGGGGCAGTTGCTGGTCGTTTCCTTCTTCCCGTTTTATTTATTCATTTTTGTTGACAACACCCAAAATTTGTTCTATTAACTGAATTTGTTGGTTATCTAAAATAAATAAAGTAGAATAAAATGAAATAAGAATAATTAAGACTAAGTAGTTTTAAGTGTGATTTTGATTAACTCTGATTTCAACTTATTTTATACACTTTCATACTATAGAGATGGCTAATATGTCCTCCTTATATACAGTGTTTTTCTTATAACCAAATCATGAAATCAAGCCAGTCACTATCAGTCTTCAAATATTTAAGGGAAATAGGACATTAGCCATTTCCTTAAAAATGACTTTCTAATTAGCTTACAGGCAATAAGATGAAAAGTAAGATGGATGATAAACAGATTAAGTTGGGGAAGGAAAAAAAAAAACTAAAAAATTCACCCAACCTCGCTTTGGTTGTCATAGACAAATAGCCTCAGATTTACAAAGGAAAATAGGTTAAGGGGATTACATGGCATTAATGCCTTTCTCAAAAGAATTACTGCTATCAGTGAAGTTAAAAGAAATGGCTACAGCTGTGAAGTGAAATAGCATTACAATCACTTACTCAACTCCAGCTTAGCCAAATTATAATGCATTATAATAATTCTATTATAGGCACAAGGCCTGAAATATCTGGGGAGCTGAGTCGACAATCAGATTAACCCGTGCTCAACTGATACTTTTTTTATCAACCCCAAAAGATGAAAGGAACAATTGACCTTGGCAGAATTTGAACTCAGAACATAAAGAGAGACAAAATGCTCCCAAACATTTTGTCGAGCAAGCTAAGAATTCTACCAGCTTATCACCTTATAATTCTTTATACTTTTACTTGTTTCAGTTATTTGACTGCAGCCATGCTGGAGTGCTGCTGCTTTAAAGAGTATTAAGTATAGAAATTGGCCCCAAGACCTATTCTTTGTAAGCCTAGAACTATTTTATCAGTCTCTTTTGCCGAACCACTAAGTTAGACACATAAACACACCAACATTTGTCAAGAGATGGCAGGGGGACAAACACAGATACACACATATAAATATACATTATATATATATATATATATATATATATATATACACACACACACACACACACACAAAAGGGTTCTTTCAGTTTCCATCTACCAAATCCACTCACAAAGGTTTGGTCAGCCTGAGGCAATAATAGATGCTTACCCAAGGTACCACACAGTGGGACTGAACCAAGAACTATGTGGTTGGGAAGCAAGCTTCTTACCATACAGCCACACCCACGCATAATGATTTCAAAAAAAAATAAGTTGGTGAGTTGGCAGAACCATTAGCACACCAAGTAAAATACTTAGCAGCGTTTCATTCATCTCTATGTTCTGAGTTCAAATTCTGTTGCAGTCGACTTTGCTTTTCATCCTTTTGGGGTCAATAAAATAAGTACCAGTTGAGCACTGAGACTGATGTAATCAACTTACCCCCTTGCCCAAAACTGCTGGCCTTTTGTCAAAATTTGAAAACAATATTAAGGCATTTCATCCATGCATATGTTTTGAGTTCAAATTCTACCACAGTTAACGTTGCCTTTCACTCTTTTGGGGTCAATAAAGCAAGTACTGGTTGAGTACTGGGGTCAACGTAATTGACTTGCCCTCTTCCCCAATATTTCAGACCTTGTGACAAAATGTGAAACCAATACTGATTTCTTAAAACAGGCACAAAGCCACAAATATGGGGGAGGGGTATAATTGATTATGTCAATTTCAGTATTTTACAGGTATTTATTTTACTGACCTTGGAAGAATGTAAAATAAAGTTGGTCTGAGTGGGATTTGAACACAGAATGTAAAGAGCCAGAACAAATACTGCAAGGCATTTAGTCAAGTACTCTAAAAATTCAGCAAAGTGTAGTTAGTTCAATATGGGCAATACTGATCTACTTTTGGCATTTACTGTGTCATCTTTAAAGGGTTTAACCCTTATGCATCTAGCCATTTAGATCCAGCCTCTCATTCCTACCTAACAATGTCATTCTAAAAATAACAATCACATCAGCGAAGTCTCAAAGCTTTGAGATAATGCAAGTTTAATTCAAAACAACATGAATACACAAGCATTACATTTGACAGAGTAATTTGAATGCTAAAGGGTTAAATCTGGAGTTTAAATGTAGATCAACAAAACTCAATACTAAAAGAACATTCATATCCCAGCACTTTGTAGTTTCTGTCACTCTGGCAATAATGGTTTCTAACATATACACAAAGCCTCAAAGTTTATGAGGATGAGTTGATTATGCTTGATCTCAGTAATTTAACTAGTTCTATATTCTATCAACTCATAAGGATGAAGGGCTATGTTGAGCTGAATTTGAAGTATAAAAGTAAAAGGACATAAATGAATACCACAAGGTATTCATTTTGTTTGTCACTTAATCAATTCTGCTAATCTAAATAACAATAACAGAAAAAGAATGGGAAAAATAAAGACAAAAATTCAAGAGAAAAAATGACTAGTATGATAGAGTGTGGACATTTAGAAAGCAGAAGCTATAAGGTTTCAAAACTAAAGGTACCTTCAAAGAAACAGAGAATTTACCAAAAAGGATAAGCCAAAATTCTTCAAATGAATACTTTTGTAATTATACTGAATTCAGGAATCCCTTTTCTAAAACAAATCCAGTCATTTACATGCAGATGCCAATCACAGACAAAAATAAATCAATAAATAAGTTAAAATAACTGGTAGCAATATTTAACATTGAGAAGACAGGAAGAAGGAAATTGGGAGGAGAAAGGAGGAAGAAGAGGAGTAGAAACAATATTCATAAACATAATTTTGCTTCAAAGTGGTATGAACATAAACAGCAGTATAAGAATGTTTGACTGATGCTAAACTCTTGATTACAAGAGGCAAGGTTATTTGTAGATTAGTCAAAATTTGAGCAACAAGGACTTTTTCTTTTTTGTGTGTTTGTGTTTAACTTAAGAATATGGTCAATTGTCTGTGTTGAGGGGAAGAGTTTCAGGTCAACTGAATAAACACCAATAATTTTACTAGTATTTGTATTGATATCCCCCACCCCACTTTTTTCTGTTTCCTTTTCTTTTAGATCTTTGAGGAACAAAAGGTAAAGACAACTGGAGTAGGATTTAAACTCAGCATGTCAAACCACAAAGTTAAGTATACACCATTCAAGCCATTGTGTTGTAGTTTTATGCCATTTCCACCAATCCACCATTTTGTCAACCAACACAAATGATTAAGTAGTAATTAATTATTATTTTGGTACAGACCTGATCTACTTTCTTTGTATTTTTTTTCTTTTTTAAGACAGCAAAAAGAGAGTAAGAAAATAAAAGTCAACAAATTCAACTCCCTTCAAATATTTTTGGTATTCATAATGGTACAGACTTTTGTAAAACCTTGACAGAAGAAGCAATGTCAACTCCCGAGTGATACTGAAAATAAACATCCATAAATACATACATGATGAAATTATGACAGATTCCCCTGTTGATTTCACCATTGAATACTCAGTTGTTCAATCAACTGAGTTACTCTTTAAATTCTTTATATCATAGGCACAAGGCTTGAAATCTGGAGGAAGGGGCTAGTTGATTATATGAATACTCAACAGGACAACTTCTAATCGTAACTCCAGTGCTGGATTGGCACTTATTTTACTGACCCTAAAAGGATGAAAGACAAAGTCAACATTGGTGGAACTTGGATGCAGAACATAAAACTTGAAGAAATGCCACTAAAGCATTTTTCTGGCATGCTCCTTTCAGTAACAATCATCCTTTCAACTATTGGGTTGTCTGGAAAGTTTGTGCTAATTTATAGTAGCTTACCTTTCGACTTATTTGCCATGAAACCACCTCAATTCTGGGAAGAGGGTATTTTCGAGTTAAAGGAAAGATGGAGACGCATTGTGGAACAAAATGGTTCATATTTGCTTGATTAAAAATGTAATGGAAAGTATTTATTGACCTTTTTCTCTACTTTAAAAATCAGCACGAACTTTCAGGACAACCCAATATAAACACAAGGTCTGAAATTTTGTGGGGAGGGGACTAATTACTTATACTGACTCCAGTGCTTGACTAGTATTTATTTTATCAACACTGAAAAGATGAAATACAAAATCAACCTTGGCAGGATTTGAACTAGGAATACAAAGCTATGAGAAATGTCACTCAGCATTTAATTTAGCATGCTAACAATTCTGCCAGCTTACCACCTTAAATTGCTCTTTCAACATAAAAATAAGCAAGTATTTAATAGACATATTTACACTTACATAATTCTCAAAACCAAATGACCAAATCAATAACACAATATGTGACTACTCTGGCTCCCACTGAACAACCAGTACAATCCATCTGATGGGCTTCCCTACAGTTTCCTTGCACCTGATTTCATTTGCAAAGCTTGGTTTAACTTGAAGCCATGGCAAAAGACATTCGACCAAGCCATCATGTAGTGAAATCAAGCCTGGGACTTCATGATTCCAAAGCAAACTTCTTCAACACTCTGCCAAGTCAGCAAGCATATGCATATAGTGTGATATTTAGTTTTGATTTCTGCTATCTCTGCCAATTCATCAATTTAGAAAACTAAATAAATTAATGAGTGACAATGTAATCAGTTGTTAATGAAGACAACCATCTTCAGAAGCGAATAAAGTGACTGACTGATTCCAAGTCTGTTAGTAGAGATAGAGTGACCATACTCATCAATGTTTAGATATAGCCTAGAATAATCAGTTTACAATCACAGAAGACAATGTCTCTCTCTATCTCTCTCTCTCTCTATCTATCTATCTATATATAAAAACACACTAACCACTCAGATCCTTTATTAGTAAATAGTACAAATGTGTATACACATATACTTTATTTGTGGGTTAACAAGGCTACAATTGGTTTCAATGGTAGCCTTGTTAACAGCAATTATCAAGCCTGCCACATTGGGATGTTGGTACTCAACTCCATCTTCTGGATAAAGAATTCTCATTTTTGATATTAGAGTATATTCTTTTATTGGTTTCAGCCAGAGACTGGAGCCATGCTAGAGCACTGCCTTTCACATGGTAATTGGTAGCACTGAATAAAGCTCAGTGGAGAAGCTCATGTTTCTTAACCATCGCCAACTTAGAAGCAACAAGAATCAAAACTCCAAAGGAGAAAAGAACCAAGCACAGAGCCAGGTCCAATCTAGCTCCAGGTGATGATCACCACTGCAACAGGATATGCAAATACTGGATAGGCCTGTATTCCTATATGAAATGGCAACAAAACATTAAACTGAGAACACTGCAGCTGTTTCCTGCTAAACCCTCATTCACCAAAACAACAAGACAGTCTAATTATCATTTAATGTCCACTTCTCTAAGCTTTCATGGAACAGATAGACCTTGTTGAGGTAAATTTTTTTCTAATGCTGGATGCTCTTCCTGTCACCAACCCTTACCTGTTTCCAAGTAAGGTTGTTCTATTTTTCCATGGAAAACTGGAAATGAACAACACTTATATGACAGTGATGCTCATTTACAATCATTACATGATATCAAGACACAGGTACACACACACAAACAAACAACAGGCTTTTTTTTCAGTTTCTGTCAACCAAATCCATTCACAAGGCTTTGGTCAGCCCAGGCATGTAGAAGACACTTGCCAAAGATATTGTACAGTAGGAATGAACCCAAGATCATATCGTTGAGAAGCAAGCTTAACCATATTCACACCTGCATCTCTCTGTATATGTGTATGTATATATATATTACATACACACATATGTGTGAGTTTATGGATACAGATATATAAAAAAGTAAATCGATTCCCATTGGTTTTGTTGAGTATTTAGTTGTTCAATCAACTGAACTACTTGCTCACTGAAATTAGCATGTAAGTAGCTGAATATTCCACAAACACTTGTCTACCATTAATGTAAACCTCAAGCAGAATCACCATGACACAGAAGCATGATGACAAAGCCAGACATTTGAATTTGGGGTATAAAACCCTCTGATGGATGTCCATTTTCTATTTAACCAATTTTACTGACAAGAATTGAGTTAACCCGAGTCTACAGAAAATGACACTGGCACAAGATGTCACACAGTAGGATTAAATGCAGGACCTCATGACTGCAAAGCAAACTTCTTGACCATTTGGCCACATCATCCATGCAGATATACATATTCACTCACCCATACACACATATGTACATTGATACATACATAATTTGCTTTGGATTTTACTGATCGTGGTTATTAGCTGGGTGACTTCCAATGTGTAATGGAGTAGTGGCGCACACTGTAGGAATACAAATAAGGATTCCTATTTTATCATCCAGTCACAAGATTAATTAGCAATTGAAATTTTTTAATGATGTCAGGTATTCCACAAATTCAATCCTTGTAACAATATTTACTACACATCATAAGGTGAAGAAATAGAATACATGAAGATAAGTGAATAATGACAGTTGATCTGTATTTTCTAGTGGTTCAGAAATGCCTGCTGATTTTGGTTTATATATAATATACTGATTATGAATAAATTGCCATGCTATTGAAACATTAGTAGCATGTATTGAACTGTCACTATCCATTCATATATATATATATATCAACTAGATCATTGTAAGTTCCTGTGCCAGTACCCAGATCACAGTCATGCAACTTTGTGTGTCATGCAATGACTCTTCCATAATGTTTGCTTCAGTGTCAAGGTCTCAAATCAAGTCACTTGCTAGACAGATACAACTCTGGAATGTGAGTATATGTATACATCATGTACACATAAGCAATAAAATAGAACCTCTCACATGCATAAAGACATATACAAGTCCCATAATCATTAAGAATATCTTAGCCTGAAGCAGTGTGTCAAGAGTAGCTAAGCCTGGCAGAGCCCAAGTCCTTACTCAAGACAACATTCATCAAATGACTTGGATAGAAAACAGCAGAGAATATTAATGAAACAGTGCTTCTGCTGCTTACAACATTACGTAGCACCGTCTTACAATGACTATAATAAAGTGGGCTAGGCTGCAAACTGGACATAGTGTGGCAATAGAATAGATACTTTATGTTCTTCAGCCAGTTAAATAATACAAATGACAATAACAGTGATGTGCTCTCTTTCTCACTCTTACACAATATATATATATATATATATATATATATATATAAAGATGCATGCAGGCATACAAACACACAATATGTATATACAGATACATACATGTGCACACATTTGTACAATGAGAGGATTATATATATGTATGTATGTATGTATGTATGTATGTATTCACATTTCAAGCATGTATGCATAAGTCCTTTCTTTTCTTTCACCTGTGTCCCTTCCCTCTTTTCCCAAAAACTCTTAATTCAAAATTAATAAATAATAATCCAAATAAATGAAGTATTTTTTAATTTTTGATTTATTGACTGATTTCTTTTTTCGTCTTTTCTTGTCAGATTTACCATCATTGTAAAAGCAATGTATCAAACTGCTTTATATTAACACACACCAGCCAATGAGGGAAGTCTTTATGCAGTTGCTCAGCCTGCTTAGAAATAGCAGTCAAATTTCCCTCAGATCACACCCTACCGTCTTGACAAAAAAACACACACACAAACAAAAACACATTGGACATACAAAAGACTGGACGGCCAAGGCTGGACTGCCTTTGATCAGGGCTAATCTGGAGTAAAACAAGACCATCACAAACAGTAATATATTTACATGTACCTTCCTTATACAGCTGAACAGAGAAGGAACTATGACATGAAAATGCCTCTTTAACACTTAACAGGTCACAAGTCAGCCTTGTGAAATTTCAGTTCTCTCTCCAAGCTACACCTGGAAATTACAAGTAGAAAGAGGTAAATTCGTTTTTTTTTTTTGGCTTTTTTTTTCCATGCTGGCATGGGCTGGTCTTTAACAGTTCACTCATGCCTCCAACTTACCCTCACCAGGGGCATAACAGCACTCAGCAGTGATTATAGAAATATCTCAGGTAAGTATAATGACGATAGCATAGCAATATACATATAAATACATACACACACATATACAAGTTGTGTGAAAACTGTAGTGGTGTATGTGTATTTATTTATATATATATATATATATATATATATATATATATGCACACATGAGAACTAGAGTGATGATAGCAAGCTGACATTCATTGATAAGATACTATCTATTCCTCGGTGAATCATTGACAGTTTAGTCTGTATGTGTGCACATAAATGTGTGTTTGTATTTACACATATGTTCATCTACAAATATGTCAGGTGGCACAAGAAACACCTGATCAAACCATCAACCATTTTAAACAGAAGCATGCACCAACATGCCAGTGGAGTATAACAGTTACTCTTTCCTCATCCCACTACTACAACATCTAACCCCATTCACCCCTCCTCCATATATTTGGCAGGCATCATTATAAACTCCTATCATTGTTTCCTTTTTTTCTTCTTTTTCTATCATCTTTCTTTCAATCTAAAAAGAGTTACTAAAATGTGTTTGATGTTTAAGAAGGAGAAAGATTAAATATTTTGACCATAAGAAATTTGAAGAAAAAATATCAATTTGTGTGTGTGTGTGTGTGTGTGTGTGTGTTATATTCTTTATTAGTGCAATTATTCTTGTGTTACCAAGTAATTTATCTGCCCTATTAACTTCATTAGGTAGGAGCATAAGATTTGTGGCTTTCATCTCTTCTCCATGAAATAGTTACTAGAACCAAATCTGGGTCACATCACAGACGCAGATCACTGAAAGCTTATAGCATAAAATTCAGCACTTGACATGCATGCATGCATTCATTCTATATATATATATATATATATATATATATATATACAAACAAACACACATACATACACAGGAGTTCAGGAGCATAAAAGGGAGAATAAGTGTTCAATATTTACAGTTGATTCATCCTTCTATTTGCTACCTGAACAAAAAGCAGAAGGGGAAAAAAATCCTTGTGAATCATCAGTTTCAAAATATAAAATTCCTTTTGCTTCCCCAAAGGCCAAAATTTTGATATTCTGATACATTAATCTCACTAAAGTAAACCCAAAATAAAGCTTTCATAGTTTTCTTTTTCTTTTTTTTCTTATCTTCAGTCATTTCATCTAGGGTTAAAAAGAGAATCTATCAGTTTTCGCCAGTGAGTACTGAAGTTGCTCAATGAACTGAACTGCCTATTCATTGAAGCCTAATACCAGTGGCTGAGTATTCCACAAGTGCTTGTAGCATTAGCATAACTCTCAGGCAGAATCAGTGTGACAGTATGTTTGACAAAGTTGGTTCCATTTGACAAGCTTCCTACATAGTTTACACCCACCCGTTTTCACTTATTCATTTGACCTGATGCTATGGTACAATTCCTGTATATATACATAATGAGTTTGACTGACTGAAATACATGTAAGAATATAAGAAGCACAGAAGTAAACACTTTCTTCTCAGTCTTATGTAGCACCTACTGACACTCTTGATTGAGCGTGTATACAAGTGGGTCTGTTTCCACATACAAGTGAGTTTGTTGTACTTGTTGATTAAAAAAAAATTTTTTCTTTTATTTCTTATTTCTATATTTTATCATCATAGGTCTTAGACATTTAAATTGATAAACAGACTAACAGAAACAGAGAGAGAGAACAATGTTTCGGTTTGTTACTTTTTTTGCAACAAAAAATAGGAAAAAATATTCTACAAGTAGAAAAGCAAATTTACAATAGGTATTACAAGAGGGGGTGAAAACAGTTGACTGCTTCCCCAAACGCCAGTTTCTTCTTTTTCCTCCAGTTGTTGTTGTTGTTGTTGTTGTTTGCCCCTGGAATCGATAGCCATAAAATAGGACGACGACGAATGGATTCCATGATGGATTTAGTTTATACACAATTAGCAAGTTCTTCTTGTTCAGCAGGCTGCGACAGATAGCAGCCATAAACGGCAGCTAACAGTGCTGCAGTGACTGTGATGCCTATACTGATGGAGATGATGATGACAATGATATTGATGATAGTAGTAGTGGTGATGGCGGTAGTTGTTGTGATGGCAATGATGATAATGATGATGTTTATTATAATGAGAACAATGGGAAATGACATCCTACACACATAACTATCATCTCCGCCAAAGTTGGTTTCCGAGCCAGTCAAGAGCTTGATACAACCTACAAGAAGGAAAAATATAACAAACATTAAGTGGGGTGAAGCTGTTTGATAAGAGGAGGATTGAGGGATGTAATGGGAATGCTGGGGTTGGAGGAATCGGAATGGTTGGCAAGGGTGAATGGAGTGAGATGGTATGGGCATGTGTTGAGGAGGGACAAAGAGCATGTTCTGTGGAGGGTGATTGTGTTTGAGGTAAAAGGAGCGCAAAAGCGAGGTAGACCAAAGAAAAGGCAGAGGAGGAGATTAAGAAGGTTGGTTTGAAAAAGGAGGATGCCCAAAACCTGGTGAGATGGTTGCTATGACATTGAGGTAGATCCGGCCACCCCCATTAACGGGGACAAAACCTGGATTTAAAACAGTGGATGATGACGAAGTTAAAAGTTTGAAAAAAAAAATATGAAAAAGAAATGAAAACATCAGAAGAATTAAAAGCTTAATAACATATTAAGTGAACAATGATCTAAAATTAGAAAGATAACTACTTCAAACCAGACTTATTGCACTTATGTGCAACATATATCATTTCATATTTGTTTCTCTATGCTTACATGGGTTGGATAGATCACTAGCAAAGCATCTCACAACTTGTCTTTTATCATACTCTTTATGAAGTTCAGTTTCCTAAGATCAACTTTCACCACTTCTTCCCATGTTTTCTTTGACCTTTTCTGCATGTTCCTTCCACATAACTTCATACATCTTTATGTAATTGGCATCTGCTATATGCATCACATTTGTAGCAACTCAGTTTTCTCACTTGTACATTCTTCAATTTTTCTTTCAGCTCATCTGTGCTATATTACTTATGTATACAAATATTACCCATCCAGAGAGCTATGTTGGCTTCAGTACTTTCCAGTCCTCATATTTCTCCTACATGCAATGCCCATTTTTCACTACCATACAACATTACACTTTGTACAAGGTCTGATCAATAAATATTTGGACTGTTGCCATAGTAACAAATCAAAAAATATGCAAGTGTGAAGACTCTTTGCAAAGACTGACCTTGAACTCTGCTGTGCATGCACACTAAGTTTTAATACTCTAGCCCAAATCTGCTGTTTACAGCAATGCTTGGAAAGAAGGTGTGTAGCATGTGATTGTCACATTAATCATGATAGAGAAAGTTATCATGGCAATACCAGCTCAGAGGCCTGTGCAAAGTTGCAGAAAGTGTATGGAAAGGAATGTATGAACCGCACACAAGTGTACGAGTGGTTCACACATTTCCAAGATGGCCAAAAGAAATGTCGATATTGATGAACGTTCTTGGAGACCTGCAACCTGCAGAACTGAGAAAAATATCACAGATGTGTGTGCAGCTGTGAGGGGAAATTGTCAAAACACCATCCATGAGTTATGGTTCAGTTCAGTCCATTATCACTGAAGATTTGGGTATGAGATGTGTCGGTCAAGTTTGTGCCAAAACTGCTTTCAGCTGACCAAAAAGACACAAAGGTTTCAGTTGCACAAGATCTTAAAATATATGGTAGCATATGTTTATTTTGGTTACAAGATCTAATCCCAAAGTGATCAAAATAATAAAGTAAAAGTAATTTCTAAGGAAGCTAGCGATGATCTGCATCAGTAAATAATGAGTACAAACAATTCTAATATGAAGTCAATTGGTTTGCCATAATGATGTAGTAAAGCCTAACATTTTGGGTAGTGTAATGTTTGAGAGGGAAAGAGAGGGGAGGAAAGAAAATGTTTTTTTTTTGTTGATACTGGAATAGATTGATTAGGAGAGAGAGAGAGAGAAAAAAGAAAATAGAGAATTAGACAGGGTAAAGTCACAAGATAAAACATGCACTGACAGGACATAATAATCTAAGCAGAAAGAATGCTGGAAAATTTAAAAAGCAAAGTAAGGAGAGAGTAGAAGTTAGAGGAAAGGAAGATAACTGGGAAATAATCAATAAGAATGCTGTCAAATTTTATAAATAATATATATTGTGGCCAGTTAAACCAAAACCTACCAAAACATTTGTAAATTTATCTGGTACCTCAAGTCAATGTGACCATCATCTTTAAATTCTATCCCCATGCCACTTATTTTCACCAAATGGTCCTTTGTTCTCCAATAATCAAACTTGTACTCAAGTATGATTATTATCATTAATATTACCATAAGGATGCTAAGGTGGTAGAAATGGTAGAAAGCTAAGTAAAGCATCCTGCAATATTTAGTTGTGTCTCTTTACATCCTGAGTTCAATTTCTATTGAGGTTGACTTCTGCTTTTCACATTTCATGATAAATAAAGTGAAGTACTGGCAGTAATTTAATCAACCATACCATTCCAGCCACATCTGCAGTTGTGCACCAATTATAGATATAGTTATTATAATAATTGTAATCATAGATATAGTTATTATAATTGAAAGTGGAAAACCATGACCCTCCTCTTCATCATCATCAATATATTTTAAGCTTGTTTTTCCATGGACAAGTCTGCCACAGAGCAGAGCACTGGATGAAATATGCCTTCAGTATTTAGTTACTTCTACATTCTTGAGCTCAGTTCTAGCTAGGGAACAACTTCATCTCACCCACATAGCTTCAGACTCAACACAGAGGTCTACATCAAGTGCCTGGAGGTAGTGCTGCCCTGGGTCAAGGATGGCTGCTGGAAGACCCTATGTCTGGCAACAGGACTCTGCACTATGCCACACAAGCAGGAGAACACAGTCATGGATGTCAGACAATTTCTGCAACCACATCACCCCTAACATCTGGCCACCTAACTCCCCACACTGCAACCCCTTTGATTATGTGTGAGGCACAGTTGAGCAAGAGACCAACAAAACTCCTTGTAATACCAAAGATGAACTGAAGGCAAGGATTATGGAAGCATTTACCAACTTAAACAAGGAAACCGTCCAGAAGAGTAGCATGAGATTCCGAAGTTGCGTGGAGGCTGTGGTTGAAGCCAATGGTGATTTTATTGAAACAATTTACTCTTTAGTATTTCAAGATATTTTTATGTAATTTTGGTAAATATATCTGTTCAAATAAGATGTCGTGGTATTTTCATTTTTGCATAATTCAGATGACAATTTATTCATCCCCCCCCCCCATACACACGCATATAAACACATATATGCATATGACCAACAACATAGGAACTTCCAGTCCCTATTAATAACTTCTCAACCACATATAACTACCACAAACTCTCTAACACCAATAACATTTAAATTGAGTTATTCTTGTCTAGATACTATTATTTCCCTAACATCACAACACTATTTAAAACACACCTAGCTAACCCAGTGAAGTAAACCCATAAATTGACAACCAGTGTTGGTGTGTTTACATCCCTGTAACTTAGTGCTTTTGAAAAAAGAGACCGCTAGAGTAAGTAGAAGGCTTTAAAAAGAAAATAAGTATTGGGGTCAATTCATTTCAACTAAAATGTCTTCAAGGCGGTGCCCCAGCATGGCTGCAATCTAATGACTGAATCAAGTAAAAGATAAAAAATAAAAACTGATATAGAGTAAAAGAGGACACTTTTATCCAAACATAGAGAAGCTCTCTACCATTGATGTCCAGATAAAATCCAAACTCAAATTATAAAGGGGTTCGTGAAATGAATGACATAAAAACCAAATCTTCCTCACAAAAAAAAAATCATAACACAACTACACAGACTGGAATCTTTCTCACTTGCTGTCATCAGTGGTGAGATGCTGCAAGACCTCACTAGGTGTGCCAACATGGAAAAATGGTTATAGGTGCAGGAGTGGCTGTGTGGTAAGTTGCTTGCTTACCAACCACATGGTCCCGGGTTCATTCCCACTGCGCGGCACCTTGGGCAAGTGTCTTCTACTATAGCCTCAGGCCGACCAAAGCCTTGTGAGTGGATTTGGTAGACGGAAACTGAAAGCAGCCCGTCGTATATATGTATATATATATATATATATATATGTATGTGTGTGTATATGTTTGTGTCTGTGTTTGTCCCCCAACATCGCTTGACAACCAATGCTGGTGTGTTTACGTCCCCGCAACTAAGCGGTTCGGCAAAAGTGACCGATAGAATAAGTACTAGGCTTCCAAAGAATAAGTCCTGGGGTCGATTTGCTCGACGAAAGGCGGTGCTCCAGCATGGCCGCAGTCAAATGACTGAAACAAGTAAAAGAGTAAAGAGTATAGAAGGGAGTATGTATATGTGTATAAAATCATGTGCTACATTATAAATTAATCTGTTAGTAAATAGGAAAAGAATATAACTTATCCCCCATACACACACAGACTGACTGACCACATCCTCTTATTTACAGCATACTTCATAAGATACCAAACACTCCACACACACACAAACATGGCTCCAACACCATTCATTCTCCCTACAGATCATGTCACTCCAACCATACACCATTTTTTAAATATTGGGTAAAAAAGGACCAGCACGGCTGACAGCAGCATTTAGTGGACAATTTCGAGTCTTTTGTGTAGGAATCTACTTACCCTTCACCTGTAAGGGCACAGCAGGCCTGAATATGCCATACGTGGTCCTTTATTGAGGTCAAATTGAGTTGTTGGGAGATCTCAGCAGCAGACATGGAGCCCTTGATGTCTTGTTTGTTAGCCAGAATCAACATGGCAGATTTACGCAAATCCTAATAAGAAAGAGATGGAAGAAAATAAAAAATTATGTGTATTTGTGTGTGTGCATATACACATCGCTTTATGTTGAACAAATGGGTGTTGCAGAAGATATGGGTTTTTTTAAATGAAATTAAAACTGAGAATTTGTCTTGTAACTTGAGTTTCACACCACTTCAACCTTGGAATCTTGAGTAGGAAGACAAATTCACACTTTAAGTTTCAATAAATATGTATATATATATATATAACGTGAGAGAGTTAGGGGTTGGGGGTACAACCCACTAAGGGATAGTATCTATCCAGTATACTGCTGGGAGGGTACCCAATTATTGCTACACTAGTGCTATACTAGGTGCAATCAATGGGAGCAGGTAAAAGTGGAGGTTTTACCCAAAATTTGTGTAACAATTAGAAAATGGAGGATAATATGCTGAACCCAACTACTTGCAGACGGTGTATCCTGTTGAATTCATTAATTTAATTCATAGCAAAAGTGACAAAAGAGAGGAAGAAAAGAAAAAGAAAGAAAGAACCAAAGCACAGGTGTCCATGGCAGACTATGTTATTTTGCCAACATGGTTTACATATAGAAGTACAAAGTACATAAGGAATTAGAGGATGAACAGAAGTTTAATCTTACAGCTGTTACGGCCTAGTTTTGGCACGCCCCATTCTATCCGAATATTCCTTACCGGAGTGATTATCGGATGACATTTTGAAATGGGGTTACATGCCCGAACCTCTAGGCCTCATATCATCGTCGCTTAACGTCTGCTTTCCATGCTAGCATACACACATATAATGTATGTATATACAAGGGAGAGTCAAAAATTACTCTTGTTTTTTCAATGTATTTACACAAAAGCTGGGAATAAATAAGTACGTCAATTTTCTATATAGTCTCTATTTCTATTTAGGCAGGGTATTCCAGTACCTCAAAACACAATTGGTTAATGGTTTCAACGTTTTGGGTGGCCATGTGTGGGTATGCGTTGTCATGCAACAACAAAACTTTCTTCAACAATAGGCTTCGGCTTTGGTGGACAGCAAAGCACTGTATCTTGCACTGTTGATTGTACACCCCTTTTCCCCGGTAGTCTTCCAACATAGGCCATTTTGGGTCCCAAAAATGGGTTAGCATCACTTTTACTGTGGAAGACTGAGACTCGAATGTCTTCATCAGTGGTGAGCAAGGATGTTTCTACTCCATACTCTGTCTTTTGGATTCTGGCTCATAATGACAGACCTACGTTTCATCTGTGACTATTCTGCTCAAAAATTCCTCGCCTTCATTGTAGTGATCGACTAAACATTGGCAGACCTCAAGACGTTTGTGCTTGTGCTCTGCAGTAAGCTCTCTTGGCACCCATCTTGCACAGATTTTATGGAAGCCAAGCTCATCATGGATGATTTGATAGGCAGAACCATGACTAATCTGCAGAGAACGAGCTACCTCATCAATGATAACTCGCCAGTTCACCGTTATCATCTCTCGAGCTTGCTGAATCTCCTTGTCAGTGGTGAAAGCTGATGGGCATTCTGCTCCCTCTTTGTATTGTGCTAAAAGCCACCAATGAATTTTAGCACTTGATAAACCTTCTGACCAGAGAAACTGGATCACTGCTCTTTGTTCTTCTTTGGTGCATATTGCTAGTGGAGCCAGAAAGAAAAATGGTGCAATCAGGCTCAAAGTTCAATCACTTGACCACAATAGTACCAACAATAAGCACACATACACAGAAGGCAGTGTGACAATAATAAAGATATGTTATGGCAAAAGTGTGGATAATTTTTAACTTCCCTTCGTATATATATATATATATATATATATATATATATATATATACTCTCACACATACATACAAAACCAAAAGAGAATCATATAATAAAAATATATATTGGTAACTCCCATTTACAAAGAAAAACACTTTACATGAAGTGTACTGATGAGAGGAATGTGTACGTCTCTGTTCCAGAATAACATTATAAGAGCAAGTATAATACATCATTCTATTTGGACACTGATGTTATTAGATTCCTCAGACATAGTACCTTTATATACACTTTTTTCATTTTACTTTTTCACTCGTTTACAGATTTCAGTCACTGCACTGTATTGAAGGTTTCACATGATCATATTCTCAATTAATTAACTTTCTGCATAAAACAACCTGATGCACTATTTTATATCAGTCTACACAGACACATTTCACAAGCTTCTGCACAATGTTTGTCTATAAGATTCCATCCACAAGATAGTATTCAACTCAACTGCAGTAGAAGTTTCAAGCAATGGGTTAAAAAACTGGAACTACGTGGCCACAGACATACACACACACACATATATATTCTGTAAATAATAATAATAGTATTTTATAAGCTTAAAGCTTATAAGCGATCACCGTGCAATGACTAAAGAAAATAGTCTAATGATGGGGCATATAAGCCCTCGACGGAAAAAGTAGGATTTCTCATACATATGGTACTCAAACCCACACCTCCTTGTTTTCACAACAAGAATGCTACCATTATACTAGTGCATGCAGTATATATATAATATATATATATATACTCAAATTTTTTTGAATCAACAGAAACAAACCTAAAGAATATCCATGCCAGCTTTCCAAATTTGAAATTTCAATTGGTTGTAGGTGTGCATGGAATACTAAATTCTTTGTAACTTACCCAAGGTGCCACGCAGTGGTACTGAAATCAGAATCATATGGTTGGGAAGCAAACTTCCTACCACACAGCTGCACCTTGTAGCTTTCTCACAAGAAGAATTGAACAAAGTATTGAAAAACCAACCAAATCATACTTCTGTGATACTTCTGCTAGTTATTACAATCACCTACAATTCCTATTCCCATTTAGTACTAGGTAAACTAAGCTGCAGTGAACTATGTATCTTGGCCACTGATGCTGTACAGAGTCAGAGTTAGGAAGCAAACAGCCAACCCTCTTGCTAATTATCTGGGACCCTACTGATTTCAGCCATCTGCTCTCCTTATGCTTTATTTATATACCCACCAATTTTAAATAAAGTCTGGTAATAGATGAGCATTGATAAATAAATAAATACATTTACTTAGTTTATACAGTTGGCCTTAGAAATAACATTAAGTCTTAAACTAAATAAAATGCTTTATGTTTTTCTTTTTCTTAATTACAACCAGAGGCAGAAATAGAATATTCAGTTCAGAAGTTGATTGTATCTTGAAGCATGTCTGATTTGTGATATATAGAAAATACATAACAAATTTAGTATTTGCAGAGAAATAGACACAAAGCCACAGCAAATAGCTCAAAATGTTGCATACTATCTTAAGCCTTTGCATGGCCAACACGTAGTTACATCTTGCCTGGGTTATGATTAACCTTCTCACCATCTCTCCATACTGGCATTTGACATAAACCATACCTCCACCTTTGTTTATCACTCACTCATTCACCTCTACCTCCATATCCAACCATCTGTCATTCTCACCTCACAGCTTTATGAAACTCCCCACTCCTTACCCATCTGATCCACTGTCTCTCTCTTATGCTCATCTTGTACCTTGAGGATTTGCTCTGACACACCATCACCACCATCTTATCTTCTTCCCAGCTACTCCCACCTATCCTTATACAATGTGGGGTAGTTATCCATCTCCTTAATAGCAAGACACCTGTGCTTGTCCTTCTACCATATCTTAACACTGCAATACGTGGCATAAATCCACCTTCCTCTCTCAAATACTTGACTCGTTGGATGCCTCTCCTAATGTCATCCACTTTACAGAATGTACTGGGTGCTTTTTACATAGCACCAGCATGGGATTCACTTTTACATAAATTACTATGGAGATAGAATTTATAACTCAGTGTTGCATAAAATAAAGGAACTGACTCGATTTACAAATGTGTTGTAAGATGGGCTAGAACATTTGAGAGGTTACTATTCCTATCTTGCAGGTGAACTTTTTTTCTCTTAACCAGTCAATGCCTGAACAACTGGGATGATGACAATAATATGTATGAGAAGCTCCATGGCAACTTCTGGTAATAAGCCATGAGTAAAAAAGAAATTATTTCAATAAATGAGTAGATTGGAAATTGGTTCAAACTATACGTTCCACTCTTCATCATTGTTTAATGTTCTTTGTGCATGCTAGCATGGGTTGGATGGTTTGACCAGGGCTGGTAAGCTGAGGGCTGCACCAGATTCCAGTCTGATTTGGAATCGTTTCTATAGCTGGATGCCCTTCCTAATACTGTGTCAAAACTGAATCTTATGGATTCAATCTTGACACAGGAAACAAAACCAAACTATTTGACTGTTTCTATTTAATTGAGCATTCTACCACTGAGCCATTTTTTCTAGTCATTACATTCACCTCCTTCATTAAGCAGATGTAAGGAGTGAGAAAATGGACAAAGATTAATGCTTTATCTAGAGCTGAGATCAATGCAAGTTATGGAATACAAATGACTTTGCCATTGACAAACCAATGTCATAACTCTTCAGGTATTGTAACCTGTCAGATTATAATAGTGATCTCTTTAACTTTGTTATTGTTGTTATAACAGATACATAGTTCGTGCAAAGTGTTAAGCTAAATGTCTTACAATAAATAGTTTCATTCTTTCAAATTCTTAGTTCAAATAGCATCAGGGTCAGTTTTATCTTTCATCTCTCCTTAACAAACAAAATAAGTCTTGAGCTCATTCCCCAGAATGTCAGGTTCTTAGAGATGACAAAAGATCAAAAGGAGTAACAGTACATGTACAGCATACTTATTCAGCTCTTGTCATCAACAAAGATTAACATTAAGATGATGATATAACCAAGTACAGCATGTAAGCCATGTGTTCTTTATTGTAGAACACGGATAAAAACCATATACTTTTGAAAACTTACCTCATGAGCTAGCATTGTATAAAGTTCTTGTTTGGTAATTGATAACCGTTCTCGATCACAGCTGTCCACAACAAGAATCACAAACTGCAGAAAAAGGAAGAGAGATGTTAAAAAGACAAAAACAAAATAATAAACATAATGAATCAGTCATAAACTGTAACTGAGTGAGTTATTGGTGCACAAGTGAATGCTTCATTTTCCATCTCATGATTCCTGGTTAATATGGACAATTATACATTGTCATTTTCATTGTGAGATGCTGCCTTACTACTAAAGATCCTCCCCAGTTGCCAACATACTCCCCCATCCTCTCCTCCTACCATTCCTCATCCCTCTACCTAGGTTTATCTGCCCACTCTCTCTTCTGTTTCTCCTTAGTTATAAGAGCCACTTTAGGACCTTAGCCTTGTAAGTCACAGGGTAGTCATCACTAGCGCTGGTGCCCCCACCCCACAAATAAACATCCAGAATGCTCTGAAGAAATAGTTGGCATTAGGAAAAGGCATCTAACCATAGAAACCACACCAAAGCAGATATGGGTGCATGACAGTCCACTGACTTGGCAAACCATTTGACTCATGCCAACATGTAAGGTGGACATTAAATGATGATGATGATGATGACTCAATAGAGAAATATGAGTGGAACTTGTGATTAGCTAAGCAGGTGGTGACAATGCTACTGTAGTGAACTGATCTCATGTTAGTTTCGACAAACAAGGGTTCAATCACAGGAAGTACCAACCTATTGTATTATAAGTGGTTGAGTATTCTACAGACACCTGCACCATTAATACAATCTTCCAGTGAAAACTCAGCAGGACACTTTGTGTCAAAAGGCTGGCCTTTCAAATAACAAATACAGGCCATATGACAAGCTTCCATGCAGTTTCCATCCATCCAATTTCACTCACAAAACCTAAATCAACCTATAGCTAAGCTACAAAACACTTACCCAATGCATCTTGCAGTGAAATTGAACCCAAAACTTAGTGGTTGAGAAGCCAACATCATAACCACTCAGCCACGTGCTCATAAGGTTCTGTATGTAGTAAGGTTTATTTTAATCACACAGCTAATGTTCCCTAAACAATAATTAAAATTTAAAATTAAATGCAATATCAATAAAAAGTAAATTTTAGATATTGTAAAAAAATATAAAGAGTCAGCTTAGATGCTGGACGATTGCTGAGCACCACAGGAATGAATATCTCAAGCCTTATGAGACACAATCGACTTGTATGTTGTGTTCTCTCAATCAATCTAAAAAAATATGAGTCTAAATATCAACAGTGAAGCTGGTGCCATGTAAAAAGCTCCAAGTACATTCTGTAAAGTGATTGGCATTAGAAAGTGCATCCAGCCATAGAAACCATGCCAAAGCTGACAGCAGAGTTTGGCATAGTTCTTTGGTCTGTCAGTTCCTGTCAAACCATCCAACCTATGCCAGCATGGGAAAAAGACATATGATGATGATGATGATATCAGAAATGAAATGAGAGTCAGCACCTGAATTGGTGACACAAATTGAGGAATTAAAACTGGAGTCAGTGATGAATGCTTTGTATACAGACTCCACAGCCCTACCCAAAACCACAATGTTATGAAATAAGCTTAGCCATACAGCCATGCCTAACAAGTTGGGAATATATAGAACTTACCAACTCCATGGATGTTATGAACAAGTAGAAAAAATATAGGCTAAATGGTAATTTAGCAAACCCATCACACTGAAGCAATCAGAAATCAAGTCATACAAATTAATAATGATGTTGATGCTAATATAATTAAAATTGTGTATGAAAATCCATACCTCAGCATTTGTGTAATAAGTGTTCCAAGCAGAACGTAAAGATTCTTGACCACCAATATCCCACATTAGAAAACGGATATTTTTCCATATCACTTCTTCTACATTGCTCCCAATTGTTGGAGATGTGTGAACCACTTCATTCATCAGACTAAAAGAAAGGGAAAAAAATTAATCAAATAATTATATTTGTTGATGTTATTATTCATGATATCAATCATAGAAAGTTTTCTGTTGTTTGAACAATAAGCAAAAACTACAGCTCCTCGTATAGTTGCCTTATACAGCTTGTATAACCTTTTAGCATTTTAAATCAACCCAAATATTCTACTTGTTATATGTTCAAACTGGCCAGATTTAACCCTTCAGCATTTAATCCAGCCATATCCAGCCTGAATATTCTTCCTGTTTTGTTTTAAAACTGACCATATCCAACCTTTCACACCTACCCTACAATGTCATTCTGAAAATATACAAACCCACAATTGATATTTTGAAACTAGAAGATAATGTATAATTAATTCAAAACAATGTCAATAGAAAAATCAGTTGACAAAGAAATCTGAATGCTAAAGGTTAAAGGTCAGAAACAATGGAGAGAAATTCTAAATATTGAATAGGATAGCTAAGTCAATCTATTGCACTTTTTTTTTTCTTTTTTTTTTGTGTGTACAAAAATTTGAACACAGCTGTTTGTTCAGTCAAAATACTCTTCGATTATGTAAAACTTTAAGGTTAGTAAAGTGACAGAAGCTGTAGAGTGTAGAGCAAAATATCTCATCGTAATGTCATGTCCTGAACTCATGTCAGACCAAGATTAATTTGTCTTTTAATCTTCTGAAGGTTCATCAAACAAGAGCCAGGTGTGTAAAATAGTCAATACAATCGATTCTATCAGTTCAAAGCACAATGTAGTTGACTATAATTATACACTGCTCAAGCTGTTGCTTACAGCTGCAGTCAACTGTACCTCCCTCAATATAGCTTTTGAGGCTAGGCTGACTGAGACAACGAGATTGCAGAACTGTCACTAGAGACAATGCAGCAACACAGGAACTGGGATAAAGAATTTCACCATGTAAGTTGATAGCTACCTCATTGATTCATCCAGTTACAACAAATACCGATAATTTCAATTTTTAGTGTAAGGACAAAATACAGGGTGACCCAATAGTTCTGTTACATTTTTTTTGAAGTTCTTAGTTTAACATTAAAAAAAAAGTGGCAATTTTATCATTATTTTATATTGTTTTAAAGATTTTGTCTTCTTTCAGGTTCCGAAACTCATCTTTAAGATATAGTTTTGTCCAAAATTAGAATGGGACATGAATGATCTGCTGTAGTTGAGCTACATCAAGCTGGCAAGTCGACATCAGAAATTTTTAATCTTCTAAATTGGCTGAAAATGAAGTGAACGTCCATCAATCGAACCATCAATCGATTTAGAAGATCAAGATCATGCGAGAACAGGACATCCTAGGCCAGTCAGGACTTCCAGGCTCCAGAAAATCATCAGTTCCAGAGTTCACAGAAATCCAAAGTGCTCCATGAGAAAGATGGCTGCTGAGCTGGGAGAGAATGTTTGAGGTGAGTTGTCAAAAGCGACTTGCTTCATTGAAATGCAGAAAAGTTCACAGCCTAACAACAGCTTCAAAGAGAAAGGGACTCGCAAGAAGTCGAGCTCTGCTTGAGAGGCTCAATACTCATGGCATGGACAATGTACTCTTCACAGACAAGAAGTTGTTCACAATTGAAGAAGCTCACAACAGCCAAAATGACAGGGTCCTTGCAGAAAACACTGAGTCATGTCTAGAGGATGCTAGAAATATCCACCACACACAAAAACCTTTATCTGTAATGGTTTGGGCTGGAGTATCTTTGACAGGGAAAACTCTACTTGTTTTTATTCCTGAAGAAGTCAAAATCAAGGCTGCAAGCTTTGAAGAACTCATTCCTGAGCCTGTGGTGAAACATTTGAGCCAAGAATTGTTCAACAGTGGCCCCTCTCTTTTCCAGCAGGATGGAGCATCTGCCCACGCTGCCAACAGGACTCAGAGGTGGCTTAGAGACAATGTCCCAGATTACTTGTCCATGGAAGAATGACCTCTCTCAAGCTCAGACCTCAACCCAATGAACTTCAGCATTTGGTCCATCTTGGAGACCAATGCTTGTGCTAAATCTCATTGTTTAGTAGTGGCTTTGAAGAGGTCTCTGTAGCATGAATAGAATGAAATACCACTAGAAGTCTTGCGAGCCACTGTTGAAGCAGTACTTGATAAACTTAAGGCTGTAATAAAGAAACGAGGTGAATTTATTGTATAATTTTTTGGAGTAACATTGCAGAAAATGTTAAAAACTAGTGTGCAAGTTTTCAAGTAAATTGGTTTGGATTTGGCTGAAATACATCGTTTAACCTTTGTAACGGAACTTTTGGGATACCCTGTATAGTAAGAGACATAAAACAGAATTGTTTTCTTTTTCTAATGCTTTTAACTACAATGATTCAGGAACTATTACTTTAAACCACACTACTCTGTTGATTTGCCTAATTTTGTTTTTCTTTATCTGATTTAGTCAAACAGGTTTATTATTTCAGAAGTGCATGTATAAATTACGTTTGAAAAAATCTAAACACTTCACTTTCATCAATGCTCTAAAAATTGATGATAAAAAGCAATGATCTAGAAAGAATTGACTATTATAGTGGTTGATTAATTAGGTAAAAAATACTTTGTGCATGTGAGTGTTTGCACATGATCCCCTTCTCTTCAGCTGACACCAGCTTGTTAAATTAAACCAGTTATATTTAAGGTAGACTGAAAGTCACTAGGTTAGGCAAATATTAAATTAAACAGTGTTTGGCTTTCGTTGCCATTGCCCTTCATTACAGTTATGCTTTTCCCCATTTTGCATTTTATTATGGCTTCAGTTCACTCTAAATTCTAGAAGATACTAACTTGCGGCCATCCACATTAATACTCTCAAAAACATGATGGTCTACCTACTATTCAAATCTCTATAATATTAAGTATATTCTTTCTCATTTCCATCATTTGTTTGTCCCTCTCTTGTCTCTTTCCTTTACTCTTTCTCTCTCTCTCTCACACACACACACACAAACTTGCTCTATCTCTTGCACAGCCACAGCAAAGACAGCCCATCTACAAATTCTGGTCACTCCAAAATCCTAATCTTCGAAAACATACAACAGTATTTCTCTCATCTACACACTTTGTAGTTATCATACAATAATATTCTTTCTCATTGCTGACCATCATACCATAACAGGGAGTACCATCTATTTTCAACATTGCTGAATCGCCCAGTTACTATTACTTTCAGTTGTAACATTTAAACAAATTTTGCCATCTCAAATTTCTCTCCTTCCTCTGAAACACCAACTTGGTATTCATTAGTTAGACATGCTGGTGATTTGCTCTCCTATGTCATTCACTAATGATCTCTTACTCTTGAAAACTTCATTAAAAGCAATATCATCATGTCTAGCATACAACCTCCTAACTAAATTGCCTTCCTGTGGGCTCCATTTGTCTCATCTGTTAGAACTGACAATTCCAGTTTCACACAGTATTACCATACCATGTGCTGAATGGGTTCCCTCTAATCTGGCATATCTCAAATTTTAATAAAGTTACTTACAGTCTTCTTTCTGGCTATCACTTCTAGCAACACACACATATGATACCACACTTCGGTCTACCTTAACTTTCTATACACAAGTGTTATTCACGTCCAACCTAAACCCCAAACATTCTCTACAAATTCAAGAGATCTTAGAACCTCCCTCCAATGGTGACAACTTAGTCACATTCAACATCACAATGATACTGTACTACATATATTAAAGACAAAATCTTGTACATCACACTTTTTAGCCATGAATAACATGTACTAAAATCCTCAAAGTCAACACATGCTCATTGATCTTTCATGATAACCTTGCAAATATAACATTATCAGAAAGCAACCCTCTTTTAATGATACTAGAAATCCTCTGCTCCTTTGAATTATGTAGCTGCATAACCTATTAACATAGATTCACCACCCTTCTTCAGATATTGCCTGACCGAGTTGCACCTCTTCAGCTCTGCACAGAACACTTAACCCAATTTTTCTTGGGTTAAGTGTTATGTGTCCTCTAGGAATCCCACAAACACACACAGGCCACATTATTCTAGTATTATTCTTAAAGATGTCAGAACTGAACATTAACTAGACTGATCTTACCAATCTGAAAGAATTTTCAATGGCTTAAGTTCTAACTTCTAAAGAAAAATCAACTGAATCAACGCATATTCAATCCTGGTATTTAACCAGGTGCATAGAAACATGGTAGAAAGGAACAAAAGTAAATACCATTAGGCATGTGATACATGTCATTTTATCTCTTTATTAATAATGTTTTCATTGAAATAATGCAATTCTATTCTACAATTCTCTGAAAGAAAAACACCCACAATCAAACAACAAATTTCTTTCTCACAAAATTTTTATCAAAAAGTGAAAATTGTTTCTTAGCATGTTCTTTGGTAAGTGTATTTGTATCTGTCCATTCTCCCAAAGTCTTTCTTTCTTTTTCTCTCTCTCTCTCTCTCTCTCTCTCTCTATATATATATATATATATATATATACACACACACACACACACACACACACATACATACACCTCTATAAATACATCCGTATTCACATGCGCACACACACACACTTGTTCAGGTCTATTTTTTCTTTATTTTTCAGAAGCCCAAAAGCTCCAGTAACCAAGTTAAACATTAAGCTTTATCAACCACATTAATTTTGTCTTCTTTCTTTTCTTCTTTATTATATTTATTAGAGTATAGAAGAGTCAACTGTTCTTATCTACATGATTCCAAAATGAAATTATAAAGGGTTATCCTCTCAGTTTATCCATCATTATCAAGTTTTTATCATGGTTCTGTTCCTTCATCTTTCTGCCACCACAATCCACATTTCTGGAATGCACAAGTGTCTATATACACCCATACAAATGCCAATATCACTAAATGCTTCTACAGAAACTGAAGTTAAAAAAATAGTGGGGAATAATCACAAATGTATTCTGTCAAAATGAGTTGGGAACACACACAGAGGAAACAAGGTTATGTTGCTTTGTATACAACAGAGAAGGAGAATATAATTGTGTCGTATACACTAGCTCAAACAATACAGCCATACACACATACAAATATATGTCCACATTCACATGTCTACATGCTTTGATGTCAAGGGAGCAACAAAATGAGTATGTTGTTTTCATAGTTGTTGCTGTGTAACCCAAGGTCAGCACTGATTAAACAAACTAATGATATGTATCTTCTCTCTGCTGATACTCAGCTCAGTATACTCACATCTCATCATAATCATAATCTAGACTTCACCAACTGGGCCCAAACTTTTAAATTATGGTAAATAAGATACAGATATGTTGAATTCCAGAATTTTGAAAACAAAAAAAATTGTTTCCATTCCTAATTTCCATGATTTTAAGCATGTGCTTTAAGCTACAATACTATCAACTACCTTTTCAATACCAACCCATCTGAGAATGCTCCTGCTTCTATGATACAAATTTCCAGTTTTAAAGTGATCTAAATTAAAACCTTCCATCAAAATTTCATGTTAATTTATATTCCAAACACACCTTTTACTTTTTTTCCTTCATTTTCTCCCCAAAATTAATGGAAATGAAAAGCAGTGAATTTCAGCAGAAATATAGTAACAAAAAGACTGAAATAGAATTTTTTCACGCCTTTTAATATTTCACATTCATTAATGATTTAATATAAATATTGACCTCCAGTCTATTTGAACACAATGAATATGAATGGGTTAAAATGAGAAAGAAAAAGAACTCGATTTCTACTGAACAGAAAGTGCCATAACAATCAATTTAATCTGTTCAAGAGAACCTGTATAATGTCTTAATCTCATTTGGTGATAAGGATGACATCTATAAACAAAGAGACTCAGGAAATTACATAGTTTCTTTTTCTTTTTCTTTTTTTCTTTTTTTGTAATGCTGCATATCTCTGCAAATCTTATTCATGCTCAGTAACCTCAGTAGCTCATTGTTCACTCTTCTATGCATGGTGATATTACCTCTCCAACAAATCAGACATCACTCAGTCATTTCTCTCAAATGTCTGGAAATTTTTCCACACTAAGAACCCACGTTTCTCTGTCACAAAGTATCATGTTCCAAATGCATGTATGTTTAAAACAGCCTGCTTTTTGTACGGAGAAAGAAACCCTCTGTTGACAATAGAAATAACAACTCTCTGAACTTCTTCCAACTCTTTTATATTCTAACAACTGTACTTTCACTACAACCACCTTCTGTATTAAATTTATCACACACTTACATCAGGCATGTCTACACAGACACACATATCAGATATAGGGGTGGACAAAAATAAGTATACAGTTACTTAATAGGAGTGAAATGTTCTTTTCATTTTTCTTTCTTTTTTAGGATAAGAATTCTATGATTCTATGTTCTTTTTAACTAATTTTTTCTATAATAAAATGTGCTTAGGTTTAAAAAAGAAATAGAGAAATGAATAGAACATTCCACACATATTAAACAACCATATACCTATTTTTGTCCATCTTCGTATATAAATGAAGGAGCAAGAAGTATTTCGGTATTCAATGTAGTAGTACACTGACACACACAATTGAGATGAGATCTTGAGAACATACACCTAAATAAATGAAGACTGGAAACTCTACCTCCCTATCTCTCAGGAGAATACCCCAATCCATTGTAGTTAGCAATTTTTAGATGAAATGTTTTGAAGCAATTGTTCTGGCTTTTTGAAGTCTGAATGTTCAAATACCATCGAGATCAACTTTGCCTTTAATCCTCCTGGAGTTGATAAGTACCAGCCTCGGGTGGTGAACTGGCAGAACCATTAGAGCATGGGGTGAGATAGTTTGTGGTATCTGTCCCACTCTTTGTGTTCTGAGTTCAAATCCAGCTATGGAGCATGGTCTAGTTGGATAGAAGATTTAATCTATCACCTGGTTTAACCAGTTGGACACAAACTTTAAACGTTGGTGAATAGGATAAAGCTAACTTGAATTCTATCTAGTTCCTGGATGCTTTTGGAAGAGTTTACTCTGTTGCAAACATTTAGACAAGTCTCTGGTTTCAGGATGTTGCCTTCTCTCCTACCTAGAAGTCTCAAAGGCCCTGGGAAAGATCATGGACATTGCCCTTCCACTTGATTACGGGATAAAAAAAAATTCCCTAGATGCTACCAAGCTTACTTCTAACAGCTAGGTGAACTGGGGTAGTGTAGAATGTAATGTTCAACCCAGAAATATATTTAGGTCAACCAGCAGATATGAACTCTAATCCAACAGCTAATCCTCACAGCAATATTACCTCCCAGTTTCAGCCAGTATACATGATATACCACTCATCTGCTAGAAATGACAGCCAAATCATTCTAAAATTACACCCTACTGTTGTAAAAGAAAAAGAACAGTTAAGAAAATGACTGGAATGCCATATTTCACTAAAGGTCTGCTTGATCAGGATGATACACAAATATAGGAACTAAACAAAAACCATATTCATATATATTTGCATGCTATTCTCTTATTCTTTTACTTGTTTCAGTCATTTGACAGCAGTCATGGTAGACCACTGCCTCTGCCTCAAAGGGTTTTAGTCAAAGAAATATACTCCAGGTTTTATTCTTTGTAAGCCTTATTCTATCGGTCTCATTTGATGAACTGTTAAGTTACAAGGACATAAACATACCAGCATCAGTCGTCAAATGATTACAGGGGGGACAACACAAACACAGGAACAAAGGCAAACACACACACACACACACACACACGACAGGCTTGTTTCAGTTTCCTTTGACCAAATCCACTTGCAAGGCTTTGGTCGGCCCAAGGCTATAGTAGAAGACACTTACCCGATGTGCTATGCACTGGGACCAAACTCGGAACCATGTGGTTGAGAAGCAAGCTTCTTACTACACAACCACATATGTTTTAATATATTTCTTTTTTAATTACATAAAACAGAATGCAAATTAACTGAGTGAAAATTAAGAGGCATAAGGGTTGGCTAATGTTTAACTCCACCCATAAAACAGAGGAGTTATTAACAAAAGATTAAATCCATGCATGAACAAGTATGAAGCTGTAGTATCAACAATGATGAATTTTGAGATAAGTCCTTGAAGTGAAAATAGGAAATCAAAAGGTTTAAATGCAATCAATAAACCGTGTCCATAATTATCCATGCTGATGATAGCTTACAATTAGCTGGTAGTATGTATTTATCACTTAAAAAATCTCAGTCACACGGTAGGTGGAAAGAGGTTAGCTAAATGGGAAGATTACATATAAATAATAGAATAGAAAAAAAAAAGAAAAACACCTCACACACCAGAATATTGATTAATGGATTATAGAAGCCATCCAAGATATCAAAATTTGTAAGACCGAGTAAAAGATTGTTTGTGTATGTGAGTATATACACACTATACACACACACACACACACACACACACATATACTACTGAAACTCAAATTCTATTTGTTATTTGCTTTATGACTGTAAGTCATCATCATCATTATTATTATTATTAAGGCAGCGAGCTGGAAGAAACGTTAGTACATCGGGCGAAATGCTTAGCAGTATTTTGTCTGTCTTTATGTTCTGAGTTCAAATTCTGCAGAGGTCAACTTTGCCTTTCATCCTTTCGGGGTTGATAAATTAAGTACCAATCGGCAGGCTGTGAGAAGCTAAATAGTCTCCGCTCCAGGTTGGGCAAGCTGAAGCTCCTGATTATAGATGTGGTGTCTATGGTTGGAGCCAACCTCCTCTACTACATCCATCACCAGCTTCAAGACATCTGTGGGAACTCTGACCCAGATTCCCAATTTGGAAGAGTCAGTGTGATGGCCATTGGGGATCTCTACCAACTGCAACCTGTAGGCCAGAATCATGTCTTTGGCCTCCCAAGAGACAACTACGCCCACTAGCATGGATCTCTGTGGGAGGAAAACATCAAATTTATGGAACTCACAGAGAGCATGCGACAAAAGGATGATCAATGCTTTGCTCAATTGTTGACAAGGGTCAGGACAGCTACCTGCACAGAAGATGATATAACCTTGCTTAAGATCAGAGTCATCACCAAAGAAGACACTGACTACCCAGCGAATGCCTTTCACGTGTTTAAGGCCAGCAAAGAAGTTGATGAACACAACACAGAACACCTCAAGCTGCTTGACCCGATTTATGACATCAAAGCTATCAACAAAATGAAAGACGTCCAGACTGGCCTTATTGATGTTGCCATTTCCACTGAGGCATCAGACACTGGCGGCCTCAGCAAAGTAGTGTCTGTAGCAGTTAGCGCTAGAGTGATGATAACTGTCAACACAGACGTCTCTGACGGTCTGGCAAATGGTGTCTGTGGCACAGTTGTTGGGATCGACTACACAGGTAGTGACGTCCATACAATCCTCATCAAATTTGACAGTGAACAGGTAGGTAAGCAGGCCATCACTGACAGCCAGTACAAGAGGTCATTCCCAGGAGCAGTTCCCATCAAATGACTGGATGTTCAGTTCTATATTGGGAGGGGGTAGACGACCTGTGGAGGCAAAGCGTTCGCAATTTCCTCTGACCCTGCCCTGGGGTTGCACCATACATAAAGTCCAGGGCAAGACAATGGATAAGATTGTTGTTGCTATGCAAGGAAAAGGTTTCTTCATGCCTGGCCAGGCATATGTTGCCTTGAGTTGTGTCCGAAACTTGAGTGGCCTCTTCTTGCTTGGATTTGATGCCAGTGTAATCCGCACGAGTTCATCTGTTGTTCGTAAAATGGACAGGCTTCGACAGCAAACATCGTCGGAAACTTTGCCTTCTGCTGCTCCCACAGTTACTCATGGAGGACTGCAGATCAGGCTGAACATGAACAAGACTTGAAAGCGGACAACACTCTTCAAAATGTTGATGTGTTTTGTTTCGTAGAAACTTTCTTGAAGCAGAATCAACAAGTCGCATCCATCCAACCACAGTCAAAGATCACTAGAGCAGACAGGCCTGCTGCACTGGGGCATGGTGGTGGGGTGATGACTGTTGTCAATCAAATCACCCCTACGGATATACATTTGAATGTCAGTAGCTTAGAGTACACCACTGTCGGGGTGACCATCTCGTCAACAAAAATCAATATCATCACCATTTACAGATCTCCCTCCGTACCAGTTGCTCCTTTCCTCACCAGCCTGCATCATCTTATAAGATCTTTGCCAAGGAATCATCTGACCATCGTCCTTGGTGATTTCAATGTGGATCTCATTGATTCCCCTAACCATGAAATATTGACAACTATGAACCAGTTTGGGTTTGACCAACTAATCCAAAAACCCACCACCAACTATGGAAGCCTGCTAGATCATGTTTATGTGAACCAGGATCGGCGTCCATAAGTCACCATAACCGACTGTTACTTTTCCGACCATGATGTGTGTGTATCACTTAAGTTTTAGGTAATTGTTGTTTCTTTTTAGTCGTATGGTGAAATTAGCTTGCTGTTGTCATTGATATATTATAACTGCTTCAGATGATTCCTGTTTTTAGAGGATTTTTTAAAAAAATCATATGGCTGTGTTATTTTTTTTTACCCCCTCCAAGGAGGTTATGTTTTTGCCGGCGTTGGTTTGGGAAATTGGACGATTTTCAGCATGCGTGTATATGGGTGGAAATGAGCTGCTTGGCGGAGGTCTGCACTCTCCGAGTGCTTTTCTAATAATTATTATTATTATTAAGGTGGTGAACTGGCAGAGTCGTTAGCATGCAGGGCAAAATGCTTAGCGGCATTTAGTCTGTCTTTATGTTTTGAGTTCAAATTCTGCTGAGGTCGACTTTGCCTTTCATCCTTTCAGGGCCGAAAAAACAAGTACCAGTCGAACACTGGGGTCAATGTAATCAACTCACCGCCTTCCCTAAAATGGCTGCTCTTGTGGCAAAATATGAAACCATTATTATTATTATTTCGAAAGTGGACAGACATGTCTCCAGAAGCTCTGTAAGCTGTTGGCCAATTTTATTGGAAATATTGTTAAACTTATTGATATTTTTGTATATTTGTGTAGCCAAGCTGTTCCCTTCTTTGTGCACCACATCCTCTGCAGACGGACGACAAGACAAGTCGAACGTCAACTGTGAATACACTCTGCCCGGTGCATGCCTTAAAAGGCAAAGAAGAAAAAGTGAAACAGCGTTCCACCACGTGCAGCACTACTGACGAAAATGAAGGTTGTTCCTTGAACTGCCTTACGAACCTGCATTTCCCGGCTCTCACCACCACTATTGCTCCTACACCAGAGAAGGAGGAAGAGAGAAACAACAAGGTTACCAAAGAACCCCAACAACACCAAGACCAACAACAAAAGCCATTGTAACAGTTTTGCATCCGCAACAAAGCAAAGCTTGAAGGAAATCAATGTTACAATGGACGAAATAAAAAACACAAAGGAGTTGTTAAGGAAGGATGGAAACAATGTCTTCCTTAACACTCTCCAAACACTAATACAGGAAACCAACATAAGGACAATAATATACAAGATATTTAATCATGAAACACAAAAAGATTGAAGGTGCAACTCCAAAGCAGTTGGAGATAGCACTGAAGCCCATATGGGGCAAAAAGTCTTTAGTCACCGAAAGGAAGTGGTTTGGAACAGTAGAAGTTCACTTCCCAACAGAAGAAGTAGCCAAACAACATTCCACAACACCCCTCAGAACAGAGGATTTGCTGCTCGTGCCGACATGCATTGGTCGGCATGTAACGAAAATAAAAATTGAGCAAGTGCCGCCCAAACTCAATATATGCTGGCTAGTGGCAGCTGTCCTCTACGACATAGAAGACACTGCCACTATTTTGGAAGTGCATAAATTGCACAGCCAAAACTGGTTGGGTATGGGTATAGAGCTTCTTGTTCAGATCGAACAACAAAGCATAAATTCCATACCAGACTCTATAAATTTGCCGGATGGCACAAGACTGCACGTTGCTGTAGAGAGGCGAAGACCAAAGTGCTACCTCTGCAGCAGCGAAAAACATTTAAAAGTAGATTGCCGGTGACACGTTAAAAGCACCCTCTACACTCTTGGCGTTAGGAAGGGCATCCAGATGTAGAAACATTGCCAGATCAGATTGCAGCCTGGTGCAGCCGCTGGCTTTCCAGACCTCGGTCAAACCGTCCAATGCATGCCAGCATGGAAAACAGATGTTAAACAATGATGATGATGATGATGATATCTATGGATCTCTCTCTCTCTCTCTCTCTCTCTCTCTCTCTCTCTATATATATATATATATATATATATATATATATATATATATATATATATATATATATATATATATATATATATATATCCATGTGTGTCTGTGTGTCTCCCCGCTACCACTTGAAAATCAGTGTTGGGGTGCTTACATCCCCATAACTTAGCAGTTCAACAAAAGAGACCAACAGAATAAGTATCAGGCTTAAATGATAAAAAATACTGGGGTCGATTCATTCAACTGAAAATTCTTCAAGGCAGTGCACCAACATGGCCACAGTCTAATGACTGAAACTAGTAAAAGAAAATGCTATTTTATGTTGAGCACTCAAACTTTTTGCTCAGAAAATACTTTTACAGATCAAATCGCTTATATTTGTTTCTTGAAATGATTAACTTTCAAGAAGCTGAGAAGACAGAGTAGAGAACGCATTCAAGTAATCAGCAACTGCATGAAAGACACATCATTGATAGGATCACAAGCTGTGACTAAAACACCTTGACAAGCCAGATAATTAGTTGACTGACTGATTAACTAATTAGTTAACTGATAATAAAACTGAAATGAAATACAATCAGTTTAGTCTAATATTAGCAGGAAAACCCATGCTAAGTACAATGATGTGTACAGGTGTGTGTATACTTCATCTTTTATCTGTTTCAGTCATTAGACTGTAGCCATGCTGGAGCACTGCCTTGAAGAACTTTTAGTCAAATGAATCAATGCCAGCACTTATTTTTTGTTAAGCCTGATACTTATTCTATTGGTCTCATTTTGTCAAACCACTAAGTTATGGGAACACAAACACACAAACCCCAGTTGTCAAGCGGTGGTGGGGAACAAACACACACACACAAATGCAGCAAGCTTCTTTCAGTTTTTGTTCACTCACAAGGCTTGGTGAACTCGCGCTCATAGAAGACACCTGCCCATGGTGCCATGCATTGGGACTGAACCTAGAACCATGTGGTTGAGAAGGAAAAGGTGTAACGCGTATACACATGCATAAACATTTGTGCATAGTGGGAGAAACTTTATAGACATGTGCATTAACATTAAACACTACTTTGTTCCAGGTTCATTTTACATTTTTAAATATTTGCTTTTCATTGAGACTCAAAGCAGACCTTGAAGAGAGGGTGTGTCACTGATGAGGTCGTGAATAGCAATGAAAGAACTTTGACAAACAAAAAAACAATCGATTAGTTAGTTGGTTAAATGTGTAACCAAATGATGAACAATAAATGATACTGAACCAGTGTATTTGCTTATTATTACTGGCATACTGACCCTCCCATCACACAAGATTTGTTTCAACATATGAATTCACATCGAGAACCTTGCAAACCAAATAATAAAAAAAACAATGCTTTTCCTATAGTCTTAGAGTATTATTTTCCATGAGGAATAATATTGGTTGTTGAAGGTCTATTTTGGCAGTGATGTTTTGAGATTTTTAAAAAATTAAGTCTGTGGAAAACTAATGAAAAATGCAAATGGATTCAGCATTAGGAAAAAAGAAGAAAAAAAGGTAAAAAGAACACTGATACTAACTAAATACCAGTGTAAAATGTGTTTCATCCAGGGGATAAGTGTAGCAAGGTTTTGAAATGTCAGTTACAATGGACCTTAGAAAATTATTATTCATAACTAACCAAAGAATATATATTAAAAAAGAATTAAATTTAAAAAAAAGAAATATGTAAAGCATAAACTAAAACCTCTATGTTTTCACACACACTCATTAGACAAGATTGATATGCTAAGTATGTCACAATTTTATCTTCAAAATAACAGTGTAGAAATTATCTGCTGACATAGAGTTTATCTTATTTGTGGATGTGTCTCAAAGTTCATCAAGATTTTTTTTTTTTTAACCCCATTAACTGAACTCTAGAAAGGCTTTAATATGCTACTTTCTACTATAACAAAGCAAAATTTTGCCTTTTGTTTCAATGCATGGAGGTGAGAATTGTATCGCCCACTAGACTAAAATAAAATGAAATAAAACAAAGGCTTTATATTCTTTTATCTTTTCACTGTCTTTCAATTTTATAGTTAGTGGAACCATGTTAGTAACTACCTTCATTGGTATAGTCAGTTACATCATCAGTCCCAGTACTTGATAGAAATATCAACCTCAGAAGGCTGTTATAGCAATGTGAGCCTGAGCAGAATTTGAATTCTAATAATAAAGGGACATAACCAAATACCACAAGGTAATTTTGCTTGATGTTCTACCAATACTATTGTGAATTTATTTTTCTTTTGTAATATTCACAATAGTAATCAAGCATTAAATATCAATGTCTTTCCTCGTACATTTATCACCTTGTTAGAAATACTTAACTTCAAAAGTTTTTGTTAGAGATTCAAAAACTACTAATATACAAACAAATGTTAACATATTCTCATGTTTAATTGTGTGTGTCTGACAGAATTCGGCTATGGAAGCTTTCCTGTTTATTCTTAATCTTGGCTTCAGTCATTTGTCGTAGTGTTTCTAATAAGTCGGGGGGGGGGGGGCACTTGTGCTACCAGATGAATTGTAGTGCTGTAGAGTTGGGGTATGGAGATGGGGTGTTGCATAGTCATACAATAAGGTAGGAATCATATAACCTGAACAAGTTCGGGGGATTGTTATTACGGTCTAGTGGAGGTTGGGTTTTGAAGGTGAGAAACAAATCATGGATATTTAGAGTCTGTATGTAAAGGGTGTGTGTGGGGGATGAAACAAGTTGATGGAGAGAGTGCCAAAGAACACAAAAGATTCAGTTTCTGCACTGGTAGCATCAGTATGAGATGAGTGTGAGAGCCAAGAAGAGTTGTGAATGCTGAAGAGATGGAGGGCAGAGACTTTGGAGAGACGGTGAGATATATGTCCTTGATACAAGAGATATAGTTGAAGAGTTGTTATAGGTTTGAAAAGTTTGTAGAATAATGGAAACAGTGGGGGAAGTAGACTTTGAACAGAAAAAGAGAGAGAGAGGTGAGTGATAGGAAGTGGAATTTACCCATGCATATACAGAACTGGACTATGGATAATAGGTCAATTTGTGGCTTGATGTAGCAGGGTTTAAGTATTAGTAAAAGATGATAAATGAGTACAGGTTATATTGTAATCTGTGGATGTTAGAGGAAGGTGAAATTAATCAGTAGATATAGTCCTAGCTTTTGGCTTCTTAGGGAAGTGTAATGGGTGATGGTATGTCACAATATCACAGAATCCTCCAGCTGAGAGGCTCCACTGATGTGCCTACTATTCAGAAAAATAGAGAGAATCCTCTACATTATACAGAACATGTCTACAATAGTTAAATGGTGAAGGAAAGTCCAAAAGTTAAACATGTGCATGAAATTCTTTCCTTCATAGTTAACTGTATACAGCAAGGCATTCATTTGTTCATTCAAAAAGCAGTTTGTTGATAGAGTGTGGTGAGGACAGTGCTACAGGAGGAAAAGAAGGAAGAGAGAGAAAGACAGAGCAGGGAAGGAACATGTAGTGATAGTCACTGACTGCAAAGACAATCACAAATCTATAAATAGATCCTGCAGAAGTTCAAAAAATATTTAAAGAGAATGTTTAACCACAGGCACCACTGTGATATGATTTATTTCCTCTATGAGTGTGTTTATGATCAATTTAAGTACTTTATTTAGAAAATGATTTACCACAGTTATATCACAGCGATGTAACTGTTGTGTTCTGTTACAGCAAGTTGTGCTGTATTAGTTTGGCTTAGCATCATCTCTGTTTACATTGAGATGATGCACTGCTTCCTACTGCAGCAACCCACGAATTGTGGTTTATTTTCCTCTTTCACTCCATCAGTTTTGGAAGCTCTGCATTGGTCACAAATGCAGCTGCCCTTCTCCGTTCTGAGTAAGCTAGGATTTCCTCCTTTTTTTTTTTTGTAATATTAACAAAGTTTGGAATTTTCAAAGTGTTGTGAAGATTTTTTTTTTTTTTAAAGAGATTCAATATAAAATGTTTATGTGGAGGGAGAGAGGGTGGGTGAGAAAGAGAGAGAGAGAGCCAGACAGGCAGACAGAAAGGCTGAGGAAAGTTG